>NC_133658.1:263504567-263870659 GCF_037893015.1 Macrotis lagotis | reverse complement strand
TACTCAGGATCACACAGCTAATAAGAATCAGAGTTTTGCACTGTGGTGCCAACTAGTTGCTCTACAATCCCATTTACCCTTCTCACTACCAATGAGGAAACAGACCCAGAGAAGCCCAACGTCACACCTGTAGTAAATAGCCATGCTAATATATGATTGCTAGTGCTCTGATTGTAAATTTAGGTCTCTTTTCATCACAACAAAATTCCTTTTATTCCCTGTCTCTGTTTTGCCCTCAGAGGTTTCAGAGGCAGACTGGGAAACTAAGAATAGATTAGGAGTTACCAGACACTAAAGTCAGTTTATTAGCTAAAGCCAGGAAAAATGTAATTTGGCCTGGCTTCTAAGTAAATTTTCTGGTTCCAACAGAGCACTGTTTAATTTCAGGATCTCAGACTCAAAACTTACAAAATGGGCAATCCAAAGATCCCCAAATGCCTGTAAGCAGAGAGAGAGAGAGAGGTCCGGTTTAGTTCTCATCCCCTTGTCTGCAGATGAAAGGGTGCATTTACAAGATTTTTTTAGGGCACTGGAAGGTTAATCTACACAAGGTATATCTATAAGATTTATGGCTGGCAAGGAAGGAGATCTGGGCTGCAGTTCTGCCTTTAATCTGTTTTAGATGATGGGTAACACTTCTGGATGTCTTGAGTCTTGCAAAAAGCATCATTCTTTATCTCAAAGAGCTAGTTCCTTTTTTAAAATTGCTCTGGAATGACTGGCTCATGGGTAGCATCATTAAGGGGAAATAATCTAATAAGAGAAACCCTTTCATGTCCATGTGCTATATCTGTTGGGAAAAATGGAGGATATTTATAACTCACAATTAAACTTGGAGAACATTTGTTTTTCATCATTCACCAGTTGATATCTGGGAGGAAATATCTAGTGCTTCTTTACTACACAACCTTCTCATGTACAGTAATAGTAATATAGTAATTCCTCTTGTATAGAAAAAAAGGAGAAATACTCATGGCTGATTCAAAGTGGTGGCATCTCTTATTGAATATTATTTTTAAATGAATCAGACTATTTTTACAACAAAATTCATTACAGCAAAATAACTGAAATGAGGAATTATTGGAGCAGGGACAAGTTCAGTAAGGGGACAGGTTGAAGGATGAGGCTGGTAGCACAAAAGGATAGTGATATTTCCCTAGATGTGTCAGACCCCAAAGGGAATTGGTGAGGGGAAGGCAGAATCTGAGAGATCAGGAGCAGAAAAGTGTCTCAGGACTGGTCATACCTCTATTAAACGTGTGGTTATTATAGGAGGAGGGGAGGAAGCATATTTTTTAGGAGATGGTGAAATATACTCCTCCATCCAAATTAGTATCTTGAAGCAAAGCCCTCATTGTACTGAACTAGTTATGACTCTGAAAGCTGCTTGCTTGGAACATAAAATTGGGCACCGGTTCTGAAGTGAGATGATGACTTAAGAACTATAAAATATAATCAAGCAAAGTGAGGGAATCAATTATCATTAGTTTAAGAAAAAGTTTGGCTTGTCGGTAGTCATGCTTTTAATAAGCATTTTCCCTCAGATCAATTATAAGATGGATAGATTAATCATTTGAGAATGTTTCCATCTTTGAAAATGTTCATAACTTCTTTGGCTTCCTTTCCCTTGCAAATACTGATCACAAAAAATGATTATTTTTCATAGTATTTTTTTCAATTACATGTAAAGATAAACTTTAATATTCCTTTTAAAACATTTTGAGTTCTCCCTCCCTTGCCTTCCCCATCCCTAAGATGTCAAGCAATTTGATACAGGTTATATGTGTACAATCATATACAACTTTTAAAAAATGAATATTTTCTTTTGAAAACATGTTCTTGAGTTAAAGTGATTTCAGATGAACTGTTTTATTCCCTAAAAAACACTTTGGTAACTGTGGGGGCCAAGGGTGATTTTCAAGTTTTTATTAGTTAAGCAATGGTGAACAAATATAAAGGAACTTTGTTAACACCTGGCTCTCTCCATCACTCTGACCTTACAGGATCATCTCACTATCTTGGCCCTAATGGCCATTGAGGCCACTGTGTACAGGCACCAGAAATTCTACCGACATAATCATCAGCTGAAACAACCCCTTTTGGGAAGCATTTTTGATGGTGTCACAAGAAAACACTTAGATGATGGTTTACTGAATATGGTCAAATATTTTATCAATTATGGTTTCTATAAGTTCGGACTAGAGGTGAGACACCCTCTCCTTATCGCCATTCTTACCTTGAGCATTAATATAGAGCATAAGAACTAGCAGAGACCTTAGAAATCATTTAATCTAGGGATTCAAAAGGTTTTTTTGTAGTCCTCTTTGTTAGTCTGGTGAACTAGATGGATCACTTCACAGAGAAATGTTTTTAAATACAAACATAAAATACAAAGGATTAAAAAGGAACTCAACAAAAAATAATAAAAAATTTAAAAAATTTAAAAAATGAATTCAATTATGTAGAAATAGAATTATCAGGTTTTTTTAAATGCAAAGAGCTCTTGATCTAGCCTCTCATTTTACTGATGGAGATACTGAGACCTAGAGAGTTAAGTGGTATGCCCAGGGCCTCTTAGCTATTAAATAGCAGAATCAGAATTACATTCTAGCTTCATAAGGTCACCTCTCCTTCTGGATCTCTGGAATGAATGACCAGTAACTGTGACAGAATTGGATGCCAGTTTGCCTCCTAAATATATAAATTATGCTTAGAGAAATTTGCTATTTCAGGCAGTATCTAACCCCCTAATTCTTGTCATTTCTTCATTAACCTAAAGAAAGTAAATTCAGTTCTGTTGGTATAGGGTGAGAGGGCACTGAAATTGAAGTTAAAGATCTAAATTCTGCTGAAGACACTTATGAGCTGTGTGAAACGGGGAAATCTCTCCTAACTTTCAGACACACATCTCCATCTGCCTATTAATGATCTCAAATTGAATGTCTCAGACATCTTAAATTCCCTATGTCCAAAAGTGAACTTGTCATTTTTCCAAATCCCTTAATCTCTGCCTAGGTTTTTTCATCTGTAAAAAGAGGATAATAACAACACTTAACTCCCAGAATTGTTGTGAAACTCAAATGAGATATTTTTAAAGTACTTTGCAAGTCTTCCAATGTTATAGAAATATTTATTATTATTATCTCCCTTACAAGATTGAAAGCTTCCCAAGGAGTTCTTGAAACTATAGCTCTTTTTAAATATTTTTCTTTTATTTTTTTCTATAGCTCTTTAAGATCACAAAGTACTTTACTTATAAGAATCCTGAGACAGAAGCAAAGAGAAGCAGGACAGCTTTAAAAGTCACGTTTAATTTATTACATACTTTTTAAAAAAAAACCCAAACTATATTAAGAGATTGCAGTTTCGTATACAATGTTCTTTTCCTGTTCTACTTTATATGTGGAAATGGTCTTCTTAGTACTCATTAAATTCAGAATAAAAATTCTGTGGAACCTATATATGAGAAAACAGCTTCAAAGAAGTTAAGGGATTTATCCATGATCACAAAGTCAGACAAGATGGGAACTGAGACTTAAAATTAAGCCATTTGATCAAAGGACCAGTGGTCTTTTCAGTACATTAAGCTGCAGCTCAGTCAGGGTTCCCCCATTGGCCCCTGACAATGCCTGACATTTTGATATTGTTTAGTCATTCAGTTGGGTTAACTCTTCAAGACTCTGTGGACCGTATATACCATCCTTGAGGCTTTCTTGGCAAAGATACCAGAATGGTTTGCCCTTTCCTTCTCCAGTGGAATAAGACTAATAGAGGCTAAGTGACTCACCAAGGGTCAAACAGTCAGTAAGTGAGAGAGACCCAATTCGTACTCAGATCTTCATGATTTCCAGCTCAATGCTTTGTTCACTGGGCCTCCTAGCTGCCTTCAAGGCAACCAGAAGTTAAATGACTTGCCCAGGGTCACATAATTAATAAGTGTCTGAGGCCAGATCTGAAAACAGCTCTTCCTGACTCCAGACCCAGTGCTCTATCCACTGATACATCCAGTGGCTAAATGTTTATTAAGTGGATTTGAAACAGATGAAATATCCAACAGCATCTAGGTTCTGGCACTGAAATAGTCCGACTCCTATTAGCTCATATGTTTTTTATTCTGATTTTTAATTAAATTTATATTTGCCTTCCAGATGTGCTTTGTTGCTGTTCTCAATGTCATTGGATGGCGCATGGATTTTTATTCCCTGATCCACATATGCTTGTTAATTTATTTGCTATGTCTTCGGAGGAGGAAAGCAATTGCTGAGAGCTGGCCAAGATACTGCGGATTTCTTGCCAGTCTTCTGACCTTTCAGTATTTTCTATGTGTTGGAATCCCTCCAGTTTTTTGCAAAGGTGAGCTCATCTGACGCCTCAGCTCCCATCATAGAAAAAGGACCTTGCTCTCTCCTTGTGTTGGGTAAGGCCCCCTCTTGATTCCCCAGGAAGCAGCTCTTTAATTCTCCCTACTGAAAGACCTCTTCCTCTCTAAAATTTCTCGTAGTTCTTTGTCTGGACCTTCCTTTTAAATAAATAATTTCCATTTAATTTAATTTATATAATAATAATAACAATAATGGCTGACATTTCTATAGGACCTTAAGATTTGCAAACCATTTTATATGGGTTCTTTTACTTGATCCTGAGGCAAAGAGAGACTAAGTGATTAGCCCTGGATCAATCACCTAAGAATGATCTGAGATCGTATTAGAACTCAGGTCTTTATTACTCCAAGCATTCTATCTGCTGTGACACCTAGCACAAGATATGTAAATATGGAATATATCTAAGAAAGCAAATAAGATAGCATTGGGTATGGAGAATCAGAGAGTGTGATTCAATCTGACCCTGCTACTTGTCTCCTATGTAGCCTTGGCTATGTCATCTAACTTCTTTGGGACTTAGTTTCCTCATGTGTAAAATGAGAGGGTCAAACCAAATGACCTCAAAAAGTTCCCTCAATCTCTAGGTCTATGATCCTATGATCCTAAGTTATTGCTAAGCAAGCTTAGTTGTTTTTATAGTCAATATTATTTTATTGAAATTTTTAAAAATTATTATTTATTTTTTAAAAAATATTTTGAGTTCCAATTTCTCTCTTTCTCTCCCATCCCTCCCTCATGGCAAGAAACTTAATATCTAATTATACTTGTGAAATCACGCAAAACATATTTCCATGTTAGCCATGTTACCAAGAAAAGTAAGAAAAAATAATAAAGTGGAAAAAATATGCTTTAATTTGAATTCAGAGTTAAGCATTACTTTAAATAAATCATTTAATAAAAATAAAACTACCTGGATTTTGGTTAGTGCTTTCAATTTTTCTGAGCATGGTTTTCAATCTTGTGCCTCAGCCAAAACAATGACTCTGTGGGGTATCAGGATTAAGTAGGTGACATCAGGTCCATTTAGGTAGGGGAGAACATTAAGACTTAGAGACACAACAACAACAACAAAGACACTGATAGAAAGTTAAATTCAATTCATGTACCTGGCTGCTCTCCTGACTTTCTAGTGTTTTCTCTACTATATTATATTCAGATGATCAAAACCAGAGTAGAGAGTCAAAAATAATACTTTTATAAATATTAATTTCTCAATATTATTTCATACATCCCATTTTAATCACTGCCAGCTAGCTGACCTAGAGCAGAGGTGTCAAATACACAGTCTGTAATGTTCTGACAAGTGGTATCTGTCAGAGCCTGTATTCTGCAAGTAAGTGATTTGACAACCCACATGTCCCTTTAAACCTTAGATCCACAGATGGGGGTCTGAGAACCTGAATGGGAAAAAAATAATCACATCTTTATTTTCTTCATTTTCTTTGTGTGATTTATTTTATGCATTTAAATACATTCTGAGAAAGAGCTCCAGAGATTTTGACAGACCACCAAAGGGGTCCATGACACAATAAAAGATTGAGAAATCCTAGCCTAAGATGATTTACTTCTTGTCCTAGTGGACCTGGGTTCAGATTTTGCTTTTGTTATTTACTGTCTAAATGTCTGTGGACAAGTCCCTTAAATTGGACCGCCTCTGTAAAATGAGATCACCCTCTAAGGACCCTTCTAATTTTAAATCCATGTTACTATTGTGATCTTTTAATCTCTATAGTCTTTACAATTCTAAATGAATCCTTTGATCCTATATCTTGACCCCTTACAATCATCAAAATGAGAGATTGGAGATGGGCTTTTATCTCCAAAAAAATCAATCAATTAATTAATTAATTGATGGAATGCTGACTCAATGTGACTAAAAAAGAAGATAGTAATAATAAGAAAAATTATTCCTTGTTTTACAGATTATCCATGGAGATCCAGGAGACCAGCAATCCACTCAAATCTCATTAAATGGTTGTATCTCCCTGATTTTGCCAAGAAACCAGATGCTTTTTTTTTGCTGTGTGAGTAGCTATTATTTCTATATGCCTCTGTCCAATTAGGCCTTATAAGTGTCTTATAAAGGGCACCATCTTGTGGTAGGGAACCTACTCTACTCCACAAACTTAGTCATTACCAGTTTTTCTGCATCTGAGGCAAGTGTCACAAAACACAAGATGGGCAGGGTGTGGAGATCAGTAGATGTACCATGATACTGTGTGGTTACTTCTAAGAAAACTCTCTAATGGCAGCGTTGATGGGAAGCAAGTAATTTTAGGATTGGGAAGCACTAACTTGGGTTGTTGCAGTCAGTGATGATGGAGAGTGGGGAGCAAATCTTATCAGATAAATTCCTATTATTTAA
The DNA here is from genome assembly GCF_037893015.1 of Macrotis lagotis. Classification (NCBI taxonomy): domain Eukaryota; kingdom Metazoa; phylum Chordata; class Mammalia; order Peramelemorphia; family Peramelidae; genus Macrotis; species Macrotis lagotis. The sequence goes on along the minus strand of NC_133658.1, from coordinate 263,863,912 downwards.
CTTATTTTGCTTAGAACTAAGTGCTAAGTTCATTTGTTTCTAAATTGCTAACTGGACTATCAACACCCTCTAAATTTCTATGTTCTGGGCAATGCTTTTGCTTGCCCTGCCCTAGCTGTGACTCAATATAGATCTTTTGGTGATGTTGCCACTGTCCTAATTAGTGGCTAGTTGAAAATCACAACAGCCTCTTTGTTTTTCTCCCCCATTTCAGAAAAAAGGATATGATAAGGGAATTACTGATTTGGGAGGATGAAGAATTCTACTTAAGGATAAAGTTTTAGGCCCTAAAGGATTTGAACTTCAGAAAAACTGGTTGTATGAACACTTGTTTAAATGTGGAGCAGACCACCCCATATAGAGGCTAATTTCACTCTTACATATCTTCACAGATGATTTTTTGCTTCTGCTCTTTGCCTCTCTCCAGTGGCAAGTTTTTGAAGATGAGAATAAGGCTTCTGTGAGAATGCAGGTAGGAGATAATGTGGAGATCAGCCAGGATTTAATACCAGAAGAACTTGGTCAATTCACTACAGTACCAAACTTTATTTATTACCGGTAAGATTCAAAGTCCAGTGAGGCCACAGAACAGTGGCTTACCCTTTATTACCTTTCTGGTTCATTATGTTCCTAATCTTTTTATAAAATTTCCTGGTAACAGTCAAAGTTACTTTATGAACATTCCGTCTCCTAATCTAGTCCTACAGAGGCAACCAGGTGATGCAGTGGCTAGACCCTGGGCAAATCACTTAACTTCTGCCTCAATTTCCTCAAATACAAGTTTAGGGTATTAATAATAGCTATGCCACAGGGTTGCTGGGAAAATTGTCAACCAGATTGGAACTGGTCTCTAACCTGTGGGTGACCAGAGCTGAAACAGAACAGGTCAAAGACAGAATAAGGACAGAAATAGAAGTTTAATTTCAGAGTGAGGAAAATGATTCCTGGAGGCAGAAATCCCTCTCCTAAGATGGAGAGCTTTATCTACTAAGATTGAGGCCACTTAGATACATATATATACAATACAATAATTCTTAGGACAATGGTAGGCATTTCTTGGGACTATTTCCTGTCTCAGATTTTGGGAGGCATGATTACTCTGTGATGTACAGAACCAGAGTTCTGTGCTAGGAACAAGAGTACTGTACAAGAAATAGGAACTGTGAACATGTGATAGATGGTCCTGGGAAATAGGGAGAATGAACTCCTGGTTCTGGTCCAAAGGATACATTTGCCAGAGAGTGAGATCAAAGTCCAAAGAATTATTATGCCAAACTTAGGGTATAGCCTGCTTGCTGGACCTTAGCTCTGGGAAACAGGTAACTCTAAAATATTTTGATAGTGAAATAACATATAGAGTATTCTGTAAACCTAAAAATAATATATTAAGCTACCTATTACTATTAGCTAATATTACAGTCCCATCTTTTTAGTAATTTACTTTTTGATGCTTCCAGGTTATTTTACTTAACTCCTGAGAATATTTTTGCATTCTTTCATTTTTTGGAGGTCATACTATAATAAGATTTAGACCTGGTAAAAAAAACTTAGAAATTGGGGTGGCTAGGTGGTGTAGTGGATAAAGCACCGGCCTTGGAGTCAGGAGTACCTGGGTTCAAATCCGGTCTCAGACACTTAATAATTACCTAGCTGTGTGGCCTTGGGCAAGCCACTTAACCCCATTTGCCTCGCAAAAACTAAAAAAAAAAAACCAAAACAAAACTTAGAAATTATTTCATTCAACTCCTCATTTTACAGATGAGGAGGATATTAAGGCTTAGATGAGAGAATGTACTTGCCCAGAGTGTTATGTTAGTAAGTAAGAGAGTCAAGATTTGACCCTCCAGGTGCAACTCTCTTATTTTGTAGTGAGTGATTTCTCCATGACATGTTCAAATAAAAGACTGAATATCTATGTGTATAGAGAAGATTTCTCTATTAGGCAAGAAGATCCCTTCTAGCATTGGAAGGGACCTTAGAGATCATTAAGTCTAATAATGACTTACCCAATGGAAGCCCAAATGTCTACTTAAATTTTAACTCACCTATTCTGTCTTCTAGGTCCTACTTGGATATGGCTAAAATCGTTGTGTTCAACTATCACTTCTGGTTTGTACTCTGCCTGGTTTTTCTCACGGGAACAACTCGAATCAACATCCTCTCTGCTGGCTATCTGGTTGCTTTCTTCTACTTCATGCTCCATGGAAGGGCCCTCCTGTTGAGACCTGTGAAGATTATTCTCCATAAGTGGGACTACCTGATTACATACTCTGCTCTAGTGATTGCCATGAAGAACCTTCTAAGTGTATGTTTGTACCTTCACATAACCTCCTGGGGGTTGTTTTCTGTTTGTTTATTTGCTTTAGCTCAGTTCTCTTAAGACATTAAAAAATGAAGCATTACCAAGACAAACTGATCTTAAAAGATCATGCTTTTTATCCATTTATTAACCAAGGTAGAAAATCCCAAGGAGGCAACAATGATATAGTCAATAAAAATTGTCCACAAAACCAGGAAGAACTGTGTTTGGGCCCTGCTTTTGACATGTACTGACAATATGAATCTGGGCAAACCACTTAACTTCTCAATGCACTAATAGTCAACTCTATTAAACTGTAAATCTTAAAGAAGGTATTGATCTGCATTAGTAGAGTCTTACCATTCTAGATGTCCCCAAACCAATGACATCACAAGTACAGGACCTAACTTTTTAACCTAGAAAACTCTAAAGAATAACTAAAATATTTCTATATATAGTTCATGCTTCCGAGAGAAGCTTTTGAAACTAAAGAGCTATGAATTTGACTGATGATTGTTGTCCTTTATTCTCAAAGAGGACTAAAATAACATCGCTTTGTTAGAATCAAGTTACAGTGTGTCTGACTGTGACTGATCAGACCCATATGATCTCAGAATACTCTACCATAGTGTTAGGCACAAAAAGGCCATATGAACATTTAGAGTAATTTCTCTAAATTCTTTAAATTTGAGAGATGGTAGAAGGGACAAAAAATGAAAGAGAGGGAATGAAATATTTTATGAATTAACAAATGAGGACTAGAACCTATAAACCTATTATTAGGAATAATTATTAAGGATTAGATTTGTGATTTCATTAATATAGAAAATTCCCAGATAATAAAAAGCCCCCCCACCTTTCAATACCTTCTCTGCAACATGTAGTCTCTAAAGGACTGAGATGTTGCATGATTTGTCAGTGGTCATACAATCAATATATATCAGAGACAGTACTTGAACCCAGTTTCCATGATTCTGAGTCCAAATCTTTATCCCCTGTGACCATATTGCCTCTCAGAGTCCACTGTTAAAATGCTACAAATGTGTATAACATTTAAAGTTCTCCTTCAAAAAACCTCATCCTGCTTAGGAGTGACCCTAGATCCTGGAAGGCTCCAAGAGTGGGGCACAAACTTTAACAAGTTCTATACTAAATAGAAAGAGCTTTGAGGACGCCCCAGTGAAGGATAGTGTGTCTGTGATCCATCATTGTGGATCATAGTTAATAGTAGAGGTTCATGACCAAAAATTGGCCACAAGGTGGCGATTGTTTTTCTGTAGATGAAAGCAGTGACTAAGCATGGAAGGGCTTATGATCTGCACTAAAGCACCTATATCTGTGAGATCATAGGTCTAACACAGCTGAAGAACAAGGACCCGGAACAGGACCTTGCACCCAGATGCTCCCTAATAAATACTCCTTGACCAGTTGTTAAAACTTCATATTTCTTATTTAACTTGATCCTCACAATGATTTTGCAAAGATCTTTGTGAGGTAGGGCAAATATTGCTGTCTTCATTTTATAGAAGAAAGTAAGGTTCATATAACTTATATTGGTTCCTCAGGTCAGACAGCAAATGATAAGGTCAGGTCTTGAACCCAGATTTTCTTTCCTGGTCAGTATTTTTCTTGTATTCACTCTGTGGTTGCTAAGATGAATGCAGAAATCACATAGAGATGCCTGTCCAGCTTAGTGTTGGAATAAATTATTACTTTTCAGCTCTGAGATCTTATGGTTCTGTATTGAGTATTTCCTTATATTCCTTGTCTGACTGTAGATTGGAGCTTGTGCCTACCTGGAGAGATTACTGAGTTCCCACTGCTGGTTTGTTCACAGTTTTAGCATCTACTGCACAATAGGAGGCTATAGCTTGGGTAAGTCCCCAGTCTGCTCTTCTCATCATTAGTGTAAGCACCTGACCAACTGCTCTCATCTCTGGCATAAGTGTCCATCCTACCACACTCACCTCCTCTTTCCAAAGGGAAAAAGACTAAGCAAGTTGAGCAGAAGCTTTATGCAAGTTTGATTTACTCGTGTTCTAAGCAAGACTATGGAAAGAAACCAAGCTAGAAACTGGTCCCAGATTGTGGATGCATCCATTTTCTCAGAAGAAAAGTCATGAGCTCCTTTAGTAAATGAATATTCACTGTATTCCTGTGCTAAATGGAAGGAAGGTAGGAAAGAAGGAAGGAAAAAATGAAATGAGGAAAGAAGGGAGAAAGAGAAAGGAAAAGGAAGGGAAGGGAAAGGAAGGGAAGGGAAGGAAGAAATAAGAAAGGAAACTATCTTTAAGGATTCCTTCCTAAAGACAAAATCAACTAAACAGATTTTGACACCTTCACTTAATATTTTTTAAAACTTCTTGTGTATTTACAGAAGTATTCAGGAAATGCTTGCAATGTACAAACCATTTATCTACTATTCAACATGAACTATATTTATCACAGCAATATAGTTCATATTAAATGCACCTACAAGTAGGTTTCAGTGGTATGATTGGCATGATTTTTCTCTGAAGTTCCTATTTAACTTCTCCCTAAAGTACTTTCATGCAATTAATAGCATATGCTTTTAAAAAGTCATATACAATTTTAAAAAAGAAAGAAAAAGTTATGTGTTTTCCTAACTTGTTCTGGAGGAATGTTCCAGTTAAGCTGGCTCCCTCAGGTCTAGGATCATGTTAATGTAACCACAGATCTGTCCAGTGACTGACCAGTGCTCTGAGAACTTCCCAGTTATCATCCTTCAAGGGAATATGTTAGTTGCAAGAAGTACAACTAGTTACATAGGACCCTACCCACTTTAGAATGGAAAAATCTAAAATTCTGCATGACAACAGATAAAATTGATTTGATCTTGGAAATGGGGGAGGAAGGAAAGACTATTTCATTCCTGGTTTTATCTGCCTTCTATATCTGCCTTCAAAAGAGTTCAGCACCCTCTTCTCTCATCTGTTATTGTACTATTTCTTCTATTAAGTGAGTGTTCTCATTCTTGTTTTAAAGAAGAGACTAAGACCTAAGTGACAAAATAGTATTTTCGAGCTCACACAGTAATAGATACAAAATATCTCATATAAGTCAATTAGGCCTGGAGCAGGGAAGGACTGGACTATCTTCTTCCAATTCTGATCACTTCCCCCAAACTCTAATTATGTCTCCAAATTCTGACTTCACTTATCTTTATCTTCCCCACCCTCTTTGCCTAAAATTTTGGGCTTTGGTGGAAGAAGGGAAAAAAATGAATGAGTAAAGGAGGGATGAGAGGAGTGTCTAAATTCTATAGCTGTAACCCTAGCTCATAGTCATGGGGGATTAGGGGAGTGGACATAGACAAAAAGAGTAATGCTTTTCTTACCCCTGACTATTCCCACTATGTCTTCACAGAAATGCTTATAAATTAATATTCTTTCTTGTGTAGCCATTTCTGATGATGAAGAATGTGAACTTCCAGAAAAGGATGCTGGGATCCTATGGGATGCTATATGTTTTACCTTCCTGCTAATCCAGAGGAGGATTTTTACAAGTTACTATCATCTTTATATTGTAGCTGATCTAAAAGCCACTGAGATCTTGGCATCCAGGTACATGGGCAACATGCCACTGAGCATAGAGTAGAAATTGCATATCTCAGAATACTGTTATATCTCAGAGCTGGGAGAAATTGAATTCACTGTGCTGGGGATACACAAAAAGGGAAAAGATCACCTCAAAGATTTTACAGTCTAATGGGAAGAAATAACATGCAAACAAATATATACACAACAAACTATATAGAGGATAAAGAGGAAATCATTAAGAAAAGGAAGATACTGGAATTAAGAAGCCTTGAGAAAGACTTCTTGTCAGAGGTGAGATTTTGGTTGGGCTTAAAGGAATTCAGGAATCAGAGCAGAGAAACATTCTATGTATGGAGGACAGTTAGAGAAAATGTCTGGAGCCAAGAGATAGAGTATCTAGTTCGTGGAACAGCCAGGAGACCAGTGTCATTATATTAGAGTATCTGTTGAAAAATAACATGTAAGATGACTAGAAAGGGATCAACTTTGGATGATTTCACTTTCTAGAAAGGGAAACTAAATCTCTGAAATCAAAATCAAAGTGGTTAGACTGAGATTAGAATCTGGGTCTCCTGATACTTGAAAGAGTACCATTTCTGCTACATTAAGTTGTACTTGTTTTACTCAATAAGTCTTCCTTGATGAATGAATTCCTCTAACCCAAGATAAAACAATATGTCTCAGTGAACATAAGGCAAGTTGACTAGATTTCATATAGGAGGATAACATAATCTCTCTTTTGTATACTTAGAGGAGCTGAGATGCTTGACTTGAAGCTAAAAAAGGTTTTGGTGCTTCGAGAAGAAGAAGAGGCAAAGTCAAGACAATCTGTTATGAAACAGTATGTTGATCAAACAATGCTTTATGTTTTGCTCTTACATAGAAAAGATTAACCAATCACATGAGATCATTCTTCTTCATTGTTTCTTCCCTATAGCTATCAGGCGGTACATTTTTCTATTTTATGATTATATATTTAAAGCTGAAAAAAAACCTTAAAGATAGTGGCAGCTAAGTGGCCCAGTAGATAGAGCACCAAACCTGAAGTCAGAAGGACCTGCGTTTAAATCTGATCTCAGACACTTAATGCCTACTTAGCTGCATGACCATGGGCAAGTCACTTAACCCCACTGTCCTGCAAAAAAAAAAAAAAAGAAACTTAGAGGTCACTAAATTGAGGCAAGGAGAGGAAAAATGACTTACCTGAGTTCCCAAAGGTGGTAACAGGAAGAGTCAAGATTTGAACCCAAGACCCTGACACCAAATCTGGCATTCTATTTATTATATAATGCTATTGTTTAGTTGTTTTTAGTCATATCTGACTCTTCATGACCTATTTTGGGTTTTCTTGGCAAAGATATTAGAGTGGATTGCCATTTCCTTCTCCAGCTCTTTTTATAGATGCCCAGAGTCACAGAGCTAGTAGTGTCTGAGGCCAGATTTGAACTTAGGAAAATGAGTCTTCCTGACTCTGAACCTTGAACTTTATCTACTGCATTACTTAGCTTCCCCATTGCACCATATTCCTTTAAGTCACCCCTTTCTTTACATTATTGAACATGACTGACAGGAGAAGCAATCAATGAAGTTGAATAAAATGACCATGTTCTGAGTGCAGATTGTTAAATTTGAGATTTGAAAAGGAGTTGTCCAGTAAATAAGAGGAAGGGGCGGCTAGGTGGCACAGTGGATAAAGCACCGGCCTTGGAGTCAGGAGTACCTGGGTTCAAATCTGAACTCAGACACTTAATAATTACCTAGCTGTGTGGCCTTGGGCAAGCCACTTAACCCCATTTGCCTTGCAAAAACCTTAAAAAAAAAAGCTCCAGGGAGTAGATAAGAGGAAGGCTTCTTGTCAGGGGTGAGATTTTGGTTGGGGCTTAAAGGAATCCAGTAGTCAGAGCAGAGAAAGGAGAACATTCCAGGTATGGAAGACAGTCAGAAAAAAATGTCTGTTTTCAAGAGATAGAGTATCTAGTTTGTGGAACAGCCAAGAGGCTTCCAACCTAGGAATTCATATATGCCATATATTTCCATAATTTGACTCCTCTTACTTTCCATCCTCCTCTTTTCTTCCAATTCTCCCTTCTGCTCCCCACCTTACCCCCAACACCATGATTGCTATTTCACATTCCCACCTTGTGCTATGATAGATTTCCCTATCCTCTTCTCTCTACTGTTCCAAGATCTACTCCTTCCTTAAAGGCTCTATGGAATTTCTTTCCTCCATGTTTAGCTAGAGAGTAGAGAGAATAAATTCTGGAATGAACAAGGAGCACCAAAAAGTTCTGGCAGAAGATGGAGCCAATTTGGTAGAAAGGAGATGGTGGAGGTGGGGGGGTTGAAAAGGATGGGTTCTTGGAACTTATCTTAAATTGTCAGATTGGAGAAAATCAAATTGAAACAGAAGAAAATTGACAGCATGCAGCAAATCAATAAAACCCCTGATGCCTCAATGGATAAAGACAGCCCTTCTCCCAAGCCAGAAACAAGAGAAACAAAAGGTAAGGATGAAATCATCAGGTAACCCTTGAAGAACCTCTAGGATCTGAGACAGCGAAATTAAATCATCTCCCATATAAAAATTCTTCTCTAAGAGTAAGAAAAAGGATAGACATGAACCTCTAGAAATGTCAGACAATGGGTTTACACTGGAGCAACTTCTCCACTGACCTTATATACTTACAAATTTGACTCTGAAATAGTTCTGGAAGTGTAAATTCTAACCCAAGCAAAAAAAAAAATCTGAAAAGGGCTCCTTGTTAGGGCAAAGTTGTAGAATCATATATTTAGAGCTAGAAGGGTAGATACAGATCATCTGATCCAACCCTCTCATTGTATAGAGGAGGAAACTGAAACCCAGAGGGATTAATTTTTTGCCCAAAGTCACACAGATAGTGAATGACAGAATTGGGAATGCAAATTCGGGTCTTCCAAGCACAGATACAGAACAAATTCTACTGTGGCTATGGGCCTCCAGCAGAGGGAAACCCTTCCTTTTGCTGGTAGTAATAGGGCTTCCTGGAAATTCAAAGGCTGCTTTGACAATTACAATCCTGAGATTTCCCAGAATATTTGCTCAAAGAATCAGGTGCTCAAAAGTGGTGGGAGATTTTTGTTTGTCTAAATAAAGAATAGAACATTTTTCTAAAGGTAATTTTTTTTTATCTCATGAATTCTTCTTGAATTGAATCACTTTGGGGATTAAAAAAAAGAATTCATGTCTTTATATGATAATGAGCAGCCACATTTTTTTTTATTAGGCAAAAATTACATCAGGTATGTAATTTGATCTTATCAAATAAAACTAATTAGATTGAACAGTCTATATTAGTGACAAATCTAAATTTAGAGGTTATCCTTTTTTTTAGTTATTTAACAAAAATATAATTTCACTGTTTAAAAGTGTTTAAATATCTCAAAGTCATCTCAAAATAGTATTGTTCAAAAGAGGTACCCAGGGGACCTGCTTTTTAAATAAGCAAGAATGAGTTTTAATTGTCACATGGAATGAATGTAACTAAAAATAATTACATCAAGTTACTTTTTAAAACCTTGTAAATCCATGTTTTTTAAAAATCTTTTCTTAATAGATAATACAATGATAGGCTTTAGTTCTTGGGGAGGAATTATTCCAAGTTTTAAATGACTGATATCTCATCTAGTGAGGCTTTACTATGTTTTCAGATGATGGAAGCATAATGAAAAATAAAGAAGAGAACTGGTGGCAGCCTTGGGTGAAGCATCCTTCTAGTAAGTTGGCTGGGATTCTAATGAGCATAATGGATTATTTCATAGGGCAAATGAGGCAGAAGCTTTGGCAGTTAGAGGAAGCAAAGACTGCTCTGGAGTCAGGAAGACCTGAGTTCAAATTCCACCTCAGATACTTCCTAGCTGTGTGACTCTGGACAAGTCACTTAACCTTTGTCTGCCTTGGTTGCCTCAGCTGTAAAATAGGAATTTAATAGTAATAATCTTTCAAGTTATCAAGGGAATAAAATAAAAGAATATTTGTAAAGTCCTTTGTAAACCTTAAAGTGTTAATATAAATGTTAGTTATCGTTATCATTATCTATTTCCTTGTGGGTCAACTTTGTCAGTTAACTTTTTTCTTGTTGCATGGTCCCATACTAAAGCCATATTCCTAGTCAGCTGTCTTGGAAACACATATTATGCTATCTTATACAAAGGGACTTGGTCTAGAAAGTATAGACGGTAGCACAAATCCCTCACATTTATTAGAGAAGACCCTAAAACCTCACATCCTGGGTTGAAGGGTTGGTAGCATTGGTCTGTCTTTCTCTCTCTCTCTCTCTCTCTCTCTCTCTCTCTCTCAATATATATGTATGTATGTATGTATGTATGTAATGTGTGCATGTATACACACACACACACACACACACACAAATAGCATTTCATTTTTTGCTGGTTGTAGAATATCTGCACTGCAATTGCCCAAAGAAAGGAGTAATGAATGAAGGCTTTTTTAATGTTAGAGATAATGAACTGTGATGATAAATAACAAAGGAAGGCAACCCTTCCACCCCCTAGTCCCTGCCCAGGAACAAATTCAATGCATCAGTATCCTTGTCCCTCAGTCTAGAGAAGAGCTGAGAACTTGTATCAGGAAGGGGTCAAGTCTCATAAAAATGAATTTCCTTGTAACATCACTAGACTAAGACAGAGTTCAGAAAATCCTTGACTTTAGCCTTCTCTGGTTGTGTATGAAGAGACAAAGCTATATGTTCTTTTGTTTGATGGAATTGTTTTCAGTGATTCAGGATGGGAACTATAGCCTTTTCGAGTCTGACAGTGAAGAGGAAGAAGCACATAAAGAAAAAAAGAAAGAAGCACTTCCAAAGCCTAAAACTGCCTTCCAGGTAATTCCCTGAATTATCCAAATGCAATGGCCTCATTATAGTATTGGTTTATTATTTTTGTTAATAATAAAGTTCATAATAAAATAGGTAATGTTAATATTATATCCATCTCCAAAAGGACCTAGCAATTAACTGCCAGTTTTCTACTCATCATCCCTGTTATTTTCCAGATAAAAACTCTCTTTCATTGCCACTATTTCCCAATGGATTTTGTCTCTATTAAAAGAATAAGTTCAGCATTTGCTGAAGTCAGGAGGACCTGACTTCAGATTCAGCCTCAGAAGCTTGCTATTAGCTGAGTGACACTTAATCCGATTGCCTCACAAAAAAGAAAAAAACAAACAAATTAATAAAGAATGAGTTCCTGGAGTATAGGAACTATCTCACCTCTGCATTTGTATCCCCTGAGATTAGTAATATAAGTGCTTAATTAAAGCCTTTTTCTTCCTTCTTCCTTCCTCCTTCCTTTCCTTTCTTCCTTCCCTTTCTTTCCCTTCCTTCCTTTCTTCCCTCCTCTACTCCTTCCTTCTTCCTTTCCTTCCTCCTCCTTCCCTTCCTTCCTCCCTCCCTCCCTTCCTCCCTTCCTTCCTTCCTTCCCTCCCTAATTCCCTTCCTTCCTTTATTCCTTCCTCCCTTCCTCCTTTCCTTAAATTTTATAGATAAGAAAACTAAGATCCAGAGAGAATAAGTGACTCATCTAAGGACATATCTAGAAACTTTGAGAACCTGGATTTGAACCCAGATTCCTTGACTTTAAACCTAGTGCTCTTTCCAGCCTCACTTGTATTAAAAGCACAAAGTCATGGTGAGATTAGAACATCATAGATGTTCAATGGAATAAGCACTGGATTTGGAGTCAGTGGATCTGCTACTTATCACCCCTGCACCGTGGGCAAGTCATTTATCTTAACTGCTTCTCTGTAAAATAAAAGGATGCTGGGGTAGCTAGGTGGCACAGTGGATAGAGCACTGGCCCTGGAGTCAGGAGGACCCGAGTTCAAATATGACCTTGGATACTTAATAATTACCTAGCTATGGGACCTTGGGCAAGTCACTTAACCCCACTGCCTTACAAAAAAAATGAAAGGATGCTACTAGATGTCCTCTAAGGAATGGCTCTAAATCTCAGAGCCATTTTACAGTTGAGAAAACTGAGACCTGGTAAAGTTAAGTGACTTACCCAAGGCTACCCAGGAAAAACAGCAGAAACCAGAACTAGAATTTGAATCCAGGTTTTATCTATCTTAATCCAGTGATCTTTGTACCACACAGTGTCCAGATATCACTCACTGTGTAATGGAAACAGGAGTTAACATATGGTATAACATATTCATTGTGTAAAAGGACTTCATTGTAGACTTTCATTATGTGTTTATTGTGTTAATTTGGGGAAATTTCTAAATATGAAGAGAATTGCTATTTAAGAGATCCACAATTCCAGATCTTTGACTATGTTTATTTGTAATCAGGGCATGAAATTGGAATTATGTCCTTTCAGCCCAAGGCAGCCTTCTAGATATTTAAAAAACATGGTACAATTGGAAAGAAATCCTAGTTTTTCATCAAAAGCAGTCACTAATTCTCAGAATTTGTCGTACAACACAGGAATTGAAGATTACAATGATCTATGCAAAATAAAAGGGAGATTAAGGCACAAAAATGCTCCCGATTTCCCTATATATAAAGGCAGAAAAAAACCAAATTGGTGCCATGACTGAGCTCTAGAGCTGGTATTAGAACTATGTCTTGACAATGTGTGTGAGTCATAGGATCTTGAATGAGACAATACTTTTCCAAGCCATGAGGTTTGATCTATAAAATGTGGATAATAATATCTACTTACATCTCATAGATATGGTAAGAAATGTACTTAATAAACCTTAAGTACCATAAAAATGTGAATTATCCATTAAAAAAACCATCTTATCTCAAACCTCTACTCTTCTTAAATCTTCGTTCTATCTCTCAAATTTTACAAGAGCAGTTCAACCTTGATGCTTCTTCTATCATCTTCTCACTCCTGGACCCCATGTAATTTGGCTTCTATTCTGATTTTGTTTCTATGACTCTTTCTACAGGTACTAAGTGGTCTACCCTTCATTTCTCATATCCACTGATCAATTCTCTGACCTCATGCTTTTCAAATTTTGTTGCATTTTCAAATTGTTAATTTGTACTACTACTAGATATTCTCTTCTCCCTTATCTTCAATGATATCAAAAAACTCTTGGATTGATTGAAAGAACAATGGTTCGTTTAAATTACTCTCTCCTTTAAATTTCAGTGGCAATTATTTATATGCCTCCTTTCAAATTCATAGAACCATAAAGTTCAACACCATCATTTTTTGAAGGAAGGAATTAAGCCTTTGAGAAAAATCCTTAAGTGACTTTTCTAAGATAATAATGAGTAATAATCACTAGGGGACACAGTTGTTTTTTCTTAGCTTCTATAGTTACTATTTCTGGATTTCCTTTGGAACATGTCAGAGACATTTATCTTTAGTTACTATAATGTACAAATATCTGAGTAGAACTTGAAACAGTTTAATATTCAGGACCTGTTCCTTAAGATCACTTCTTTTCTAAGAGGAAATTACTTGGAACAAATATGACAATGATTTTCCATCTCACTTTATTATTTTCAATTTGTCTATTTCAAATTACTTAAGATTTGACAACCAGACCAAATAGTTAGAGAGATTTCTGATTAGATTTTGTGGCTTAAAAGAAAAGGAGGGAATGTAAATGAGACTGATGTGGGCTGAAACTGTCAGAGATAAGAGTATCTCTCTTTGTCTCTCTCCCTTTCTTAAAAAAATGTATTTATTTTCCAGTTAATGCTAAGATCATTTTCAGCATTCATCATGTTACAAGCTTTTGAGCTTTACATTTTTCTGCCACCCTCTCTTCCCTCCCTCTCACCATGACAGAAAACAATCTGATATAGGTTGTACATGGGGCAGCTAGGTGGCACAATGGATAGAGTAATGGTCTTGGAATCAGGAGGACAGGAGTTCAAGTCCAGCCTCAGACACTTGATACTAACTAGCTGTGTGACTTTAGGCAAGTCACTTGCCTCATATCTAGGGCCATTTCCAGTCATCTTGATCCATATCTGGTCACTGGATCCAGATGACTGTGGAGGAGAAAGTGAGGCTGGTGATTTAGCATAGTACCCCCTCACTCAAATCCAATTCAAGTGCTTGTCATGGCATCACATCCCTGATGTCATGGTCTTCTTCAAGAGTGAAGGACAAACATAATTAGTTGTACATTTATAATTGTGCTTAATATGTTTCCATATTAGCCATGTTGTAAAAAAAGAATTAGAACTAAAGAAAAAAGAAAGAAAAATATAAAAGAAATTAAAAGTATGCTTTGCTCTCCATTCAGAACCCATAGCTTTTTCTCTGAGTGTGGATGGCATTTTCCTAAACAGATCTCTCAGGATTGTCCTTGATCACTGAACTACTGCCTCTCTCTCTCTCTCTCTCTCTCTCTCTCTCTCTCTCTCTCTCTCTCTCTCTCACACACACACACACACACACACACACACACACACACACACACACTCACTCACTCACTCTCTCTCTCTCTCTCTCTCTCTCTCTCCAGCTTGCTTATGATGCCTGGGCAAATAATTCTGCATCAGCTATCAGGCTGTGGAAACAAGATGAAATAACATTTTGGAAAGAAAAAAAGAAGAAGGAATGGGAGCCACAGTGTCAAAGAGGTATTCATTCATTCCAAAACAGAGAGTTGTATGATAACTTTGATGGTCTAAGAAGAACAATTGACATTAAACAGTTTGCATATTTGATTCATGACTTAATAATAAATAAATTGAGCTCTAGGAAAGATTACATCAAGATCTTATAGGAATGCTATGGGTTTGTTTTTTTTTAATTAAAAACTGAGGAAGAGGGGCAGCTAGGTGGTACAATGGATAGAATACCTGCCCTGAAGGCAGGAGGACCTGAGTTCAAATCCAGTCTTAAATATTTAACAATTACCTAGCTGTGTGACTTTGGGCAAGTCACTTAATCCCATTGCCTTGCAAAAACCAAAAAAAAAAAAAAAAAGAAGAAGAACTAAGGAAGAGAGATTATCATTATGTCCTGTGCCTATGATAAAGACTTGAATTCTTTTAAAGGATAGTATGTTCATCTGAGGCATTTGCAGTGACATCTGAATTTTGCAAATCTATTTGATACCATAGTTAGAGCTTTGGGTCATAAAAGGAATCAGAGAATTATTGTTCTGAAGGGATGCTAGAAATATTTTTAAATGTTATTGATATATTTTCTATTGCCTTCATTTTATTTTTTTACATTTAAAATGAAAATTTATTCATTTATTTAGTATTTTACTCTCCCCATACATATAAAATCCATTTTAACCTTTTTTATAGTTTATTTTTTAAGGATCTAGATTTATTTTAGATTATTACAATAATTTTGTTATAAGAGTAAACATAACCCCCCCCAAGAAGATGAGAAACCTCAAAAATAGTGAGACAGAGAAAAAAAATGTACTTCAGTCTGTGTTCAGATTCCAATGTCTCTGGAGCGAGTTGCTTTCTTTATCACAAGTCCACCAGAGAAGTTGCTTCAATATTTTTCCCACAGTTGCTATTACTAGTTGTATTTCCCTCTACTTTATTCCTCCCCACTCTCATTAATTCTATTCTCTCTCTCCTTTCATCCTGGCCCTCTTCAAAAGTGTGTTGTATCTGAGTACCCTCTCTCTCAATCTTCCCTCTCTTCTGTCACCTATTCCCCCTTCCCTCCCCCCATTCCCCCTTATCCCATCCCTTTCTTCTCATTTTTCTCTAGGGTAAGATAAATTTCTATACCCTATTAAGTGTATGTTATTTTCTCTCTGAACCATTTCTTATGAGAATGAAGGCTCACTCATCCCCCTTTGCCTTCCCCACATTCCACTCCATTGAAAAGCTTTTTCTTGCCTCTTATGTGAAATTTTTTAGCTTCTCCATTTCCTTTCCCTTCCTCCCAGTACTTTCCTTTATTACACATTGACTCCATCTTTTTACTATATTATACCATTATATTCTGCTACTTCCTGTACCCTGTCTATAAGTGCTCCTTCTAACAGCTCTTATAAATGAGAAAGTTCATATGAGTTATCAATATCTTCTTCCCATGTAGTAATACAAATAGTTCAATATCATTAAGTTCCTCATAGTTAGTCCTTCTCATCCATCCCCTGTATGGTTCACCAGAGTCCTGTACTTGGAGATCAAACTTTCTGTTCAGCTCTGGTTGTTTCAATAGGAAAGTTTGAAAGTTCCCTGTTTCACTGAAAGTCCATCTTTTCCCCTGAAAGATGATGTTCAGTTTTGCTGCGTAGTTGATTCTCACTTGTAAGCCAAGATCTTTTGCTTTCCAAAATATCATATTCCAAGCCCTATGAGCCCTTAATGTAGATGCTGCCAGATCCTGTGTAATCCTGACTGTAGAGCCTCGGTAGTTGAATTGTTTGTTTCTGGAAGCTTTTAGAATTTTCTCTTTGATTTGGGAGTTCTGGAGTTTGGCTATGATATTCCTGGAAATTTTTCTTTTGGGATCTCTTTCAGGAGGTGATTGGTGAATTCCCTCAATTTCTATTTTATCCTCTGCTTCTAGGATCTCAGGGAAATTTTGCTGTATTATTTCTTTCTTTTTTTTTTATTTTTTATTTTTGCAAGGCAAATGGGGTTAAGTGGCTTGCCCAAGGTCACAGCTAGGTAATAATTAAGTGTCTGAGACCGGATTTGAACCCAGGTACTCCTGACTCCAGGGCCGGTACTTTATCCACTGCACCATCTAGCCGCCCCAGGTATTATTTCTTGAAAAATGAAGTATAGGCACTTTTCCTGATCGTGGCTTTCAGATAGCCCAATAATTTTAAACTTGTTTCTTCTGGATTTGTTTTCAAGGTGGATTGTTTTTCCAATGAGATATTTCACATTTTCTTCTAAATTTTGGCTGTTTGGAAGAGTTTTATTTCTTCCTGATTTCTTGCAAAGTCATCAGCTTCCTTTAGTTCCCTTCTGCATTTGAAGGAGTTATTTTCTTCAGAGAACTTTTTTATCTCCTTTTCCAGCTGGCCAATAAACATTCTTCTCCTCATTTGCCTTTTGTTTTGCTTTTTTCCATTAGGCCTAAACTGGTTTTTAACATATTATTTTCCTCAGTATTTTTTTTTTTGTATTTCTTTCACCAAACTGTTGATTTGGTTTTCATGATTTTTCTGAATCACTCTCATTTCTCCTCTCAATTTTCCTCCACCTCTCTTAATTAATTTCAAAGTCTATTTTGAGCTCATCCATAGTCTGAGCCCATTTTCTATTTCTCTTGGAGGTTTTGGATATGGAAGCTTTAATTTTGTTGTCATCTGAGCATGTGTTTTGATCTTCCATAGGACTAAAGTAATTCTCTACAGTCAGATTCTTCTTTTTCTGTTGTTTACTCATTTCCTCAGCCCAAGACTAATTTACAGCACTTTCAGGACTTTGGGGGTTTTTTTTGGGACACCCCACTGGGATCTTTATTCCTCCAAGGTCTTATGTTCTCTTGCATTCCCCTTTGCCCTGGAGCTGTAAGAAAGAACCTGCTTGGCTATCTTAGTATGAAAGCCCAAACTGCCACCTGGAGCTGAGTGTGGGCAAACAGCAGAGTCCTGCCCCCAGGGAGAGTAGAGAAAGTTTTACAGTATCCCCTGACCCCTTTACCATCTGTGGGCTGTGTTCTAGAGGTGCAGGCTGGTTTCCCCTGATTCTCACTGCAGGTTCTGTGGCAATACTCCCTTACTCCACACTCATTCTGGTGTAGCAGAATTCTTTCCCCACCCCTTCAAGCTGTTCCCCCTGCTGTGCCGTAACCTGGGCTTTTTCCATCTCCTGGTCCTTGTGAGACATACCTTTCCTGCAGAACTTCTAAGTTATCTTGGACTAGGAAAATGTATCACTCAGTCTTTCTGTGGGTTCTGCCCTCTAAAGTTTGGCTAGAGTCATAATTTGATGGCTTTTGGAGTTTGGGGGGAAAGGAGTTCCCCAGAAATGCTGCCTTCATGCAGCCATCTTGGCTCTACCCCCTCACCTTCATTTAAAAATACATCTTTCGCTATCCTTATCTGGAAAGGCACTCCTTATAACAGAAAATGAAAAAGAAATAGGAAAACAAAGCAACCCAGCAAAGTTAACCAACACATCAACCATATTTGATAGTATATATGTTCCACTTTTAGCCTCTTCTATGCAAAGGAAGGAGTTGCATGTTCTTATTTCTTGAGGGACGTTAGAAATTATAAAGCATATGGTCTTTAATAAATCAGATCTTTGCCTAAGAAAATATCCATCAAAAATCACTTTAAAAGAAGTGAAAAATTAATGTAAGAATTTGAAGCATTTTACTCCTTACATGGTCTGGAAACAGAATCAGATTACTAGGCTTCATGTCCCTAGTGTAATTCCAAAAAAATTATCATCATCTAAAGTTGAGAATCATTTCCTAGTCACTAAAAACACTCCATGCCCTAACTCTCCAACATATATAAATCCCCACTAATGTAAAATAAGCAAGTTTTTGATAATAGAGAATAAAACAGATGATTCCAAGTGATATCTCTCTTTCTAAAGAGTCAGAAGACAAAAGTCTAGAGAAATGTGAAGATACTGATGCTAATGTCTTTGAGAAAGAAGATAGAAGCTTGCATAAATTTGGTAAGTATACCAGATATCTATGAGGGATTAAGGTATACCATGGAAAGAGACAAAAAGTGCTTTAAGAGGAGGGTAGGAATCAAAGATAAATATCTTTGCTTTCTCATTTTGCCCAAGGTCCACCCTAGATCTGCCTGTTAGCTCTGGGGAAATTTTTATGATTTTGTCTGATGAGAATTTATTCAATTCAGTAACCATTTGTTAAGCACATACTATGTACAGAGCCCTATGCTCAGAATGGGGGGGGGCATGAAATTTTTTCCTATCTCATGAAGCTTACACTGAAAATATAAAATCCTGATACTCTAAGAGGTTTTCTTCTCTAATTAGCTGGGCTTTGTTCAATTTTGTTTTGACTCTCCATACTGAAAGTCTACGAAACACATATAATGGGGTGTTGTTACATAAATATTTGGAAATTTGATTTGTTCTTCCCTCCTGGTTTTCTCTGTCTCAGAAATTCTAATGCAGAGAATAATTGACATGGTCAAATTTTCATGGGTCTTTGGGAAAGTCCTGCTGAGGGACATCACTGAAGCAGTACACTCCCTGTACAAAGAAAGTTGGGAAATATCCACTGTGTTAAGGATGGAGCGGTGCATGCTACTGAGAGGGCTCAGCAAGGTAAGGGCCATGGCACTCCAGAGTAACTATCCTTGAATTATGTTAAGTTCTTTGAGTCATTCACTTTAGACACATCATTCTATAGTCTGGCTAATAATTCATGTCTTCTGTGAGTTCCTCACCAGGGTGATTGTCACTCTTTCACATTCATGGATTTCTACTTATTCAGATCCAAAGTTTAATAAAATTCTTCTCACCAGGTACAACCAACAACCTCAGATAAATCTATGAGAGAAAAGTGAAATGTTTCTTTGGTGTACTTAAAGCATCCTTTTTCTTCAAGGAAGGGAATGCCCCCCCTCCCTAAATCAAATTGTTTGAACATCTTTGATGTCCTTTATGTGTTCCTCTGATTAAAAAACCATTAAATATTTGCTACTAAAAAGGCACAAGTATAGGGCTGCTCGGTGGTGCAGTGGATAAAGCACCGGCCCTGGAGTCAGGAGTACTTGAGTTCAAATCCGGTCTCAGACACTTAATAATTATCTAGCTATGTGGCCTTGGGCAAGCCACTTAACCCCATTTGCCTTGCAAAAAAATCTAAAAAATAAAATAAAATAAAAAAATAAAAGGCACAAGTTTTGCTGCTAGGGACACAAAAACCAAAAAATGAAACATAAAATCATTTATTTAGATCTTAAGGGAATCTTTTATTGGTCATCCACTTCAACCCCCCTCATTTACAGTTGAGGATAATAAGGTCCAGAAGTTTCAGTTACTTGCCTGTGATCATATAAGGAGTAAATAGCAGAGCTAAGTTTAGATCCCAGATCCTTTGACCCCAAATCCAGCACCCTTTCAACCACATCACCCTCTCTTGTCAAATAAGAGTCCTTCCCTCAAACAACTTACAGTCTCCTGGGGTAAGACAATTCAGAAAAGTGTAATGCAAGGTTAAAAGAGAGATCCAGACAAAGAACCCTAAGTTTTGAGTGAAAACGAGAAATCATTTTTGATTAGGAAAATCAGAGATTATATGTGGCAACTGTATACTATAGTAAATAGGGCACCGAACTTGGAATCAAGGAAACTTGATTGCAAATTCTGGCTCAGATATTAGCTGCATGACCCTGGACAAGTCATTTAACCTCCCCATGCCAGTTTCTTCATTTGTAAAACAATGGTAATATAGCACCTACCTCACAGGTTTGTTTGTGAGGATCAAATGAGGTAACATAAATAAAGCATTTTTCAAGCCTTTAAGTATCATTTAAATTTTAACTACTGTTCTTCTCCTTTTCCTCCTTCACTTCCCCTTTCCTCTTCCTCCTCCTCTTCTTCTTTCTTTTCTTTTTCTTCTTTCTTCTTTTTCTTTCCTTTCTTTCCTCTTCTTCTCCTATAGTAGGCAACTAGTGTTAATTATAAAGGAAGAGAAAGATTCTGAAGGGTTGAGATGCAAAGATGGTGTATTCCTGGCATAGGAGATGTCCTTTGGGAATAGACGGATGGAGGAAATGATATATCTAATTCCTGTTAATGGAACCCAAGCACTATGCTTTATTTGTAAAATGAGAATGCAAAATGTCATTGTAGGGGGAAAAGGCCACCAAAGAGAAAATCTTGAGATACTACCATTTAAAGCTTCAGGAGAAACAGAAAATGACACCTGTTGAAAAAAAGAAAAGGAAACCAGGAGAAGAAGATCAGGAGTTATCTGGTGCTGGGTTACCAGAGTACCATAAGGACAATGCACAGTTCCCAGATGAGCCAGAAAAGATGAATCCTCCAGGGGATCAATGTAGAGATGAAGACACCTCAAGTCAGCAATCACTCAGGGAGGAGCTTCAGTTACAGAATGGAGAGGGAAAGGACATTGTCAAAAATGACCTTGAAGACCTGCCATCATCAATGGGGCATCCCTCAATTGGAGAAGACTTAGAATCACTTGAGCCAATTACAATATCCAGGTGAAAAGATCTTGATTAAAGCTTAGAGTCTAATAAGGACAAAATTTTGCTATGCAAAAAAATAGAAGCCAGAATATGTTTTCAAAGCACACTTTTGCTAAGTCATCACATTGAACCCTGAGCCAAAAAAATATTGGTTTAGACAAGCACAAAAATAATTTACCCTAATTTACCCTGCAATTTAGTTTTTTAAAAAAATGATAGCTTATTTTTATATTGCTTTCACTTCTGAATATATCCTTTCCCCTCCTCTTCCCAGAAAACCATTCCATATGATGAAGAATAAAAAAAAGAAGGGGGAAAATTTAACTCAATAAAACTTACCAATACTTCAACCAAGCTACATTTTTTTATTTCCATTTACACTGTAACCTGACACTTAATTTAAGAAAAACAGCCAAAAAGATAATCCAAATTGATTTTGATCTAGTATTTTTTCCAAAAGAATTTAAATAAACCAAATAATCAGAAGTCAATTTTGTTAGTAAGAAAGTTCTAGAAAATGCTTCATAATTTATATGGAATATCAAAATTAGATGAGTTCTTAGAGACTCCAAACCTATCTTTTTTATCAATAAAGGAACTGAGGTCCCAAGGGAATATATGACTTAACCAAGGTCACACAATGTTCTGACTCCTAGTCCATCAATTTTCCTCCTACATTCATCAATCAACAACTGTTCAGTAAATGTTTACCACACACAAAGTACTTTGAGTACATTAGACTAAGGAAGACTACTAGCTCCTTAGAAGACTTGCTTTAAAGAACAAAAAAGAGAGGTTTGTAAAGTCAATTGTTTAAATGAAAATGAATTATTGCAGAGCGCTTATCCTTTGGAATAAGACCCATCCCCTGAATTTTTTCCACTAATAAATTGTTCAACAAACCCTCTCATAGATAAGAACAAATATAAATCTCAGTTCAGCCCCACCCAAATAACTGCAAAACCCTAATGGGGTTTTCTGATGTTTGAAATTTATTTCATGTGAATTTAATGTATTTATTCTCAAAAGTTTTGATGACTTGTTTTTTTTTGTGACTTTTGGGGACCTAGGGATCTCTCAGAGATGGGTGATGACTATACAAGTAATAATGAGGAAAGCTTGGGTGAGGAAGATGAGGATGAGCCAGTCTCAGGACTTGTTTGTCAAGTAGCCAGCCCACCCTACAGCAGCTCAACGAAAGCTCAACAAAGAGGCTCTTTATCAGAATCCAAAGATTTGGTTACTTCCCCCCTGAGAGGGAGGAAGAAAAGAGTCACTAGATCAATAAGAAAAACTTCCTTGCCATTATTGACAGCTGAAGATCTACTCCTTAAAAGGCAAGAAGTATTTCTTTCCTTCTTTCCCTCTCCTCTTCCCTACTCCTTCCTTTTCCCTCTCCTTCCCTTTCCTTTTCACCTCTGTCCTTCCTTCCTTCCTTTCTTGTTT
This sequence comes from Macrotis lagotis, assembly GCF_037893015.1. NCBI lineage: Eukaryota > Metazoa > Chordata > Mammalia > Peramelemorphia > Peramelidae > Macrotis > Macrotis lagotis. Next base: position 263,841,486 of record NC_133658.1, on the reverse strand, counting down.
CCCTTCCTTCCTATTTTATTTCCTAAATAAAAAGCACTTATTTTCTTTCCATTTGCTGCCCAAAAAATGAAAAAAATCCTTGTTAGAAATATGCATGGTCAAGCAAAATAAAAGCTCACATTGTCTGTTTCTGAAAATGAATGTCTCATTTTCCATATTGAATCCATCACTACAGTGTTGAGAAGTGGGGAACATATTTCATCTTCAGGACACTACAATTATAGTTGGCTATTGCATTGATCAGAGTTCTTAAGGAAAATGAAAGAACTATCATAATCCATTATGAATGAGGTTATCTGCTCTTATTCTAGTGAGGGCATTCCAAACCACTCTACTTCAGTAAAAGAATAAGTTACATGGCCCAGGAAGCTAGTGGAAAGTGGTCTTTGGAACAAATTGGTTAGTTAGGGACTGGAGCTGTAATTTCATTGTTTCAGAGAACTCCCCAAGGAAGAAACTATGAGAGATTAAGTGATTAGCTCAAAGTCATTTGTGTGAATGTATCAGAGAGAAGAATTGAATTCAGGATCCAGACCTTAAAGCTAATCATCTATATGCTATGCCACTCCTCAAATAATCATTTGTTTGAAAATATGTGCCATAAAAATTTTGAGCGAATAGAGCTTTTATAAATGATATATTTAAAAGCCTAAAGGAATTTCACTATTGAAAGAAATATTTTTATGAAATGGATAATCACCTCCCAGTTATTAGCTTTCTTTTTTAAAAAAGATTTTTAGATTTAAAATTTTCTTAAAGCAGATCGTATTAGAATCTATAGTTACTAGTATAGATTTAAAATTAGAAGTAAATGGAATTTTCATTTTTATCTAGTTGAACATCCTCACTTTATAGATGAAGGGGAATGCCTTGTTCAAAGTCACATATGTAGTAAGTAGAAGAGTTAAGATTTGGGATGGCTAGATGATGCAGTGGATAGAGCACCAGCCCTGGAGTCAGGAATACCCGAGTTCAAATCTGACCTCAGACACTTATTAGTTACCTAGCTGTGTGGCCTTGGGAAAGCCACTTAAACCTGTTTGCCTTGCAAAAAACCTAAAAAAATGTGCTACCTTTACAATTTTAGGAGGAAAGTCACTTTTTAAATATTTGGTATATGGGTATATGTGTAATTTACCCAACATAATAAAGTTATACAAGTTTTAAATGAGTAATTTTTTTAAAATCTAGGATCTAAGAAGGTATCCATGGTGCTTTTTGATTGTGAAAAATCAAATTAAGATACATATGAAATTGAATTTTATTTATTTTTTAATTTTGCAAGGCAATGGGGCTGGTGCTCTATCACACCAAAAGTTCTAGTGCTAAGAAAATCTTATAAGGTTGTTGCAAAAACTTAAAAATTAATAATAATAATAATAATAATAAGAAGAAGAAGAAGAAGAAGAGTTAGGATTTGACCCCAAGATCTTTTGCTCCAAATCCAGACCTCTTTCTTCTACAGGAGCTTATATGGTGCTTCAAGTTTTACAGTGTTCCTTACAACAATGCCATAAGATAAACAGTGGCAGCATTATTATGCTATTTTATAGGTGAGATTTAGAAAAGTAGAGCCACTTGGCCAGAATCCTTCAGTAAGTATCAGAGTCACAATTCAAATCCAGGCCTTGTGACTCCAAATCTAGTACCTTTTCCCTACCTTGTGTCTCTTCTCAAGCAGTGACCTAGGACTGTTCTTAGTCATTCCAATTGGATTGGTTCTTCCTTTCAGGTTATTTTATGACCATGAGCTGGAGGAGGCAGATAAGTTCTACAGGAGCATCCCCCAAATGGTGAAACTTACTTTGGAGCTTTATAATCTAATTGAGTCCAGGTCTGCAATGCTCTGTTACTTCGTGATCATTCTAAACCACATGGTTTCAGCATCTATGCTGACATTGGTGCTTCCCATTCTGTGCTTCCTGTGGGCTATGCTTTCTGTTCCAAGGCCTCCTAAACGTTTCTGGATGGCTGCTATCTTTTATACAGAGGTAGGACAGAAGATAACATTCACATATTGTTGTTGTTGGGTTATTTCAGTTATCTCCAGTTCTTTATGACTCTATTTGGGATTTTCTTAGCAAAGATTCTAGAATGGTTTGACATTTTCCTTCTCCAGTTCATTTTATAGGCAAGGAAACTGAGCCAAAGAGGATTATGTGACTTGACAAGTATTTATTGGAGTGTATGGAGTATTCAGGAGCACTAGCACCTTTGGTGTGAGGTCTTGCCAAACTGTTTTCAAGGCTGTTTATCTACTTTTGGTGCCCACCTGATTCATCCAATTCTCACCTGTGGCTCCAGGAAACTGTAGCATATGCAGTGGCCACACCTGTTATACCTTCTGAGTAGATGGGAAAAAAGAGGTTGAGGATAACTGGATGGACCTCAGACCTATTGGTGAGGAAAGGGGATGTTTTGTAGTGGAGGCTACATTTGAACTCAGGTCCTCTTGACTCTAGAGCTGGTACTTTACCTCAGCTCTCACATACTACCATGGCATATTTTTCTCTTCCTAACCTCCCCTTCAGACCTTACAAACAATGCACTAGCTTTGAAGAGTCAAAATGAAATCACAAATGGGTTTTTCTAAAGAATAGTTACAGAAAAGAGGTGTTGTGGCATAATGGATAGGACTTTCTTGCATTTGGTTAACTTCAGATACTCTGTATATGTCTTGTATTTGTCTTACTACTGTGTTGTTATCCCCACTAGGTGTTTGTTCCTCAAGAGCAGTGACTGCTTATATATGTGTGTGGGTTTCTGTGTATGTAACTGTTTGTCATTCTTTGTATTCCTTGCTCTTAGAACAATCCTGTCATATGATAAACATTCAATTTTTGTTTTTCCTTCATTTTGGAAGAGGACCAGTGACATCATGGAGTGACTTAGGAGTGAAATGAATTTAAGTGAGGCGGTTATACAAGGTTATCACCCTTGATTGGTTCTCTCTTTCTAAATCATCAAAGTCCAGTGGCAAGGTAAAAGTCAGTACAACTGACAATGGCCCTGCATGCAGTGATGACTTTGACCTCTTTGATATCTGACCAAGCTCTAAAGATTCCACAGCACCTGCTTCAACTGCCTTCATGGCCCTTAGAAACAGATTGTTCTCATCTACCCATTCCACTAGAAAAATTCTTCACATGCTGGTAAAAGATATCCCTTTTCCTCATCAACGGGTTTGAGGCCTGACTAGTTACCCTCAACCTGGCTTTTTCAATCTGTTCAGAAGGCATAATAGGTATGACCATTGCACATGCTACAGTTTCCTGGAGCCACAGGTGAGAGTTATATGAATCAGGTGGGTACCAAAACTGGATGAGTAGCCTTGAAAACGGTTTAGCAAGTCCTCATACCAAAGATGCTAGTGCTCCTGAATATTCCATACACCCCAATGAATACTTATTGACTGAAAGATTGATTGGCTAGATATATGACTGAATAGCCTTGGAGTTATAAAGACAAATTGGCACATCTGACTGTATGACTCTAGGCAAGTCATTTAACTTCTTCATGCCCTTGTCAAATTTCTGATACTATAAGTCATTCAAATAGTTTTTAATCTATATCAATAGATATAATTTTCTCACTTAAAGTTCCCTATTAAATTTCTCCCAAAATAAAGTTATAGGATCAGCACAAAGGCTTGTACACAGTAGGCATTTAATAAATGTTTGTTGATTTGAATTAGAGGCACTTAAACATTTCATGGGGTGATTTCATTATATAGGGAACTTCCAGTGAGAAAACATACTCTACCAATGCCATGGGGAGCATTCTGAGGCACTGTGAAATTAAATTTGCCCAAAGTCACACATCAAGTAGATAGCAGAGCCAAGTCTTCCTAGTTTTGAGTCCAACTCTTCACTATCATTTAAACATTACATAGAATTTTAACATCACTTTTGGTGTGACATTCTTTAAGCTGAAAGAAGTGTCTTTGGGGCTATCAAAGTGAGAAAATAGAAGATGAATGATTCAATCTCTGAAAGAGCCCACAGTCTAGTGGGAATGAAAAAATGAGCATAGAAGTAAATAGAAAACAAAACTGAATAGAATAAGTAAGCACCATAGGAAGTTAGAACCCCCAGAGGGACCATTTCTACCTTAAGGAGGATCAGGAAAGACTTTGAGAAGAAAGTGATATTTCAGTTGGATCTTGAAGAATGGGGCAGATTTCAAATTTCACTGGCAGTGAGAAGACAATGACTAGTCCATCAGGCTGTTTGAAAAAGTACGGAGGTGACCAGGGGTAGTGTTTTGGGTGACAAAGCTACTTTAAAAGCATTTTCAGTCAAAAAAGAGAATAGTTCCTTAGCATATATATCTACCTTGAGGAATGGTTTGGTTTGGGGGCAATGGACTGAGAGAACATTGGAATTTGTCTACTATTTGGGAACTGTGCCAAATCAATTACCAGGCAATAAATACTAGAAGAAATTTAGAAACAAAGATTTTTAGAGATTAAGTCACATAGACAAAAAGGAAAAGAATAAATATTTCAGAAAAATTTTTAAAGGTTGAACAAAAGCATAGGATTATAGGTTTAGAGATGGAAGAGTCATTAGAGGTTATCCAACTTAAACATTTTATATTGAGGCCCAGAGAGAGAAAGAAGCATGGCCATGGAAACTTCCCTTCTCTTTGAAGAATTTCAGCAGTATCAGATAGTGATATACAGAAAATTCAGCATGTCAATTATTTTTTTTCTCTCTCTCTCTCCCTTATTTCTACAGATAATACCCTTTAGAGAAATCTCTAGTCTAAGAAAGACTAATTTTAGACTAAATAAGTAGTTTCATCTTGTTTTGCATGTTCTCTCCCTTCCATTCTCTCTCTTTAGGCAACAGTAGTGGTCAAATATTTTTCACAGTTTGGATTCTTTCCCTGGACCACAAAGCTTTATGCAGGCATACATGGAGAAAAGCCATTCACTTTGCCAAATATAGTTGGAACTGAAAAGAAGAGTGGCTACGTCCACTATGACCTTCTGCAACTGTTGGCTTTGTTTTATCATAGGTCAATCTTGAAGGTAAATGGCCCCAGAAGAGGATATGTTCTTTGGAAATGGTTTCAATCACTTTATCATTTCTGGCAGTTATTGCTTTTTAGATCTTTTTTTAATAAAAAAAATTAAGTAGCTGAACTTCACAGCTCCCACAAAGGACAGACTCAAATCAATCTCGGCATAGTCCAAATGAGAAAGTTGAGATATAGAATTGGCTATTTGCCCTTTCCAAAGGTCCCAGAGGCAAAGACTTAAATAGGTTTGAATTTCTGACTGACCTGAAGGCACTGGTGTTTTTCACTTGGTGCATAGGTCTGCATTAAAGGCAATTTTAAATCAGATTTGTTTCTAAACTTTTTAATTTTTATTTTTAATGGCATTCTATAATCCCAATGGGCTTGGTGCCAGGAATCCTTAAGAAATTTTCCCTAAAGTTTGCTCACTTCATTGAGATTTCTTCACAATGATGAGCATGGAGTTTAAAGACAGGAAATAAATAGAAAGAAATTCCTCCCTCTCTGTCCTTAATACTGTTTCTTTGTACATACTTCAGAGCACATATCCTCTTTGTTTCCCAGTATAGGCATAAACTAAGAATTTTTGTACTTGAGAGATGAATGACAAACCTTGCCAAGGCAAGGAAGCCTGATGATGGGTATTACAAGTTGGGGGGGGAAGAAGCAGACTCTCCCAAAGAGGGGGATCCCATGAGGCCACTAATGGGAAGGCTTCCCATCCCCCTAAAACCCTAGAGGATGCAAGTCATTTAGTAATTCCCTTCTTAAACTAATTATTTCTATAATTGAGGTCTTTGGGAATTCAGAAGTTGTCTCCAAACCATGAAGATTTGGGTTCAGGTCCTGAGTCTGACTTATCCTGGCCATGTAACCCTGCACAAATCACTTAACGTCTCAGTACTCTAAGGCATTCAAGGCTACTAGTTGTAGACTAGGTTCCAACCTGTGTCTGCAGTAATTCCCCTTTATCGATGAAATCCCAGGTCTTCTCTATCCCCTTTTAACTTCACCTAGTCTTTATGAGGTAGGTATTGCTTTCATTTTCACAGATGTCCTTCTATATTGAGCCCCAAATTAATTAATCTCAGAGAGATGGTGGGAGTGCAATGAGAATGAAATAGAGATGGGGTGGGGGTGGGGGAGACCAGACTTGTAATTGCTGTGATATAGGGAATGACTCAGAGTTAGTGGTGGAATAGGATCAAGAACCTATTTCTTCTGACTCTCGGTTCAATGGACTTTGCCAGGCTGCTGAAATTTAGCCAGCTTTAAAGGTTTAAGAGAAAAGCTCCAAGAAAATAAACAGTCCTCGCAATAGGGGATACATTAGGGACTTAAAGGAAGGCACAGATAGCCCATTCTGAAAGGCTCTATCAGATGGACTTGGGGAAGCACATTTTCATCCCCTGGAAAATCTGACCCCAGGCTCCCCAAAAACTCAGAGGTTCTCTTCTCTCACAGGTGGGTGGCATCCCACTATGTTTTCAATTTAGTATTCCTGACCAAACTCTGACTTTCACATACTCCCTATAAACCATTTTTAAGTCAAGCAGATTTATGTGGTAAGGGCTGGGGCTGGGGCTGGGGTGTGAGAGGGTATCACAGTTCCCCTTTTGGGATTCATAAGTTGTTTTCTCTGGGGATCCTTCCACCTTTGTGTCCCCAAATCCTCCAGTGTCATCCAGGGCTCTTTACCTTTTATATACAGCTTATTCCTTAGCTCTGAGGTCCATGAGTGCCTATTTGAACTTTGGGGTGGAGGGAGGAAGGGAGATCAGCAAAATATATCCTCAGATACTTTCCTTTTTTCCTCCAATCCAGAGTCTAGGACTATGGGATGAACCATCCTCTGACCAGGCTAACTGCAGAGAAAAGAAAAAGATTAGAAAATCCAAGAATCGAGGACACAGCAAAAGAAAGCTGGGAGACATCCCCCAGGGTTGGCAGGCAGAGCCTTCTCCTCTTCCTCGGCCTGCCCCCTCTCTGTGGGCTTTCTGGAGTAAGAGAAAAACACCTTTGGGTGCAGGTGGACTTTGGGGGGAACAGAGTTATTAAAAAAAAACCAAGATCTATTTCTTCATTCATAATTCCCCAGATCTGATTCCTTGTAAGGGCTTTATTAGCAACCCTAGTCTGATTTCCTCACTACAACTCCTGCTCCTCCTCCTCCTGTTTCTCCTACTTTTCCCCTTGAGTATCTTTGGGAAGTATATAATGGAAATCTATGGGATCCAAGGACCAAGGTTTCATAAGTAAAGATAGAAGGAATCTTAAGAGAGTATAGATTCCAATCCCCTAATTACGTAGATGAGGAGACTAAGGCTAGAAGTTAAACTACTTTTTCAAGTTTCTGAAACAAAATCTGATTTCAGGTTTTCCTGACTCCAAGTTCAATGCCCTATTCATTTTATCCAGTCGAATACCCTCATTTTATAGTTTGAAAACTGACCCTGAAGTGATAATATCTGTGTCTCAGTTCCCCCCTTCTTTTTTTTCCTTTTTTTCCTTCTTTTCCCCAATCAAGAAGTTGAACTAAATCTAAGGTTCTTATCTTTTCTTGTGTTTTTAATGATCCCTCTGGTAGTCAGATAAAGCTTTTTCAAAATAATGTTTTTAAATACATAAAACATATGGGATTACCAAAGAAGCCAATTTTACTGAAATATAGTTATCAAAATAGGTTTAGAACCCCCTGGATTAGATGAGTCTATTTTCTAGCTGATGATCCCTTAATCCTCACTCCCCATCCCAATCCCATCATTTTTTCCCCATCTCCATTCTATAATCACATAATACAATGGGGATATCCCTCATTAAGATTTCTTTGCTCTAGAATTTGACCTTGAAAATTATGCCTAAAGAGGCTCTAGTCGTTTAGTCTCCTCCTGTCCTTACCCTTCCCCTCTCCTCCCTCTCCCACTACTCCCATCCCCACTTCCCTGTTTTTATTATGAAAGACTTCTAGAGCAAGTCTGGGGCTGCAAATATGAGTATCATTATAAAGAATATGGCTCTGTCCCTCAAATGAGACATGTGCATTTCCCTCTGATGGGGAAAAAAGTCAGATTTTTGCACTTATAAGTAGATTAGGTTTTGTAGAGAAGAGGTTCCAAAAGAGATCCTAGAAGAAGATTGCTGCTATCTTGTGTCTTTTTCAGGGGAGTTTCAAGTCAGAAGAGCCAGGAAGATAAGGAGCTGGTTCAGGAAATTTCCAATCAATAGAAAACTGTTCACCACATGGATGCTGAAGAAACAGCTAGTGAAATCCAGAAAGCTGGCAATTAAAACGTAATTGATCTAGTTTTTGTTAGAAGAGGGGCTAGAAAGAAGAATATTAGACCTGTAAGGGGACCTGGGTTCAAGTCCTGATATATCAAATCAAGTAACTCTTGGACAATAGGGATCCCTGAGAAATAGGAAAAGTAGTGTGGACTTGGTGATTGTTAAGATTTATTTCAGTTCTGACATTTTAAGATCTAAGGGTCCTTCCAGCTCTGCCAACTGAATAAATGAATGAATCAACACTCATTAAGCACTTACATTTTACAAAGAATAAAAACTGAAAAGTAGGATAGTCTATGCCCTCCAAGAAATAAGATAAATCAATGTTTTTGGCTGTAAGATAGAAAGATTCCATGGCTCTTATTGTGCAGCAGCAATGCAGCTGGTAATACATCTTCCTTAATGTTATTTCAGTCTATAAAACCCATATTTTTTTTCCTGATGCTGAACCATTTGATAGTGCCACAGATTTTGATAACAAAAACGTTTTGGAATCTTTTCTGAGTCTTTGGAAGCTGCTGCTGCTAAAAATACTGAATTTGAACCCTGTCTCAAAGACTTCCTAGTTTTGTGATCTGTAGGGTAAATGGGGATAATGGTGGTTGTTCTGAATAGAAGACATTGATGAGGTCATGCATGCAGTTTCTTCTTACTCAGGCAGTCTAGGATGAACTGTATTGTTCAGATACAGGTTATTGCTGCATTTATCTTTGACTCTTCAGTGCCCTTCAGATCTATTGGCCCATCAGACAGTTCTTCTACAACATCATTCACCCAGAATTCAGCCCCGTGTGTGACGTCTATGCCTTCATGTTCCTGGTTGAGGTTTTCAACTTTCTCATCATCATCTTAGGCTACTGGGCCTTTGGAGTAAGCATACTCTGTCTTTCCAACCTGCATATTTCAATACTCTGGCTTCTCCTGGGGCTGCTCAGAACTTTGGAGCTCCCATCTACCGAAATACTTTAGGGAGGTTGAACCAGGCACATCACAAATCAAGTCTGGTCTTGGCTTCCTGAATGGCAGCAGAGAAATCTTTTACTTTTTATTTTAAATACCAGTTTCACAGATCCTATTACTGAAATGGCTATTGCTTTTTGTGCTGTGTCCAAGGCTTTTATTAAGTTGTTATGCTGATATTGTTAATTAAAGTGAAAGATGGGAAGCAGGACAAGTGGTGGCCACTGGCCATCTGGGCATTGATGTCCTGGCAGGTAGACTTACTTATCAATTCTTCCTTCCCTATTAGTGTCCTTCCCCCTCAGCTCTATACATCCTCTGTGCTTCCTACTACTTACTGACTCAACAGGGGGATGAATAAAACAATCTCTGTAGGCACCAAGACAAGCGTCTTGGAGTAAGAAAAGGAGAGGGAAATAAGGAAGCAACAGAATCTTTTTGAGTTGGAGCAATCCCCTTTCTTCCAACCCCTGATCCTCTGTGCCCCCTCCCTTAGAGAGCTCTGGGCTCTCTAGTCCTAGGCAGGTTGCCAGCACCTCTGTGCTGATTGTCCAAGGTTCCAGAACTTTAGTTACAGCTCAACCCATCATCATCCGTGACCAGAATATAGTTCTAGGCTCTGTGGGAAACACAAAGAGGACAAGACAGTCCATGTTGTTAAGAATTATAGAATTTAATTGGAGATAATTCAATTCAGCAATTCAACAAACAAATATTAATCACTTTCTGTGATTGAGATACTTTGGCATTAACTCCTAATTGTGCTTCATCTTGCCTGGAATAATTGAAGTGTATTGTTAAGCAATGGGAACAGCAAGATGAAAAAATATAGTTTCTGTCCTTGAGGAATATGTGTGGAAGGCATAAACAAGAGTAAAAGAGAGGAAAGAAAGGAGGAAAGGGAAGAGAAGGGAAGAAAATGAAAGGGAAGGAGGGAAGAAGGAAAGAAGGAAGGAGGAAGGGAGGGAGGAAGAAAGGGAAGATAGAAAGAAGGAAGGAAGGAAGAAGAGAGACAGCAGACTGGGTAGAGCATGGTAGAGCATGAACTGGTCCTTGGAGGAGAGGTAAAATTTCAGTGGGGGAGAGAGGGGAAGAGGGCATTATAGATCAAGGGACTGTTATGGACACAGGAGCAGCAGTGAAAAGTGTCAGATGCAGCCAGGGGAAGCAGAGACATATTTGATATTAGTAGTGGACACAGATCTGAAGAGGAAAAGTTGAGGAATGATTGTGGAAGGGTTTGGGAATCTGGGATTTGATTTTGAGTTTGATCTTGGGTTCAGATCCCAGCTCTGATATTTACAACCTTTGATAAGATCTTTGGTAAGTCATATAACTTCTCTGGATCTCAGTATCTTATTTTGTAAAATGAGATAATTGAACTGAATGACCTCCATGGCCCCCTTTCATGCAAAAAATCCTTCAATCCTGTTGTCTTGCATATGAGGCCAATGAGTTTGATGTGGGCAGCTAGGTGGTGCAGCGAATAGAGTACCAGTCCTGGAATCAGGAGCGCTTGAGTTCGTATCTCAGACATTTGCCACTTACATAGCTGTGTGCAAGTCATTTAACCCTGATTGCCTCACATCCAGGACCATTGCTAGTTATTCTGACCACTAAACCTGGATGACTCCAGAGGAGAAAGTGAGGCTGGTGACAGTTCAGCCCCCTCACTCACATCCATATCATGACATCACCTCCCTGATCTTGACCTTCTTTGAAAACAAAGGACAAACAACAACAATACTAAATAAATAGGAACTAGTCTCTGAGCAGGATTGTGACCTGATCACAGTGGTATCCAGGGAAGATTAATTCAGTTGGGTGGGCTATTTCTGCCAGTCATGTCATGTATCCTGAGGATTGTGCTTTCCTAATCAGTATTTCTCATCTTGTTAGAAATACTCAGCTGCTGACTTTTCTGAGACACTTTCTGAGGACCAGGTGCCAGAAGCTTTTTTGGCAATGATTCTTATACAGTTTGGCAGCATGATTGTGGACCGTGCCATCTATCTGAGAAAAAATATATATGGCAAGTGCGTGTTTCAGGTTGTCCTTGTCATCGGAGTTCATTTCTGGTTATTCTTCATTCTTCCGGGAGTAACCAAGAGGTATTTCTGATGGGGTGCAAAAAAAAAATCAATGTTGGGAAAAATATTTTTTTTTTCATTTCCAAGGAAATGGAAAACCCAAAGTACTCAATCCTCCTATGTGGTTAAGTATAAGTAGTATAGACAGTTCAGTTCAATTTATTCTAAAAACTGTTTCCTAGCATTCTGTGCAAATCACTCTGGGGCTGCAACAAGAAGGAGGAATGCTTATTGAGCCTTACAAACTTTTCAACAAAATGAGAGGCACCATCTTCTTGATTTGCTCAGAGGTCAATGTCATGATTGGCAGATTTCTCCTAGACAGTACCAGGATAGGGGAGATGTCTAAATGTTTTTAGCTTCAAACCTCATTCAATTGACCAATACATATTTATTAAGGGTTTATAGATGCTAAATACTATGCTGAGCTCTGAAAATGCAAAGGAAGTGGGGAGGGAGTCCCAGACCTCAAGAAGCTCACATTCTAATGGAAGAGATAAACATACTGAGTTATATACATACCAGATATATTATGGAGTGAATGGGAGGCAATCTCAGAGGGAAAATGCTAGTCATGGTGGGATGGACAGATCTCTTGCAAAACTGAGTCGGGGAAGGGGCAGCTAGGTGGTGTGGTGGATAGAGCACTGGCCCTGGAGTCAGGAGTACCTGAGTTCAAATCCAGCCTCAGACACTTAATAATTACCTAGCTGTGTGGCCTTGGGCAAGCCACTTAACCCCACTTGCCTTGCAAAAAAAAAAAAAAAAAGAAATGGGTCAGGGAAGCCAAGGGGGAGAGGTACTTTAGGCAAGGTTGGAAAACTGCCTTGAATGGATACTGGAGACTTTCAGCATCTAATACTGGTGGTGGAATAGAACATTGTGACAGAGCCAGGATTGTTACTAATGGCAGTGATAAAGGCAGCTAGAGGCTGGCCATCCTTTGAGTCCCACCATGCCTCTTCTAGGGAAGCCATTGGCAGTATATGGCTTGATGAAATAAATATTCCCCCCCACCCCATTTCTTCTAGGAAGTTAGTAAAGGACTAATTAGATGCCCTTTGGTGATACAGTTAAGTAAGTAAGGGGGATAATAAATAAATAACATTGAAAGTGTTTGTCTGGAAAATTTTTGATGTTACCATCTATTACTTCCCTACCCTGAGAAGCCTTTGTTAGAAATGGAAAAGAGAAGAAAAGAATTAAAAATCTATTATGATAGTTAAAATCAATAAAGAATATATTTATTAATTTAAAGAAATAATTAAAAGTAGAATAGGACTCCCAGTGTTCTAGTCAAAACTCTGACCAAAAGAGCCATTCAAATAATATAGTTTAATAGAAAAATTTCCACACCTCCCTCTCTACCATACAAAGAACAACCATTATCACAATATTGTTTGTACAATGGTTTATATATCTATTTAGTAGAAAAAACACTAGACTTTGATCAGTTTCAGAGGTCTGTGTGTTCAAGAGTCTATTCAATGTATGTATGGTCTTGGGAAAGTCTCAACTCATGAGACTCTGCTTCCATTCCATCCTCTGCAAAATATACTCTAAGGCCTCTTCCAAACCTAAAATTCCTATGCTGTTGCTGTATCTAGACATTAGGATCTGTTGCTGGGATGAAAAAAGACTTGATAGAAGAATTAGATGGGGGCATTTTTTAGTCTAATTCTAAAAGCAGTAGGTTCCTTTATTTGGCACATTTAAGGGAAAACAGTAGTAGGATCCAACTGTAACTGGCCAGTTGGGCAACCCAACTCCCTTCCTTCCTTCCTTCCTTCCTTCCTTCCTTCCTTCCTTCCTCCTTCCCTCCCTCCCTTCTTCCATCCCTCTCTTTCTTTTCCTCCCTTCATTCTTCTCTCCTTCCTTCTTCCCCTTGTTCCTTCCTCCTTCCCTTCCTTCTTTCCTGCCACCCTCCCTCTTCCCTCCCTCCCTCTCTCCCTTTTTCCTTCCTTCTTCCCTTCCTTTCTTTTTTTCCCTTTCCTTTCCTATATTTACTTAGGGTATAATTTCCTTACCAGCATGTACTCTTCCCAAAGGAATGTAAATTGATCATTGAAATCCTAAGATATCTTGGGGTTTCCTGACTAGAGTTCTTACTTAAGGACCATGCCTTAAACTCATTGACTCAGAGTAAATGTATATAACAGTTATTTCTGCTTTGGGCAGAAACCCTAAAGTTCTTCCCTTCCCAGATTAGAGGGAAATTTTTTTTAACTAAATAGAAGAGGCCATTCCCTGTCTCATTTGTTACCTAGCCTTAATCATTGACTGGGCATTGCCTCAGTCAAACTGAGACCTATTAAAAACCTTAGCTTAAAAAAATCCAAGATCTCTCACTACATGCAGAGCCATTCTTCCATCCCCCTCTCTCTTTCTTTTCCTCTCTCCCTTTCCTCCCTCCCTCTCTCCTCCCTCCCTCAGTTCCTTCCTCCCTTCCTTCCTTCTTTCCTGTCACCCTCCAAGTCATCCTGATCTAAATCTTGCCAATGGACCCAGACGGCTCTGGAGGAGAAAGTAAGGTTTGTGACTTTGCATTGCCCTCCCTCACTCAAATCCAATTAATTTGCATGTCATGGCATCACCTCCCTGATGTCATGGTCCTCTTTAAGAAATGACATTTAAAGGAAGGTCCACAAGAGAAGATCATATGACTTAGTCATCCAAGAATAGCACAGAGAAGAAAATCAGGATAACTAAGAAAGGGTATTAGGTCAACCTTTCTAAAACTGAGCTGGAAAAGGGCAGGGAAAGAATACAACCAGAGATGATGTTAAGGCCTTGACCTTATGATCTTCAGGCCATGGCAGAAGTAGTAATCCACAAATGATCGTGGATTTCTCAGTTCTTCATTTTATGCTGCAGGGCAACTTCAAATTGAGGGAAGCTCTGAGATGAGGATTCCTCTGATATTTTATGGGAGAATGGGAAGGGGTGTAGAACTGAGGATGCCACAGGTATGGGAAATGTCAATTAGCTTATGCTTTTCACAAAAGAGGCAGAGCTAAAGAGAAAAGTTTTTGGACAGGATAAGGGGGCATATTTTGGACATAGAGAACTTATTGAATGGAGAAACACTAAGCCAGAAAAAAAAAGTTTTTTCCAGATAACAACAGGGCAGGGGTTATTCTCTCTATGACACAGATGGAAAATTCAGACTTCAGGAACTTAACAATAACATTTTTTTTCTGTTTATTTGCAGGAGGTTCAATGCAAACTATGTGGCTCAGATTTGGTATCTGGGCAAATGTATTTACTTTGGCTTGTCAGCCTATCAGATCAAATGTGGCTACCCAAATCGTATCCTGGGCAACTTTCTGACCAAAAACTTCAATTTTATTAACCTCTTCCTATTTCAAGGGTAAATAACACTTTCCACGTTCCACAAAATTTTGTGCTATCATGGCTATTGACAGGAAAACTTCAGAGATATCTATGTTAGTACTAAGTCTTGAGTCATTCCATAATCTTTCAAAAAGGACATAGAGACTAGACTGAAGTTTCTGGTGTCCAGGTATACAACTGAACAATATCTGTTGTCTTTTATGACTCACAATTTGCTAATGGGGGTAGAGTAGGGTAGATCCTTCCAAGGGAATTGTAGCAAGCCAGGCAATAGTTCAGATATGAACAAGACCTTGGGGTTTCTATGAAGTGCAAACTCAATATGAATCAACATTATGATGTGAAAACCCAAAGTGCAAATGTGAATTTCACTTGCAGGAACAAAAGCATTCCAAACAGAAGCTGGGAATATGGGAGGTGATAACCCTGCTAACTTCTATCCTAATCCAATAGCATCCAATTCTGGATGCTATAATTTTTAGGGCTTTGACATACAGAAAATACCCAGAGGAGGCTACCAAGATAACTTTAAGACTTGTCATCCATACTGAGAGTTTCAACTGAAGCTGAAGCTGAAACTGGGGCTGTTTTGAGTAGAGGACATTGGGTGTGGAGTAAGGAACATGACAATTTTATTTTTAAGTATCTGATGGACTGTTATGAGATATATCAATTAGATGTTCTCTTCTTTAGCCCAGAGAACAGAAAAAAGAGCGGGTAGATGTTAAAGAAGAACAGACTTTGGCTTCCTAGCAATGGAGTTATCCAAAAGTGGAATAGTGACTTTGGTAGGTAGTGAGTTTTCCATAACTGGTAGCTGCTTCAGGATAGGTTGGATAAAGTGACATCTGAGGTCCTTTTCAACTCTGAGATTCTGTGAAATAATTTTAAAAATAATTATATGCCATATGCATTCTCCTTGAATTTTTCATTTTCCATTTCACAAACATTCCCTTAGGTGTTCCACCTGATTTCACCCTCCAAATTTTCTTCCAATTTCATATCTAGATGATTCACCTGCAAACACTTATAGGGAATGGTTTCATAAGAATATAGGAAAAATAACAATGTAAATATGATAAGATGGCTTATAAATATTTGGAAGGGGGTCCAATGTGCTCTCTTCCTGCCTAAGGATGAGAGTTCAGTTTTTGGGAATTTGAGGAGGTGAGATAACAGAATTTTGTCTCCTCTTCCAGTTTTCGAATAGTGCCTTTCCTTTTGGAGCTGAGAGCAGTTATGGACTGGATATGGACTAATACTGCCCTCAGCCTTTCTAGTTGGATCTGCCTGGAGGACCTATATGCTGGTGTTTTCATCATGAAATGCTGGAGGGAAGCCGAGAAGGTGTGTGATCATGTTGTTGAATTATATCTGATTCTTTTTGATCTCATATGGGGTTTTCTTGGCCAAGGTACTTGGCAAAGTGGTTTGCTATTTCCTTTTCCAGTGGATTAAGGAAAACAGTGACTCACCTAGGGTCACATATCTAGTAAGTGTCTGAGGTCACATTTGAACTCAGGTCTTCCTTAATACAGGCCAACTGCTATATCCACTAAGTTACCAAGCTGAATCCTAACTTTTTTCCCCTATTGATTAGTCATGCCTAACTCTCTATGACCCATTTTGAGTTTTCTTGGCAAAGATACTCCTCTTTCCTTCTCATTTTGCAGAATAAGGAAACGAAGGCAAACGGCATTAAGAGACTTGCTCAGTCATACACCTAGTTAGTGTCTGAGGCTGGATTTGATTTCAGGTCCTCCTGACTCAAGGACCAGTACTCTATCCACTTCACCACCTAGCTGCCTCATAGTAATTGCCCTATGTGAGACTGGTTGGCTACTTCTGGGTTTATAGCAGAGTTTGATATAGAATTCTCTGGTCTTGGTGGATGGAGAGGTTATGTAGGAGAGAGGTAAGATTAATGAATTTGGAGTCAGATTATTTCTTTGAAATATATCCCTGTGTGATGTTGAGTAAAGTACATCTTCCCTCCTGCCTTAGTTTCTTTATTTGTAAAATGAATAGAGTTTGAGTTTATTATCTCCAAGGTTCCTTTCAGCTAGAAATTCTGTGATTCCAAATGATACCCTTCCCTTTCCCTCATTCTTTATTCCTCAACCTTGGCATTGAGCCCCTCCCATCCCTGTTACTGAGACCTCTGCTTAACATTCTGTTTAAGGGATTGATAGCCCAGACTATATAATACACTTAACCAAAAGCCATTACTATGCTATCTTTGCTTTCAGCTAGGAACCAGCTACTCCTCAACCCCGGGCATCCTTATTTTTCCTGGGCTCATGGAGCTAGGAAATTATAGGCTCCATGGATCATCCTTCCCTCATTGCATGCCCTTCCTCTCCCTATCAATTTAAACTATTAGCTATTCCTTCTATTTACAATCTGCTTTTGTCCAACCCAAGTAGAACAATCCTTCATCTCCCTAGTTGGTGTAACTTTATTTCTTCCCTTTCCCTGTTTTCCCCTCCCCCACCTTATTCTTTTCTGTAGAAATATCCTCATTCACCAGGGCAACAGAAGAAGAAGATTATAAAATATGGACAAGGAGGTGTTATTACTTTTGCCCTAGTTTTCCTGATGTGGTTCCCACTGGTTTTCATGTCTCTGCTAAAGTCAGTGGGTGGAATAACCAATCAGCCTCTGGATGTCTCCATCAAAATTTCCATCAGTGGTTATGAGGTAAGGATATGAGATAAGAATAAGGAAAATGGTAGGGAGGGAACAGAAAATGGTAGCAGTGAAGAGTTTGATTTAAATTGTCTTTCATGGATCTACATTATTTGTCTCCAGTAAATCTTTCTTAACTCTTTCACTAATTTTTCTGTAAATCAAACCCACTACACCAACCATGTGTATCTTCTCACCTTGCTACTGCATACACTAGATTCACCTAGCCCTGGAGTCTTTGCTTATACCATCCATCTTCTATACTTAGAATTCATTTGTTCCACCTTACTGCCTCTCCTAATTCTTAGGGAATTCCCATTCTTTAGGAGCCATATCCATCTCTGACTACTCCAGCACACACTGATAACCCTCTTCTCTTACCATTTATGGTTTGAACACACAATTTACTATTCACATCCAAAGATATAGAAGAAAACAGCATAGTGTAGTGAAAATGAAAAGAGATTCCACTATTTCATAGCTCTAGAGACTATGGGCAAACCAATCTTCACTTTCCTCATTCAGAAAATGAGGATAGTCATGCTGCCATTAGCTACCTCGCTAGGTTGTTAAGAAGAAACAATGCTATAATAAACTTTAAAGTGCAATAGAAATGGAAGTTATTATTGATCCATCTTTTCCTCTGTGTGTGTGTGTGTGTGTGTGTGTGTGTGTGTGTGTGTGTAGTTTCTTCTGTGAGTCTTCATTCTCCTTGAGGCACTAGCAGGTTCCTTGTGTCTCCACAGTATGCATAGCCCAAAGCTACATACACAATAAGTAGATGGGCAGTGTCCCAAAAGTCTTAGTGTTGTCTTAAACTTTAATAGCTATTAAAATATGCTAATAGATACTAAAGTTTTTCAAAGTTATTAAAGCTTAATATTAAATATCAATATTAAAGCTATTTAGTAGTTATTACAAATTAAAAATACACTTAAATTTTGGGGATACTGTGTAGATACCAGGAATGACCATTGCCAAATAGATGTAATTTCAATGTCATTTTCTTTTCCCCCTTTTCCCCTAGACCCTTTTTACCATGAGTGCTCAGATGTACTTCAATGTTATTTTCTTTCCCCCTTTTTACCTAGTCCCTTTTTACCATGAGTTCTCAGCAACAAAATCTTATTCCGTTTTCTCAAGAAGCATTTGACAACCTGACAACTCAGTATGCTTTTCATCCGGTAAGTGATCCTCAAAGCATCAAGAAATTATCTTCCTATTGCTCTTTTCTTCCTTAGTTTAGTTCACTTAGTGGTGGGAAGGTACAAGGTACAAGCACCAAGAAGGTCCCTCAGATTTTAGATATATTCTCTTGGAGGGCCCTTAAGGATGGTTAAGGAGACCTTGTGCTTTTAGATTAGAAAAGAGCATTTTAGCATTTTGATTTTTTTCCTTTCAATGTTCAGGTGGCATGATGGAAAGATCTCTGGGATAGAACCCAAGGGGATTTGGATTCTAATATCATCCTTGCCATCAGCTTGCTAGGTGACCTTGGGCAAAGTTTATTCTGGTCTTTGGGCCTCAGTTACATCATTATCATCATCACTAACATTGAAAGTTTACAAAGGAATTTGTATTTGTTTCATTACCTTATTTGATCCTCACAACAACATTGTTAGGGAGGAGTAATTATTGTTAACTTCCATTTTCCAAATGAAGAATTAAACCTGAAAAAGAATAAGAGACCTACCCAGGGTCACACAACTAGTTATATTTCTGAGACAGGATTCAAACTCATGTCTTGCTGAGTCCAAGTCCAACAGTATATCCATCATTCTATCTGCCTTTATGTATGAGAGGCTTTCATCATGGACCCTTCTGGCAATCTGGTGAAGTTTTTGGAGACGTTCTCAGAATGTCTTTAAATGTATAAGGTAAAATGGATAGGATTAAAAGAAACCTGATTTTATTGAAATATAGTTATCAAAATATCAAAAATAAAAAATTTATAATCTCATGTTGATGGTCTTTATGGTCCAGGGCTCATGTTTTAGGATTAAACAGTTCATACTATCTGCTTTCCTTTCTCTTTCCTCCCTTCCACCTCTTTGCCCCCTCCCCCCAGGCTGCTATGCAGTTCATATCAAACTATTACCCAGAGGATATCACTGTGGCAAAGATCAAAAGTCATGCCAGCCTGCTCTGGAACATCAGCCCTGCCAACCGGGCAGCCATGATCACTGAGCTCTCCACTGCCACAGCTATTTATGTTACCTTAATATGGACCATTCAGAGGTAATGAGATCGTGCCCATTCAGGACACTTTCTCCATAGACCTTCAGTGGGGCATGCTTCAGGCTCTGGTAGGAGTCTCCCAGAGGTGAATTTGCAGCATCAAGGACTCCTGAGGAAGGTCAAGGCCAGAGTTAAAACACTAGATAGGTGCCTGGTTTGGGTTGGACACTTGCTAGTAAAGGAATCAACCAGAATTAGAAGTTAGGTCTTCTCTCTAAATCCAGTGCTTTTTTCCATTACATTCTCTGAAAAATTACTCTTCATACATGCATATGCAATTAGTATTATATACCCAGTTGGAGGTATACTTTAAGTCATTCCCTCAGCAATGAAGATGGTTGTATATATCCTGGCAATCATCACATACAAAGGGGAAAGGTGGTTCATTGGATCAAAGATTTTGAAGCAGAACTCTCCATTTTGTGGATGATGAAATTGAGATTCTGAGAGACTAAATTACTTATCCAAAATCACTTAACTCATTTCAAAGAAGGGATTTGAAACAGGTCCTCTGGTTTGTGGGGCATCTAGGTGGTGCAGTGGATAGAGTGCTGGACCTGGAGTAAGGAAGATCTGAGTTTGAATCTAGCCTCAGACCTTGGGCAAGTCATTTATCCCTGTTTGTCTCAGTTTCTTCATCTGTAAAATAAACTAGAAAAGGAAATGGCAAACCACTCCACTATCTTTGCCAAGAAAACCCCACATGAGGGTCAACAAAGAGTCAGGACACAGCTGAAAAACAGCAGCGACAACAACTTCTGGTTTGCAAGTTCCCACTACACCATGCTACTTCTTCCTTTTTCTAATGAAATTTGTAGTTCAGGAATATGCATCATAATAATATTAACATTAAGAATACACATATATATATATCTTAAGATTTATAAAGTGCCTAATATAATTATATAATTTGATTCTCACAATTCAATGAAGTTAAGCATTATTAGTATCACATTTTATAGATGGAAACTGAGGCTCAGCAAGATGAAGTGACTTGTTAATAGTCAAACAGCTAGTGTATGAATTAAGATTTGATCCCAGTTAGCAGTACCCAAGTTTATGAACCATAGAATATTAGAGCTAGATAGTCAGAGATCACCTAGTATCATTGACTTATTATTAAAAAGATGAAACTGAGACATGGAGAGGCAAGTCAACTAGGCCAAAGTTACACAAATAGGAAGTGGCAGGACTCAACCCTGGTCTTCTGACTACATAGTCAGTGCTCTTTCCCCCTTCTATCATTCTGCCTCCTAAAATGCATCCATCATACCAGAACTTTCATGATTTAAACAAAGTCATTTCTGAGAACTTGTATAGTCTCTTTGGAACTGTATAGTTGAGAGTTAACATGGCCCCATTACCAGCTTGTCTGTGTGTATACTGTCCCATTCCTGATCACATGCAGAATCTTCTCATGTATACACTGACTGGTTTGTATCTCTGATGAATAAACATAAGGAGAAAGTTAACATCAACCCACCCATAGATAATTATAATCTTCTGATTATTATAATTATATTTATTATTATAATTATTTTATAATTATCATTATACATTTTTCTATTTATATTATATAATTAATATAAATATTTATATTTTATAATTATAATTAGTAATTATAATCTTCTGATATTCCTAGCTAATATTACCCACAAATAAGGTTATGATTCCCTATATAGGCAGTGGGAGAAAGGAAGGCTGGAAGTTCAATTATCCAACTAGAACTGGTCAGTTAGTCCCCAATGGGCAGCTTCCTTTACTAGGATTTAAGATTAAGATCAATGGGGAAAAGTAGCAGAGATGCTGGTTTGAGCCATAATCATGATCCCAAAGTGACCCAATGACTACCATGGGCAAGTCACATCACTTCGATGTTTCCTCATCAGCAAACCTCACAGAATTATTCTAAGGAAAGTACACATGTCTCCCAAATGCTTGCTTTCAATGGTTTGGTACAAACATCCCTACTGTTTAGAAGCTATACTCTGCTGATGGGAGGCCAGGGGACATAGACAGCATCTGTTTTATTTCTAGCCCCAGCTGTGAAGACTGAATTTAGAAGGATGGTTGTGTTATTCCCCCAGTCACAGAAAGAACCCCAAGTTCTTTTTGCCTTCCCCATGCCTAGGCTGACAGCGCTACTGCTCTTATCCCCTTAACATTTACTTGCTCTGTAAAACAAAACAAAAAAATCTTCAAATTTTTGAAAGTTTTTATATCTTGTTTTTTTTCCGATTACATGTAAAAATCATTTTAAACATTCATTTTTTAAAAAAAAGTTTGAGTTCCAAATCTTTCCCTCCTTTTCTCCCTCCCTAAATTGTTAGGAAAGCATAGAAGAGAGGGGTGGCATAGTAACTAGATAGAGCACAGATCCTGGAGTGAAGGGGGGACCTATTTTCAAATCCATCTTGAGACACTTACTTGCTGTGTGACCCTGGGCAAGTCACTTCACTTAATCCTTATTGCCCTGTTTGAGGTTTTCAAAAATGTTTTTTTTAAGGGCAGATTAGTTGAGAAAAACTGTGTGTATAGTTTTTATATTTTAAACTTGAAAGAAGCCTTATGGACTGCCAGATTGTTGATGTAATTACCACACCCTATGGCCCCTCTGGTGCCTTCAGATGGCTCTTTTTAAAACTTTTCTTTCTCTTCTCTGATGTAATACTCTGCTCTTTTTGTCTGTAATCTTGCCCTTGACTGTCTTTGCACCATTCATGGCTGAACAGCTGCAGTCTCTTTGTTGTGACAGTTGTATTCATATCTTAGGACCATAGAATTTAAGGGATGAGAAGAACCTTATAGAGGTCATCTGGTCCAATCCTCTCCCTTTACTGAAGATCATAGAGGAGAAATGACTTGGTCAAGGTCACACAATTATGGCAGAACTAGGATTTGAAACCAGGTCTTATGATTATAAATCCAATAGGGTTTTTTCCCATTATACCACACTGTCTAATTTCTAAAAGTTACTCTTAAGCAACACCTTTAATCAATGTGCCTATTTAATTTGCTCAGAAGCAGTTATCTCCATACTATATAGAATTTCAGGGGTGATGTTAAAGTTCAAATCTCAGTACTATTACTTATCGTTAATAAGACCTTTGGCAAGTCCTTCCCCACTCCCCACCCCTTGACCTCATTTTCTCCATGTGTAAAGTAAGGGAGTAGTAGGTTTGAATATGATGACCCATAATGCCTTTTCCAGCATTAATTCTATCTATGATCAAGTGGGACTGAGGCAAGAAAAGCACAGAATGGAAAAGAGAACAAACTCCCTCCAGTAGTGTCCTTTCTCTCCCGCCACTCCCCAACTTTCTTTGGCTCATATGCGCTGGGGTAGCTTGGGTGGGGTGTCCCCAAGGATGTGCCTGGGCTAGAGCAGCTCATATTTTGAGGCTAGAAGCAATTAAAATTTCATTTCCTTTCAGTTGTCTGGTTGTGGCAGCTGGGGAAGGGAGGCTGGATGCAAAATTTGAGTTAGAGCTTGGGAGGGGGGCAGGAAACAGCTCTTTAGCTGGGCCTAACTCAGCATTCCTCACTGAACTTCATTCTCCCTTTTCAGGAATGTCTCTATAGTCAAGAATGTTGAAGCATCCGGCAAATACACAGTGTGTTACAAAGATAAGGAAATGAGAGATCAAATTGTCCAAATGCTTACCCACATTAGGAATGAGCCCATGTAAGTATTTCCATCCTCTTTTTGTAGCTCCTGTAAACTATGGCCTGTTTTTTTTTTTGTTTGTTTTTTGTGTTGTTTTGTTTTTTTGCTGAGCATAACAAAATAGTTGAAGATGCTGCAGAAAATAAAAGATTTTTTTTTAAATTTTGGTCATATTTCCCATTAATCACATTCTATGTCTTCATAAAGTAAAACTTGAATTTCTCTTTAGAACTTGTTTTTGTTGTTTGTCCTTCAATCTTGAAGAGAACCATGATTTCAGGAAGCATATATCATGACTTGAAAGGGAAATAGAATTTAGTGAGGAAGGGCTGTGTAAAATCATTAGCCTCACTCCTCTGGATCCCTCTGGGTCCAGTGACAAGGTATAGACAGCACAACTGGAGATGGCCCCAGAGGGAGATCCTGACCTTTTGGAACTAAGGTCTTTTTGAGCAAAGATCAGTTTATCTGAGGCAAGTCCATTCAGTGATTATATAAGAAAAATAAAAATAAAATAAAATCAATCTGGGAAGGAAAGACCTTCATGGTTTCTGTCCAAAACTGAAACAAATTGCTATTTATACTAACACTGAACCATTAGAATCTAAACAATGAGTAAGTGAGGCTTGGACTGGAACCTATTAATAAGAGCCAGAGTGATTTGGGTTTAAGGCATAGTCCATAAAAAAGAAATCTAGGGGAGGCTAGGTGGTGCAGTGGATAGAGCACTGGCCCTGGAGTCAGGAGGACCTGAGTTCAAATCAGGCCTCAGGCACTTAATAATTACCTAGCTGTGTGACCTTGGGCAAGTCACTTAACCCCATTGCCTTGCAAAAAAACCTTAAAAAAAAAAAAGAAATCTAACCTGAAAACTCAAAATATCTTACTAGGTTTCAGTGATCAAAATTTATATTCTTTTGGGCAGAACACCCACAGAGCACCCTCTCCAGAGGGAGAGGAGGGAAAGAAGGATTGAAAGAACAAGAAAAGGAAGGAAGGAAGATGAGGGAAGGAAGAAAGGAAGAAAGGAGAGGGAGAAAGGGAAGGAGGAAGAAGGGGAGGAAGGAAGGGAGGGAAGGAAGAAGGGAGAAAGGGAAAACTGAAGGAAGGGAAGGAGTTGTGTCCAGTTGCCCAGGGGGTAGCTACTATTACAAGGATTTGGGATTAGTAGCAATAGGAAAAAGTAGTAAAGATGCAGGTTTGGGCCCTATTAATAATCAAAGCTGTCCCCAAGTGAATTGTCAGTTCCTGGTGACTGGAAGCATCCAAGTGGAAGAGGCTATATATGTTAGGCATGTTGCAGAGGGCATTCATTTAGGTATAGTTTGATCAAGCTGACCTCCTTGGGCCTTTAGAGCTGTGAGACTTGGTGATTCTAATAGATGTGTCTACTACTCTCACTCTCTCTTTTTTTTTAGTTTTTTTTTTTTTAACAAGGCAATGGGGTTAAGTGACTTGCCCAAGGCCATACAGCTAGGTAATTATTAAGTGTCTGAGGCCTGATTTGAACTCAGGTACTCCTGATTCCAGGGCTGGTGCTCTATCCACTGCACCTCCTAGCTGCCCCTGTCTAATAGCTTTTTAGATGAATTAATGACATGTTTAACCAAATATAGCCTGCAAATGATTTTATAAATATCCAGATGGCCCTTCTGACCTCATTCCCTTTAAAACAATGAAGTTCCTTTTTTCCAGAACCTCTTTTGGACCAGAAGACATGGATGGATCTTCCTGATCCTAGGGTTCTTTTTTTTAACCTTCTGAAAACTCTAACCTCTGATAGAGTTTTATTCTACTATTATTTAAAACAATTTTCTTCTATTTTCTCCCCTTTCAATTCCAAAGCACCTTCCAAAGTCAACTTTCATAAATTAATCATAATAATATTTGCACCTCTACTCTCACAGGATTGTTGCAAGGAAAATGCTAATGTCTCAAAAGGGTTCCATGTAAGGGTGAGGATGGTTTGTAGCAAACTCATCCCTGTTGCTTAAGAACTTCCCTCCTCACTTTTCTCTAATAGTTCCCAGGAATCCTACCAATGAAGAGGTCTCTGAGAATACATTACCACCTGCTGCAAGGTTGGACTGTGAGAGAAGGCCTCAAAGGATCTAATCATGAATCTCTCTTAATGTCCTTTCCTTTCACCTTTGATACTTGACTTGGATTCATTCCTCAAAGTTTAGTATACTCCAACCTCTTAGACTTGCTCCTCCCAGTGATGTTTAATCATTAGTTGTTGATGTAACCCTACCCCAACAGGCTGCTTTCTTACAAATTTAACCCAATCCCATAGTGTCCCACTGCAGATCTGCCTGAATTGCATTTTCCATTGTGCCCTCTGGGATACCTGTTCTATAATTCATCTTAAACCAATTCCTTTCTCCTTTTATTTTCTGAAAATGGTTCTGAAAACTGATTCCTCCTAATAATACTTTCACCCTAATTTCAGTACTGGCTAGACTTCCTCATATCTCAGGTCAAAAATGAGAGAATCAGTCTTCTTTCCCCCAGTTCCCATTTCTAAATTCTCCTCTTCATGTTATATAAATATATTATCCATTCCATAACTTACTGGTTGTTAACTTGACTCCTAGGACATTCCCTTCTTTCCTTTAATGAAGTCAATGCCTGGCTCAAAGTCTTTCCTCTATATTCTGTTCTCATTTTACAAATGTCCTAACTTTCTAGTTCCACAGTCAATTCAGTTCCCATGACCTACTCCTTGACTTCACTTCACTTAAATGAAGAGATTCCCTTGTTCTTTACATCACTCATGGGTACGTATTCTCTTCTACATTCATTTACCCCAGTACTCCTTTATCTTATCACAATCTTTTATCATCCTATGTTTGCCTATACCCTCTGACCATTACATCTGATATTCATACTCATTCCCTTTACTCCTTTTCCAGGCCATTACCCTTACACTGGCTACTTTTCCTCATATCTCATCTACCTTTTTTTTTTTTACCTTTCTGGAATGGGAAAGAACTGGAAGAAATCATGAAACCATGCAGAATGAGTTCAACTACACAATTATGTCATCTAATCTCAACTGAGTTCTCCCTAGGCAAAACAATTGTTCCACTCATTCCTAATTAATTTGCTATCTTATTCTCCACAACAGTTGTTCTAAACCTTCTCATCTCTTCTCAGTCTACTACAGCAACCCCACCCCTATCCTGTTTGCTGAAGACGTTGTCTCATATTTCACTGAAAAAGTAAAATGAAAGTCATTCCCCAAGAGACCCCCCTCCTCCATCTCTCATCACTCAAACATCCTCCTCCACTATCTACTTCTTCAATCTAGTCTTGGATCAAGAAGTGGACTTTTTCCTTGCCAAAGACAAATATGAACCTTTGATCCTTTCTTTTCTTATCTTCTCTAACAGATTAACCCCATTTACTTTTATCTTCAGTCTCTATCTATTGATTTTTCCCTGATGCTTACAAACATGATCATATCTTGCCCATCCTTAAAACAAATCCTTCATATGATCTGACCATCCCTGCTAGTTATCATCCTATATCTCTTCTTTCCTCAGTTGAACTCTTTGAGAATGTCATTTATACCAGCTACTTCTGCTTTCTCTACTCTCTCTCCTAAATCCTCTGTAATCTAGTTTCAGATCTATTCAACTGAAACACTCTTTCAAAATTTACCAATGATTTCTTTATTACCAAATCTAATGGTCTTTTCTCAGTCTTTAAACTTCTTGACCTCATTGAAGCACTAACACCATTGATCATCTCCTAGACACTTTCCTCTCTAAGATTTCATAACACTTCTTTTTCCTGGTTTTAATCTGTTCAAATGCTCCATTTTAATCTCCTTGGCTGGTTGTTCATCTATGCCACATCTGCTGTGACTATGGCTCTTCCTTAAGACTTTGCCACAATCTTCTCTTTTCACTCTATACTTTTCACTCATCAGTCTCATGATTCAATTATCAAATCATTTCTAGATCTCTCCTGAGTTAGTCTAACATTACCATCTGCCTTTTGGACATATCAAACTGAATGTTACATGGGCATCCCAAACTTAACACATACAAAATCGAATTCATTCTCTCCCCCCACTCAACTTCCCATCCTATCATTGTTGGGAGGATGACTATCCTCCCAGTCACTCTAGCCTATAACTTTTCTGACCCTCAGTGTCTCACATCTATACTGCTGCACTCACCTTCCACTTGGTTTCTTGACCTCAACACTCTCCCCACTCCAATCTATCTTCTACCCAGTTGCTGAAGTGAGTTTTCTAGAGAGAAGATCTGATGATTTCACTCTCCCCTACTCAATAAATTCCAGTATTTCCATTTTACCTGATGGTCATTTAAAGCTCTTCCTAACCAAACCGTTCCTATTTTCTAGCTGTTTCACAGCTATAGGACTAGAGTCACCCTGTTGATCTAGATGGCTTCTGGCCTTCCCAGCATATCAAAATCCATATATCTTAATTTCACAAACCTCTGTCTCATGACATGGAAAAGAATGAGTCCAGTCACCAAATTCTTAGCTTCTAGATGTTTAAAAGTATGTGAGAGAGGGAAAGCAGAGATTGAGATGTAAGAAGTCTTTAGAAATAATTTCATTTTCTTTTTAGGAAAAACATTACAATAATTTATTAAAACTGTAAGACTAACAAAACCCAAAATTATTATTTCATTTTTAAAAGCAATTTCATTTAAGTAGCTGCTAGCATCACCATCAGTTTATTAGCATATTTTACATTGTGATTATGATGAAGTAAAACAAAATAATGAGTTGAGAAATTTTTTTTTTCTTCTGCCACCAAAGAACTCTTCCTGGTCTGATTCCCAAAGCTCTAAGGACAACAGCTGGAACAGAAGCTAAGATTGCTCATCGGTTGGAAGTTGGTAAGGCATTAAGTCCAATGGTCAGACTCATTTATGGCCCCAAATGCTAAGGAGGGGGGTCTCTTTCCTTTGGACCTTTTAGTATGCTTTTGAACTTTTTGAGCCTTGCCCCTAACTGAACTTGGTCATGTCTGTGATTCCTCCCAATTGAGGAAGACACTTTGCTTAAAGTTATAGGACTAATTAGTTTTGTCAATAAAAAACTGCAGTATTAAAAGGCAGAGAGTGGGAGGAAAGTCATAGAATTGACTGCTAATGTTGTGAGGTCTTCACGAAGGATTGTAAAAAGAAAAAAATCCTGACTCTTACATTTCGTGTAATCTTAGATAAATCACTTTACCACCAATAAATAATAAAATTCTATCTAGAATTGAGTTTAAAATAAAAGACAAACAGAGCAACACTCACATATTTAATGTTTGATAGACCTGTTATATCTTTCATGCATGAAAGAGGAATCCACAAGGGTATGCTCAAAGAGAGCATCTTGAGGATCACTTTTATTTCACTGGTATGGTGAGAAGGCTGGGTTTTCAGTAGGTGGGATCTTTAGTACTTGTCTATCAAAGAATTCCCAGCTGTGTCTTGGGTCAGTATGCTGAGGATTTCCATCAATAATTTCATTAACTTCAGAAATGATCCCTCCTTTCTCCTGACCATGGATTTTATCAGTTATGCTAAAAGATTTTTATAAGCATGGGTATAGGTGTCTTGGGTCAGTATGCTGAGGATTTATATCAATAATTTCATTAACTTCAGAAATGATCCCTTCTTTCTCCTGACCATGGATTTTATCATTTATGCTAAAAGATTTTTATAAGCATGGGTATAGGTCAAAGTAAATGAGGGTAAGGGTGGGGGATGTAGGCCTTATCTTTTGGAATTTAGGAACTCTAAAACAGAATGCACACATTCAATTGTAAATTGATTTAGATACTAAGATTCTTTAGATGGGGGACTGGGGAGAGAGAAATGTAGGGCCTTTTGGCTGTATAAGTCTCTTGAAATCATTTGGTCTGCTATTGCCATGGCAACCACAGGTGGGCCTCAAAATTCAATAAATCTAGGAGCTTTTAGAGGTGAATTAAATGTTTCACTAAATATAGCAGGCTAATTTTTAAGTTTATAATTTTGTATGACCCTTGAATGATGTTATAAATATCCAAATGGTCCTTGGGCAGAAAAAAAGCCTCTGCTCCCGTATTTAAGTGAACAATGACCTTTCCACCCAACTTGTCTTAGAGGTACAAAGAAGTTAAACATATTCTTATAAAGGTACCATTCATGGTTCATATATCATAGGCCTCTGTTTATTCTTTTTTTTTTTTTTAGGTTTTTGCAAGGGAAATGGGGTTAAGTGGCTTGCCCAAGGCCACACAGCTAGGCAATTATTAAGTGTCTGAGACCAGATTTGAACCCAGGTACTCCTGACTCCAGGGCCGGTGCTTTATCCACTGCTGGGCTACATATCTAAATCAGTGATTCTTTGATATTGGTTTTGCTCATATTAGTAATTCTGACACCCTGGGAGGCAGCAGAGCAGACTAACAATAATTACAACCCAAAACAATGTCCTATTTCGGGGGCAGCTAGGTGGCGTAGTGGATAAAGCACCGGCCCTGGAGTCAGGAGTACCTGGGTTCAAATCTGATCTCAGACACTTAATAATTGCCTAGCTGTGTGGCCTTGGGCAAGCCACTTGGCCCCGTTTGCCTTGCAAAAACCTAAAAAAAAAAAAAGTCCTATTTCTCCTGTTGCCTTAATTTATTTTTTTCTTTAAAAAGGTATTTTGAAGCAAACAATTGACTATATATATATATATATATATATATATATATATATATATACTGTAGAGGATTATACAAGAAACTGAATCACTATGTATCTTTTTTCACATATATTATACATTCATATTCAAATTTCAGTTTTCCTTGTCTGCAAATCCTCTCCTCTTCCCATTTTTTGTTTCTTGAGAATTCTATTTTTTTTCCTCTACTCTCCTTTTTATTTCATTCTACTTTAAGTTCATCACCTCAATGTCATTGGTAGCTTTGGACTTTAAAAAAAGAGACTAGAAAGAAACTTGTTTATTTCCTATATGGTTTGTTCACTGGACCTGTGATTTTTTTTTCTTCATGTTAGGAATTCCTGTTGAGGAACTTTCTCTACAAATGTGAAGTAATATTTTTTCAGTTTCTAGTCACAAGGTACTAAGTCTTATAGACTAGGCCACTAGGAAGGGTGAGTTACCCAAGGTCACAGGAAGGATTTAAACTTAGATTTTTCCCAACTCTACAGATATCTATTTATTAGGTCTTATTACCACTTCTACCTTAGAACTTTTAGGGCCTCCACTTTAGTTTCCTCTCTATTAATCTCTCTGCAATCTGACTTTATTTGACTAAAACTCTTTTCTCAAATTTACCAATAATCTCTTAATTTCTAAATCTAATGGTTTGTCTTTCCTCATTCTTTGTGATCTTTAATGCTAATCACCAAGGTTCTCTTCTATGATGCTAATCTCTCCTAATCCTCCTTTTCAGGTTCCTCTGCAGTATCAGTTGGGTTATACCTTGAGTATTCCTCTGGGGTTTTAGAAGGGCTATCTTTCCTTCTATTATTTCCCTTGATGACCTCACTTCCCAAGGATTCATTTTGATGCAGATGATTCTCAGATCTGTTTGTCTAGTGCAGACCTCTCTCTCAACTACTAGTCTAGATTCTCCAATCACCAATTAATTACACATCTCAAAATGCAGGTTAGACATTCTAAACTCCACTGGCCCCAAACTGAACTCCTTATCTTTCCTCTCAAACCTTTCCCTCTTACCAATTTCCTTATAACTGGCAAGTGTACTAGCATCTTTCCTGTCACCCAGGCTCTCAACAACATCCTCACTTCCTCAGTCTCACCCCATCCCAGTCTCTCATCCAATAGGTTAAGTCCTGGTTTCTACCTTCTAACACCTCTATCAATGCCCTCTTTTCTCCTCTAACACTGCCACCACCCTGTAGGAGGTCCTTTTCAGCTCACACCCAGACTGGTGAAATACTTGTTGGTTGATCTCTACTTCAACCTCCCTACCACTGCCTCAAGTTCATTCTTCACTAGGCTGTCAGATTGATCTTTCTAAAGCAACCTGAATATGCCATCGCCTAGGTTGTGATTATGAGTGTGTGTGTGTTATTTCTTCCATTAGACAGTGAATGAAAGCAGAGACATTTTTTGAGGGTGGGGAAATGAGGCTAGGGTGGAATACCTTTGTTTGTATCCCCAGAATTCAGCACACTTCTTGAATATAATAGATGCTTAATGCTTTTTGAAAGCCTTACATTTCACAATGATTTGCCTTTTTTTCACTATTGATCTTAATATTAATTTTTTTAATAATTTGCAATTCTTTTGAGAATTGTTTATAGTCTTAATTAAGAGAATGGCTTTGGTCTCATATCTATTAGCCATTTATGTATCAATAGCCTATCTTTATTGGAGATGTCTGATGAAGATTCTACACCCCCATCACTGCTTTCCTTATTAAAGGTTTATAGTCAAAACTAGAAAAGACCTTAGAGATCAAGTCCAGCCCAGATGAAGAAACTGAGGTGCAGTTAACTTGTCCAGGCCCTTGAAGAATTGAGAAGTTAGTCTACCTTGAAGTAAGTCTTTGGTGGATCTTGTTTGTCTTTCTACAGTACATTCTGAAAAACCCCAGGATATTGACAGGCTGGCTTTCTACCGAAACATCACCATCCATCTGCAGCAGCAGGTGGCCAATGCCTCATCCTCCGGAACCACTGAGTGGTGGGTCATCCAAGAGTGGAGGCCCAGCTGTGCAAAGAACCAAGGCTGCAGTCGGGACCTCGAGATGGTTATCTACAGTGACAAAGTTAGCCCCCAGAGCTTGGGCTTCCTTGCAGGATATGGGTAAGAAATCAAGTCTCTCCTGGGGTGTGCTTTCCTATTTGGAAAGGGCCCAGGTTGT
The DNA here is from genome assembly GCF_037893015.1 of Macrotis lagotis. NCBI lineage: Eukaryota > Metazoa > Chordata > Mammalia > Peramelemorphia > Peramelidae > Macrotis > Macrotis lagotis. Next base: position 263,809,313 of record NC_133658.1, on the reverse strand, counting down.
CCTTAGGATGCCACAGAAGGGGTCAGCAGCTTCTGAAGTATTGAATAAGCAAAAAACCAGTGACAGCATTGCAAGAAGTCCATAGGTACTGAATCCAATTTCATCCATTTTATAGATGGGGAAAAGGCCCAGAGAAAGGCAGACTTTTCTAGTTACACAAAAAGCTAGAAAAAAACCAGAAAGAACTCAGAGAATTCAAGTCTCTGAAGCTTGGAACTTTAAGTTAACAAAGTTTAACAGTATTTGAAATTTTATGAAGATTCTATTAGATGTAGAAGCATGCTCCCCATGTGCATTGTCAAAGTGTTTACTGATAGAAGACCTTGCTTCAAAGCCTTCCTCTCATACACTCTGGCTGAGTGTCCCTGGACAGGTCACTTTGTTTCACCACATAGTTGCACTCCAGAACTGGCTGTTCTACTCATCTGCTGGATGCTTTTGGGCAAAACATTACACTTTTCGGGTCCTTGATATATCCAATCCCAATAAAAGAAGTCCAACCCTACCTTCCAAAAATTTCATTAGCAAAAATGAAAGGAGAGATGGGCTTTCTAAAAGGATGGTATTGATTACTGAATCTGAACTCCTATTTAGCTTTAGTGACAAGTATAAAGTTTTTGTTCTTTTTTAGAAATAATTGGATTGCTTGCATTTTGCTTCTTCAAAAATTGAGGTATTCTTAGGTTCAGTCATACAGCTTCACCAGAACATTTTTGGGTTTTGCTTTTAAGTTAGGTTGTTGCACCAGGATAGGTTAGCAATTTCCCAAATGCAATCAATACATTCCCTATTCTATGCAATTTTGGGCCCAATTCATCCCCCTGCAACATACATACATATACACACACACACACACACACACACACACACACACACACTCTCATATACACATACAAACATATACAATTTTGAGAAGAATCATTGTGTAGTAGATAAGAGTTAGATTTGGAGTAAGGGGAAATCTGGGTTCAAATCTTGCTTCAAATTTTGTGAACAAATCCTTTAAAACTGTTAAGGAATGGATGGACTGGGATTAATGTCAACAGAAGTTCTCATTTACCTAAGAATAATAATTGTGGCAAGGGCTAGAATGTTTCCAATCACATAGTAAAGGGCTTTTTTTTTTTGCCCTCCCTTTCTCCCTCACAGTATCGTCGGGTTGTACGTGTCTGTTGTCATGGTTGTTGCTAAGTTTATCCGGGAACACTTCAATGGCATCTCCCGATCCATCATGTATGAGGAGCTCCCCAATGTGGACCGCATCCTCAAGCTCTGTACCGACATCTTCCTGGTCAGGGAAATGGGTGATCATGAGCTAGAGGAGCAACTCTTCTCCAAGCTCATCTTTTTGTATCGTTCCCCAGAGACCATGATCAAGTGGACCCGAGAGGCCCAGTCCCTTCCCCAGCATCCAGTGGATCAGTGATCTGGGTCCTAGCAATCATGCAGGATCACACATGGCTACCCTCCTCAAGTACCCATCTGCATTCCTTCCTAAAATCTAGTTCTCAGAGCACAAAGAACAAATTTCTTACAGTTGATGACCTTATGGTAGGGTAATAATGCACTTGGCCCTTGGCCAAAGCTGAAGCAAGGAAAACACTTCTCAGCTGCTGTTAACTGTTATTAACAGGGAAAGCAAATGAAGGTGACTTAGAGGAATATTTGTCTTATGATTTTTGCTAAGAGGAAGGCCAGTGGATGGCACTGGATAGTCATCTGACAGGCCATACCCCTCCTTCCTTGGAATAGACTTGTATGTCCCCTATTCTTTGGCATGGCAGATAATAAAGGTGTCTTGAAATCTCTTGCATTGTCATTTAATTCTTCAGGTGGCGCTAGCTCAATTAGACTGTAAGCTCTATTAAAGAGCAGGAACTCCCTACATTATAGAATAACCGAGAAATCAGTTGCTCAATAAATGGTGTTGATGAACAAAGGAAGAGTCACTTTTCTCTCTCAAAAAAGGGAAACACCAGGAGCTTCAGAGGGGACATACAATTCTGGACTGCTTTGTGCACAAGTTACAATTTTAAGAAGAGGCCAGCTATTCAAATCTCAGTCTATAAAGAAAAGTCTGGCCTCTCCTCTTCTCTTTCTCAGTGAGCCAGGTCAGATTCAGGTCATATCAGGCTCATCTATCAGAAGAGCTAATGATACAATTCCAAGTCTGCCTCAGCTCCCTGAAGAGAAGGGTTATTTCTGTGGGGCATTTACAACACAGCCAGCCTCCTCATGTGCAAACCCAGTTCTCCTGCTCCAGGACTAGCTGCAAGTTTCACTGAAGAATAGGACCACGGTTTCCAAAAGCAGAGAGAACTCTATTTTCAACTGTAGACTGTGATATCTAAGCCTAAATCAGGTTGAGAAGGCTCCCTTCTTTGCCCCCACCCCCAGGGTCAAGAGAATTAATAGGTTCCACTATTGTAGGACTAGGTTTGCAAAGTATTACAGATAGCTAATGTCTCTACCTACCCTTCATCTGACTCTCACAAGAAATCTGTGTAAGCAGGAGCTATTATGCCCTTCTTACAGATGAGGAAATGAAGACTTAGATTCAGAGCTGGAAGAGCTCTTAGAAGCCATCTAGTCCTTTATTTTACAGAGGAAGAAATTGAGGCTTGGAGATGTTAAATGACTTGAAAGTAGTAAGTGGCAGAAATCGGATTGGAACCCAAGTCTTCTGACTCCAAATCCAAAAGTTCTTTCTACTGCACTACACCCTTTCTTTATGTCCAAGTTCATACCATGAGTAAGCAGGCATGATTCATATCAGGTCTTGCTGACTTTAAGCTCAGCAAAGTCTCTGATGCTATGCTGCCTTTCAAAAATCAGGCAGATTTGGGGCAGAATAAAAAAACCTCAAAAATCAGATTTGAACTAATTTCAGACTGGCAGGATTATTGAATCCTGAGAAGGTTAACTGAGCTGGACCTTTGGGATCCAATGGCTTTTTTTTGTACTGCAATCCTAACTATCTGGTGTCTAAAGGAAGAAGGCCATAAGAACTCAAAATGAGCAAATTATGTCCCATAGTAACCATGAACATACATACTATGTTATAATCTGATCTACAGATTCTCTCTGAACCAGTAACTAGAGCTCTTGTTAGACAGATTAGCTCAGAACAATCATGTTGTGTTTCCTATACTCAGACTGACAAGGAAAAATCAAACAAAGCACTCTACAAGGAGATGAGACCTTGGTTTCAGTCTTGGCTTTGCCACTAGGTAGCTGAGAGAATGCTGTAATGTAATCCATCCTCTGTGCATTTCATGGCCAGGCCCAGGTCTGTGTAATGCAAGTGAAGGGCTAGTTAGTCTCTCTAAGGTTGACATTCCACAGTTTTCAGAAAGGAAAGAGGGGCCTGATAGAAGATAGAAATCAATTCTGAGCACATATGCTACATAGTCAATGATATTATCAGAGAGTTATTTTCCAAAAGGACCTCATTCTTCTAGGATTCTTGAGACTACCATCATATATAACTTCATTCACATAAGTTCTCCATTCAAGCAGAGTATGTTATAACCCATCCACATTTAGTTTGGGTAATAGAGGTATTTTGGACAAAAAATGTTTAGCCCTAATAGGAATGGTCTTTGGATGGCAGATGTACACCAAGCTTTTTCATTTTGGTAGGATCTGCCAGAGTTTATTCAGTGAAGATATACAGCACTGTAGAGCTTAGGTCACCCCCTACACCAATGTTAAGGAAAAAAAGTCCAAAAATCAGTCAGAGAGGATTGATGTATTTGGATTTAATAAAATCTTAAGAAATTATATAAGTAGCCAGAGCAAAAGAATCCTTTCACTCTGTAGACGAAACTGATTCTCAAGTCTGGATCCATCATAGTTAATATTTTCTGTCCTTCCAAAGGGAAGTACTAGCTGAAGATGTGGCCTGGTCTAGGCTCTGTGCACCTTTTCTCTGGGCAGCAGGATAAAAGGACAGGTAGAGCACTTCACAGAAGGTGAGAGACCTGCAGCCAGCAGTGGAGGCTATATGATGTACTGGGCTCTGGGGCTGCTGATGCTAAAGAGATGCAACCAGGGGAGCTCCTTCCTCCTGCCTGCATTTTGAAATGCAGAAGCTGCTGCAAGAACCTGAGTCATGGCAGCTGAGTGAATAATGCTTTCCTAGGCAACTGCTTTGCAGGACTACAGACTCAGAGCACAGATAGGCTGAAGTGACACTGTGAGGTCACAGTGAAGGTCATGCTCTCCTTCTGTTTTTTGGGAGTTAGTGAAGTTTGCAAAAGCCAAGGGGGTCGAATTGTTAGCTAACTGTGTGAACCAGTATCTCACACAAAAATAAGCCCAAATCACCCCTGACCCTCCCTTCCCCCCCAACCCCCAAACCTCTTAAAAAGTAGGAAGGAGCAATTTCATCATCATGACAGTAAAAAAATTCCAATCTCTAATGTGGAATCTTGCAGTTGCTTAAAATTAATCAGTGCAAAGTGAGGTAAGAGACCCTATAGGTGTCTGGGCCCTGGGGGTAGGCTAAGGTAGGGAGGATCACACCAGGCGCCGCCTTTTGCAGTCTCTCTCCATCTCTCCCTGAGAGTCTGGATCTTCACCCAAAGGAGACACCAAGTTCAGGAGTGGATCTTCAGAGGCTCCACCAAAGAGAGACAGTAAGAGGGCCACACCATAACCTGTAGCTCGCTCCCCCTAGAAGCAAACCAGTAACAGGACTGAATCTAGAGCATGAAGATGCACCTTCCTATAAGTATCATGAGGAAAGTAATGATTCTGCTGCTGCTTTTGAGAATTAAGTCACAGTGTAGGCATAAATCAATTTTAAGTTTTCTTTGGACTATCTTCAACTATTTCCTATGGGCATAAAAATCCAGGTGGCTATAATAGATTTATGAACAAATGGCTTCCTTCAAGCACTTTCATCTTCTACTGGGTGAAGGAAGTTGAACTCAGCTGTGTCTGCATCACTTCCCACCCCTAGCTTTCTGCTAGGCTAGGAATATAGCAGGAGGTTAAGGGGCCCAACACACTGTGGAATCCCAAGGTAAGGACATAGGTTGTATGTTGATGGTTCTATTCTAGGGAGACTCAATTCTGGGGCAAGCCACCCATGGTGATATTCTGAGCCACTCTGAATGAGTCTCACACAACATGCTTCTGGTTAACTTGAACCGCAGCAAAAATGGCCAGAAAATATCCCAAGAGTATGGAAGGAAAAAGTCTTGGCTGAAAGGAATTGGAGTTTTATATGAAATGTAAATGTAGGATAATTGAAGAAATATTTTCAATTTCATTATCAATCAAGAGGCAGAAGAGAAAGCAATGCCAAATAAACACATAATGATTAAGAACAGAATATGGAAGTTCCAGTTACTCACTGCATGCACTGGGGAAGCAATATCCAGGTGAACCCATACACCAGGCCAGTCAAAGCCAATGTGGGAGGCAATGAAGAGGCCAGCACAGGAGCTGGGGCTGTTGTCCCGATCCTGGGAAGAGTTTAAAATGTTACACTTTGCAGAGGGGTCTTACTAGTTTGCAGAATGGAGGTGAGAATTTATAAGAAGGCCTCCTTATTGCAAGTGAGACTGCTTTCTAGTGTTACTCTATAGCTCTAGAGCTGAAGTCTGTCTTGCTCACTTCCAGGGAGTATGGAAGTCTTGGGAAATTCATTCCACAGTAACCACAGAATCAAAGGGCAGGATACAAAGTTCCCAAACATCAAAAAAAGTTTTATTCAATTACTTATAATGTGCAAGCATGAGGGGTTGGGGCGGGTGGTAGGGAGGAGAGGAATGGTAAGAGTACGGAGAGGTGGGAATACAAACAATCTTAATACAAAGTCCCTACCTCTGAAGGGTCTAGCTGGAGAGACAAGACATGTATGCAAAGATATACAAATCTTCAATCCAAGATATACCAAATGGTTCAATGCCCTCCCTTTTCTGTGCCCCTGAACTCCCCCTTAGCACACTTAGCTCAGTCACTGGTAGCCTGCCTTCCTTGTATGCGTGTCAGTCAATGCTGCTAATTTGATGAAGATTCTGAACATGAACCTACCGCCACTGAATTCTTCATATCTGCAACAGCAGAGGTAAATTCACTGAAATGAAGTTCTGGGCAGTAGACCAAAGGGTGCACCAAGTCTCCACAGTTCCTCCCAGCTTTCACACATGCTGCTTCCCACTCTTCACTGTTGGTGAGTACAGCGGCGTGGTACTTCCCTGTGGCAATTCCCTAGAATTGAGGGGAGGAGAGAAAAGGAAGATAGCAAGAAGAAAGCAGGGACAAAAATCAAAGAAATACAGAAAGGGACAGGGAGAGATAGAAAGAGAGAAGATGGCCTTACCTGCCTGTTTACCAAACCACAGACATCTTGCCCACCTCAGCCTCAGTCTGTTAAGGTGTGAGATACAGAAGAAATACAGCTTCCCTCCCTGCCACTTTCAAAGGGATGCCCTTTGGGTCATTTGGAGAGTTATAGGATCAACAATCCAAGGATTAGGAATACAGAGTCAGAGCCTCCCATACCTGAGCTCCAGTAAGCGTAGCCATATCTAGAATGATGTCAGCCCCTAGGTCCTTGCAGGCATAGGACACTCCATCAGCAAGCACCAGTCTGCCTTCGGCATCTGTGTTGTTGATTTCCACAGTCCTGGGGATAAAGAGCTCATTCTAATTCTGTAATAAGACTCTAAGTTATTTACAGGCCCCCTGGAAATGGAAGTGTCCAATTGTAATGCCCTTAAGTTACACAAAACTTTACAGTAAGAGTTTACTGATACAATCTCACATGATCTATATAACCATCTAATGAATAGAAACTGTGATACCTATTTTTTTAAAAATTTTATTTAAGGCAATCGAGTTAAGAATAACTTGCCCACACACAGCTAGGCAATTATTAAGTGTTTGAGGCTGGATTTGAATTCAGGTCCCTCTGACTCCAGGGCTGGTGCTCTATCCACTGTGCCACCTAGCTGCCCCCTCCAACTAGTTGCCCCTATGATGCCCATTTAACAAATGAGGAAACTAAGTCTCTGAAAGTTGAGGGGAGGGCTATCCAAGATGAGCAGTGCTGTGTACATGGTATCCTACTGTTTTTATTTAGCTTAACTTCAAAAGACTCAAAGTACTATCTGAGAAGGGTCCTCCTGCCTCAAAAAGCTATCAAGCCAAGAAGTTCTCAGTTAATCGTACTGTTGCCTGTCTCTGGACAAGTTTATCTGCATATGAGTCAGAATTGTTCACAGCCAAAGAGTTCTGTTTGCTGGTAAGACTATGAATGGCAATACTGAAGCAGTATGATCTGGAAGGACTCCTGAATCCGGAGAGCTGGTTTCTAGTTTTGGGTCTGCCAGTGACTTGTTCTGGGACCCTGGGGCAAGCTGCTTTACTGCATCAGGTACCTGTTTCTTCCTAGAATGAAAATATACCACCTGTCCTTACCTACATCCTAGGGGAAAAGTAAGTAGATGAGAAAACACAATGACAATACAAATTCCAGATCAACATTTTCCAAACTGTATTGTACAGAATCACATAGATATTCTGTGTGATGTGCCTATGGGTGCTGTCAGGAAAATGTCAAATCCTAATGGTTATTCCCTTCTAAAATATTAACTGTATAATTATGAATTGATAAAGAAAATGCTTCTTATGTGTTTCAATGTTTCCATAGGCAGGTTTAATTGCCACCATTTCATTCCAAATTTCTTTGCCCACACTTCAGAAGCTTCCATGATTCCAGTTTTGTGACCACTGAATGGTCACTGAAACTTTCTAAGGTTCAACTTCCTCATCTGTAAAATGATGGGATGGGGGTTTCATGATCTCTAAAGTCCCTCTAAGCCCTACGATCCTTCAGTCAACAGACAAAATCCAAAGTATTCTCCTGCCATGAAAGTTTGAAGACATTGTGCCATGGAAATAAAGAAGACTACAATGCTATGGTGCCTCTGACAGAAACTGGTGGTGAAATATGCATTGGATGGAATGGGAGGGAAAATAAAAGGTTGAAGCTGAACACAAAGTTGTATGGAAAAGACACATTCAAGGAAAGGACAGAGACAACCTTACTTTCCTGAGTACAGCAGGTGAATATCATCAGGTCTGGTTGCATTCGGCCCCACAGAGTTCTCAGCCAAGCAAAACACAGCATGAAGGTTGTCTTTGAAGCCCTGAAAGAAGGTAAACGCGATGGCTGGGAGTAAGCCAAGAGGACTCAGTCATGGCCTGCCAGGACTTTAGGAGAACTCTCTCATATCACACTCAAGCCCTATTTTTCTGTTGGTCTCCTCAGTCCTGCAGGGGGACTCCATGGGGCACAAGGCTGCAAGAATGAAAACCAAATAGGGTTTTTAAAGTCTAAACATCTATGTCTAGAGAAAGAACTCACTAGACTTTGTTTTCCCCATTAAGTAAGACAAAGAGACTGAGCTAAGAGCAAGACTGGTCTTTAACCTCACTAAGAAGATTTGCTTAGGGAACCATTTCTCATGTACCTGGACTTGGAAATTTGGCCCATTTCCCTGACAAAAGCAAAAATGCTTTGAAAAAAAAATTTGTGTTAGAACACCCTGAAAAGTCCCACCCAACCACTTTTCATTTCCCTTCCTCATATTGAACCAGGAGCAACCTTCATCCTTCCCAAACTCCAGGATGTCTGCCCCTACCCTAACCAACATTCCTTTTCTCTGTCAGCTTCAAAAGGCTCTATGGTAAATGCTAGTATTAGATTAAATATTCCTCTTTGTACCTTGGGATGGTTGATTGCTCAATTGAGGGTGTGAAATGTAGCTGCTAATCTCACATGAATCCTTTGCTGCCCCAAACCACTGTGAGATGAAGGCAGAACATATCCAGTTTATGGATGGGGAAATTAGGGCTCAGAAGTTAAAATGACTGGCCTAATAATGCCACACAGTTAAATTGCAAAACTGAAACTAGAAGTAAAGTTTTCTACATTGAAATTTAGGGCTTTGGCAATATAGCTTATGGAACCAGCAAAGGCAAAATGCTTTTTAGAAAATGTCCCAGACCTCATCAGATAAGTGATCAAAGAATATGAACAAAGAGTTCTCCAAAAAAAAAAAAAGAATAACAAATTATTAAGTACTATATAAATTACTCCAAATCATTTATGAAAGAATTTCAAATCTAAATAACAGATTTCACCTTATACCCAACAACTGCAAATTATTAAAGATGACAAAAGATGGGAATAGTCTTTTGGTTGTGGAAAGAGGTATACATATCAGTGCTGGTGGAGTTGCAAATCAGTGTAGCCATTCTGAAAAGCAATCTGAAAAAAATTACTAAAATATTCATGCTTTTGATTCCACTATTAGGCAAATGCAGCCTAAGGAGGTCAGACATATAAAGAAATGTTCCATATATATATATACCAAAATACTTATAGCTGTACTTTTTGTAGTATCAAAGAACTGAAGAAAAAATGGCTATCTGTTGATTGGAAAATTCCTAAACAATACTAATGTGATGGAATATTATTGTACTATAAGGAATGAATATGAAGATTATATGGGAAAACTCATGAATTGATAGAGTGAAAAAAGAATTAACAAAACAATAGATATACAACGATGACAACAATGTAAATGGAAACAGCAACAACAAAAGTCAAAACTGAATGCTGAAAAATTATAATGACTAAACTTGGTTCCTGAAGAAGAGGTGTGAAAATGTACCTTCCTCCCTTCTTACTTTTTTTTAGGGTTTTTTTTTTTTTGCAAGGCAAATGGGGTTAAGTGGCTTGCCTAAGGCCACACAGCTAGGTAATTATTAAGTATCTGAGACCGGATTTGAACCCAGGTACTCCTGACTCCAGGGCCAGTGTTTTATCCACTGTGCCACCTAGCCGCCACCCCCCCACTTCTTTATAATGGTAGGGAATTGGAAAGGGCAGGACCCAGCATATACTGGCAGATCTGACAGACAAGTTGATTAGTTTTTTTGAATAGCTTTTCCCTACCTCCTTTGTTCCAAGGGATGGCTCTCCCTGTTGGAGAGTTAGGAGCAATACAATGGGAAATGAAAAACAATGCAAAAACAGAAGACACAATAAAAGTTAAAATTAAAAACTGATTCCAATATATTCCATAAGAAGACCGAGATGATTCCCTCCCTTTTAGGAGGCAGGGAGGGGTCAGCAATTTGGTAAACTTCCAGGATATATGGTTATCCCAGCATGTTCTGATAAGCATCACTACATTGGGCAAAACTAAATGGAATAATTTCCTTTTAAAGATTCAATATATGCCCCAATGGGAGGTTTTGTTCTATGTCCAAGTCTGCCTAATAGTATAAGGCATCTTTGTTATTCATTACAGAGAAGCTTAATCCAAGGCTTTCAGCAGGTTAATTTAATAAACATCAATTGAGTGTCAACTGTATGCAGAACATTCTGCTAGGAGCTTACATAAGATATTACCTCTGCTATTAGGAAGTGAAATCGTGTTTATGTGTGATTGTGTGTGTTTGTGCATGTTGGCACAGAGGCGGAGAGTGCTAAGATCAAACATATACAGGAATGCAGAGTTCTAGGGAAAGCAAAGAAGCTAATCTGGCCATAATGTGGCCAGACTGAGCTGGAATCCTTGGAATGTAGTGGACTAGCACATCAAGATAGTAGATTAAGGACAGACACCTAGCTGACATTCCTCCCAACAATTCTCTCCAAAAACCTTTGGCCAGTTGAAAGGTGAGATATTTTTCTAGTCTAAGACAACTTAAAAAGTCAGCAGGTCTTTCCAGAGTCCACACAAGTGGTGAGAACAGCTGTAGGAGCACTCAGACCAGAGATGTTAAGAGGGTCAGACAACTGATCAGAAAACAGATAATGGGATCCTTTGTTGGCACTGGGTACAGCTGGTATTGATGGGCAACTCTTCTGCTGAACACAGTCCTGGGTCGAAGTTTCAGGGTGGCGAAAAGCACTAAAGGTCAGTCCCAAGGGAGCAGGGACTCTTGATCACAGTTGCAAAGCAAAGAGGAGTGCTAATGCTTGTGACTGGAGGGGATCAGAGGCTCTTCCTGGGTAAAGACCAGGAGAGCAGTACCTTGGAAGCACCAAAAATTTGCAGCTCTGAAAATAATGGCATAAAAAAGCCTGGGGCTTGGAATAGTGCTTCCTCACCTCAGGTGAGAAGGGTCCAACTTGAACATAAAGCACAAAGTCAACAAATAGGCTAAAAAAGAAATAAACAATAAAAAAGAATATGATCATAAAAAAACCACCATGGTGGCAAGGAAGACCAAGATATAAAATAGAAGACAACACTGTGAAAGAAAACAGGTACAGTCTCAAAGGAAAATGCTAAATGCATCTAAACCCAACAAGAAGTTCTGGAAGAGTTAAAGAGATAAGAGTCATAGAGGAAAAACTGGGAAAAGAAATGAGTAATACAAGAAAATTAATGAAAAGAGATTAAACAGCTTGATAAAAAAGGCACACACACAAAAAAATGAAAGAAAATGACACCTTAAAATACTGAGCTAGCCAAATGGTTAAGAACAACAAAAATCCATAGAAGAGAATTCTTTGAAGCAGAATTGGTCAAATGGAAAAAGGGGTACAAAATCTCAATGAAGAAAATAATTCCTTAAAAATTAGAATTAGGCAAATGGGAGCTACGGACATCACAAGAATTCATGAAATAAAAGAAAATCAAAAGGATGAAAAACAGAAGAAAATGTGAGTTATCTTACTGAAAAAACTATTATCCTGGAAAACAGAGACAGGAGAAAGAGCTTCAGAATTGCAGGACTACCTGAAAATCATGATCAAAGAAAGAGCCTAGACATCCTATTTTAAGATATCATCTAGGGAAAACTGCCTTGAATTCTAGAACCAGAGGGTAAAACAGTCTCAGAATCCACCATTAACCTCCTAAAACGATCCCCAAATAAAAACCATCAGGAATATTATAGCCAAATTCCAGAGCTCCCAGGTCAAAAATAGAAACAATTCAAATACCGTGGAGTCAAAAGTCAAGATCACACAAAATTTGCCAGCTTCCACATTAAAGCAGGACTTTTGGATATGATATTTCAGGAGGCAAAGGAGATAGGATCACAATCAAGAATAACTTACCCAGCAAAATTGAGAGTAATCCTTCAGGGAAAAAAAATAGATACTTAAAGAAATAGATGACTATCAAGCATTCCTGATGAAAAAACCCAGTGCTGAATAGAAAAATTTGACATTCAAGGGAAGAACAAAAAGGTAAATATGAAAAGACTAATCATAAGGGACTCAGTAAAGTTAGACTGTTTGCATTCCTATATGGGGAAGTTAAAAGGAGTTCATGTGGAGGGCATGAGTGTGAACTGATTATGCTGGAATGATCTCCAAAAAAAAATTAAGGGTGAGAAAGAGAGATGCACTGGGAGAAGGGAGGTAGAAGTATATAAAAGAGGTGCACAAGAAGAGATTTTACAATGGAGGGGAAAAATGAGAAATGAGAAGTGGGAAGACAATACTTGAACCTCACTCTCATTGGAACTGGCTCAAAGAGGGAAAAATTTCTCTCTCTCTCTCTCTCTCTCTCTCTCTCTCTCTCTCTCTCTCTCTCTCTATATATATATATATATATATATATATATATATATATATATATACACACACACACACATGCACACAGAGAGTGTATATGGAAATGTAATTTACCTAGAAAGAAAAAAAGCAGGGAAGGGAATAAAGAAAAAGGGGAAGGGAAGATAAAAGGGAAGGGAAATTAAGCCAGAAGCAAAACTTTTTAAGATTTTTAAGATGGATAGGATAGACTTTTAAGGATGGATAAGATGAAAGAAGAGAAAAAAAGAAAAACAGAAGGAAATGAGAGGAAGAAAAATGATGTGGCAAAGACATAATAAACCAATCTTGGGAAGTAACTGACTGGCTAAAGAGTCGGGAGACAAAGGGTTGAAGATGATTGTAACAGTGTTAACTAAAGTTACTAAAAGGGTCATGATAATATTGTCATTCATTTCATAATTCCTGTTCATGATTCCTAAGCTTTTTAGATTTTTTTAAAAACTTTAAATAATTTGTTTTGAGGAATATAATTTGAATTATTTTCAAAATAGTTCAACTTGGAAGTAACCATCTAATTTGGTTTTATTATATTATTAACTTAAAAGAGAGAGATAGAACAAAGAGTCACCTGCATTAGGATGATAACTGAATCTATTTACTGATAAGATCATTGAGCAAGGAGAAGGTGGCCCAGAACAGAGACTTGAGAGACACTTTAAATTAGGGGACAGGACATGGATAACGACCCAGCAAATGAGACTGAAATAGCTGGACAGGCAGGAGAAAGGAGTGTCATGAAGAAGGCAGGAAGATAAAGGACTTGGAAAAAGTCACAATGGGGGCATCTAGGTGAGGCAGTGGATGCACCTGGCCCTTGAGCCAGGAGAACCTGAGTTCACATCCAGTCTAGGACACTTGTTAATTACCTAGCTGTGTGACTCTGGGTAAATCAATTAATCCCATTGCCTTGCAACCCCTCCCCCCATCACCAAAAAAAAAAAAAAAGGAAAAGAAAAAGTCACAATGCTTTGCAGCCAAGAGATAACTGGTAACTAAAACTTTCTGACTGTTACTCATATTAGAACTGGAGACTATAAGATTATAGAATTAGAGCCAAAAGGGACCACTGAGGCTGACTAATCTAATCCACGTATTATAGATATGATACTGCAGCCAAAAGAGGTTAAGTGACTTGCTCTGATTGATAATGGTAATAATAGGAGAGTCAGGATTCAAATGCAAGTCTTTGACTCTAGCATCCTTTCTACTCCCATCATGTTGCTTCTCATCACATCAACCCTCTTCCTTGACCCCTGGTTGAGAATTCACTCTTCTCCAATTACTTAGTTGACCTAGTTAACAGAATTTCTCTGGTGTTTTTAAGAATGTTTTTGTAAGTTTCCCTGGGAAAGGACATGTTCAAGTCCACAAAAGTATCAAGGGAAGCACAGCTATCCATGTTCACATTCATTTAAAATGTAGCAGCCTCTTGGTGCATGGAACTCTGCATATGATTTATGAAAATTCTATCACATTAACAACTGAACAAAGATGTTCTCCAGCTCTCTCCAAGCTGGTTTCAGTTGTGGGTCTCCATTAATTCACAAAGTTAACATTTCTCTAACATCAAATGGGACTGCTATGGTTTCAATACAAAGTGAAAAGCATAATTCAGGGTTGAGGAACTGGAATTTGGCATCTCATCATATCCTGTGCAGATCTTCCACATTAATCTAGAAGGATGAAAACTTTGAGCCTCCAATACTTCTTGGAGGAAAATCATTGCTTAATAAAACTAAGTTATCTCTGATTTATAAGGGAGATAAGGATTCCTTTGGCTGCATCTGAATGTTTTCTTTCACAGTGGTTTACAATTGCTATTTCTAGCATCAGAGTTTTGCTGATCTCCTTCCATCTGGCCCAGGGAAGAAACAAATAGTCAACCCATTGCTGAACCACAAACAAAAGTTCCTAACCTATTGGCCGGCCCAGTTTCTCAGACAAAATCATAATCTACTTCTAAAAGCCCCCTTCCCATTTGAATCCAATAGTCTATATGTGATTATTAATTTTGAAGAAGAATGAAATACATTCCAGGATTGAAGGCAGCAGTCTATTTGGGTCCAAAAGGAGAGGGTTCAATCTAAAACCCTCCAGACAAGAGAAGGATCACTTTGAAGAATAAAATTTTAAATCATCTTTTCCCCATTTGATAACTTGGAATCAAGTATCCTGGTGTCCTTCTGACAATGAGAGAAAGCCCTTGTATGACAAACACCATGGGTTCCCAAGGTTCTTGCAACTTCAATTCAGCCACATCCCTCCTGGACCATCAGTAATAAGGCTGGGCAGTGCTAGCTTCTCATGAGTCATTTCCATGCTTAATAAAGGAGTTTTACTGATGAGAAGGGCTGATGGTTGATGAGAGAGGTCAGTGGAAAGCCATGGTGAGTGACAGCTAAGGAATTTAGCTAGACAAAACCCAGGTACCTATATTTGATTTACATTCACAGGCTTGCTCTTTTGTGGAACTATTGTCAAGACACAAGTTAACTTGGGCTTTCAGCTTTGGCATTTTAACCAGAATAACCTCTTCAGGCTTGCAATCCCTCTCATCTGTAGGAATAAACTTGCTTTCTGCTAAGTCAGATACTCACCTATCATGGGATCCATAACCCAATCTCCTACTACTGATGGTGACATAGAATTTAAGTTATTATTGCTATTATCACCTTGATCCAATGCTAGGAGCTACAAACATTCCAGCTCTGACACTTATTTGGTATGAGACTATGGATAAACAAATCACTCCATTTCTATAAAACTGAGCTAATCCTTACACCGTTTCCCTCATAGTGTTTATTAAAAGGTAAGCCCTTTACAACCCTTAAAGATTTTAGTTTGGTTCTGATAAAATAAGAAGAGATGTACAAGGGTTTAAAAAAGAGAAAATTCCTAGGTTTAAGAGATAAATGAAGTATGGAAATCATCTGGTTCAAATGCTTCATCCTGAGACTAAAGGAGAGTGCATTCCAGAAAAGGGAAATGACTTGTCCACTAAGTCACGGATCTGGGGATCTGATGGGGGGACCTGAGCACCATGGCTACCATCCGCATGTGGAGAGACCCCAGCCCGGCCTCATCTGTAAGATAAGAGGACTAAGAAGATGCCTTTCCAAAGTCTCTTTAAAGGCCTGCATTAAGGCCTTTGTCATCACATCCTGCCACTGTTACTGGAAGTCAGGGCTTAGACACCTGGATAGGCTTGAGTAGAGACACCCATGAAGCTTGCGTGCTACAAGTCACAGACCTCTGGAGCTCACTTACTTGTCTGACAGCAGCTCTGAAGGCTCCTAGGACAGCGGCCGCTCCCCCACAGTCACGCTTCATGCCGGGCATGGTGGTCTGTCAGCACCGAGGCAAGAAAAGCAGGTGAAAAAAACAGACACAGTCTGACAGTCCACCCAGTAACTCAAACATATATTCAAAGGTGGGGCCCCAGCCTCCAGGATCCTTCCCACTTCCGCTTGCATGTAATAATCTATGATCTCAAAACCATCCCCAATCACCCAATGACATGATTAGCTATAGCAACCTGTCTGAGATCCCAAGCAAAACTGGTAGAAAGAAGGGAAGAATATTGCTCTAAAATAATTGCTTCATTATCTTGAGCTCATTATTAGTTATACTTCTGCTTGTGCTAGGAGGCCCTTGGCATGCTCCTAGGCTGTGGTGAGGCTAAAGTGGGTATGGCCTAGAAGACCCTTCTTAAGCTATGAGACTGCTGTGCCAGAGACAGAAAACATTACTAAAACCATCAACTCCTCAGAGTGGGCACTGATTTCAATTGCTGATGCCCCTTCTATTCTCTTTCCAATTCAGACATACGTCTAAGACTCCTCAGCTCTAGAAGCAGGGGCATCTAAGAGAAACTTGGCCTAGAGACTCTGGCCCCAGTCACCCCTCAGCATAGGTCTCAAGGGCAGTCGTAGGATCTCACCTTCCCTTTAATGCTGAGCCCCCCAGTGTCATAGACAATGCCTTTACCGACCCAGGCGATGGTCTGGGTGGCACCCTCAGGCATGTGACTGAGAACCGCCAGTGAAGGGGGATGCATAGCAGCTTTGCCAACTCCATAAATACCTATTGGGTAGAAGAGAAATCCTTTGTGAAGCTTCTACCAATCTCCACAGAGACCTAACCATGGTCTTTGGCTCAAATTTATAATATTCTTAGGTATGTACATGTTGCTTCCCCCCAATAGACTGCAAACTCCATGAGGTAAGGAATTGCTTTGTTTCTATCTTTGCAACCCCAGAACCTAACACAGTGCCTGGCTGTTAGTGTTTAATAAATATTTGTTGACTGTTTGATCTGAAGAGGGCATAAAAAAATTTCTTTTAGACCACCTGGGGTGAGAAGCCACCTCTCAGGACACTCGGACTCCATTGTTCAACACCCTCACGGGGGTTCAAAGGATGTAAACTAATTCACTGAATCACAGAGTGAAACTCTGAGACCACCTCTACCTGCTCCAAGTCAGAAGCAAAATACCCCGAAATAGCACTCTACACCAGAGATGTCAATCTCCCAACCTACTCAGAACCAGGTTAAAATGTAAAGGGTAAATGTTTAACAAAATAAATAAATACAATGTAACATAGATAATGTTCATTTGAGATTTTCTAAATCAACAAGTACCTGAAAGAATCCATTTCTATCTGAGTTTAATATCACTGGGCTGGATTTGACTTAAAGACTAAATGAGGTAGAATTCACTACCTCCTAGGGATAATAACCCTTTTGGATAGCTCTAACATAGAGTTACTTGATTCATGTCTAATTCTAATGTCATTTTAAGCAAAGTACTTTCTGGGGCCAAATCTGCTGCAGATAAAAGGAAATTATGTTTTCTTCCAAAGCAAAATGACTTTGGTAAAATGCCCAAAACTTTCTCCCATCAGAAAGTCAATTCCTTACTACTGCCTTCTACATGGGTCTGTCTTAGCTTTTCTATTCTAATCAGTATTGCTAAATTTACTGAATGTTCCCTAAAGAGACAGATTTCTGGAGGGAATAAGTCATATAGTATATTTTTTTTTATTTCTCCTCTGCTACAGGTGAGAACTCAATAAAAAATAACTGAGATGAATAAATTCTCTCCATCTTTTCTATTCCTCCTCCCGAATGACAGGGAGAGTGGAGATTTGAAGACAATTTTAAAGTTCAATGGAACAAACAACCTTTAGAAAGTACAAAGGGTTGAATACTATTGTCTTTGTGATAACCTGACCATGTGGTCAACATACCCAACTAAGCAGGGAGTTGCAGCTAGATGTACTGGGGCCAGTCTTTGGGACCTACCTCCAAATCCTCTCTGCTTCAGTTCCTCATCCCGGATGATGGTTGGAACTATTCCCAGGTCTTTTCCAACTTTTTTAATTTCCTAGAAAAAAATTTTTTTAAGAAAAAAGAAAAAAGACTGAAGATGGATTCAAACTTACTTTTCTAAACACAATGGGCCCTTAAAAGTGTTTTTTGAATGGTTGAAAGTGTCTGCTCTTTCCTGCCTAGACAACAGCTACTGACAGTTGCATCAAATCCATTGGCAGGGAGAGAAAGGTGGCCTCAAAAATAAGGCTCCTCATACCTTTGGGTTAAACCTAGATTAAATATCAGAGGAAAATCATGCTGCTTCTCAATCTACCATGGGATCATGAAGTTAGATAAGAGTGACAATCATCTCTATAGTCTCCATGGCATCCTCAAATCTAAAGTAAAAGCTTTGGTATAAACTATTTACCTAGATGAAATTGCTGATTCTCCCTACCTTCCTAATCCTTTTTGGTCTCTCCCCCCACCAAGAAGAATTTCACCTTGGCTTTAGTATGTTCTTATGTGTTATATACCCCAACTTCCCAACCAGACAATAGGTCTTTCAAGAGAGGGGCTGTGTCTTCTATGTAAATATGGATATTAAAGATGGATAGGACCTCAGATGTCACTTCCTCCTCTTACACACAAGGAAATCAAGGCCTAGGAATGGAAGATGACTTGCCCAAGGACACAGATAATTGTCTTCATATACTCATGGATTTAAGAGCTGGAAGAGACCTTAAGGGTCATCTAATCTGAACCTCTTCACTTTATACATGAGGAAACTAAGGCTTAGAGAGGTTATGTTAGTTATCCAAGGTCACACAGCTAGTAAATGCTAAACTAGGATTTGATTTCAGTTCATCTGACTTCCAATCTTGCCCTGCAGCCTCACATACCAGGAGGGAATAACAAACCTCAAGAAAGTTATCCGTATTCATCTCATTACAAGGTGTGTCTACAATTCGGGCTGCCAGTCTTACACCTTCAGTTGCACTGGTCAAACACTGGAAACACAGAAGGGTCAAAGAGAGAGTCAGCAAGAGGCTAGTGATGCTGAAGGTATGAATAGAGTACTTATTAAACACACACAACATCTGAGGAGCAAACCGCCAACAGAGCAAACATGTTACATTGGAGGCTGTCAGTATAGACTCCCTGAAGATGGAGATGGATGCTCCAAGTCCCCCCTACTCACAACAGATGTCCTTCAATTTAATGACCTGATATTAAGCTGGTTAGAGCAAAATGAATCATTAACTCAACTGAAGCAACCTGATATTAAGCTGGTTAGAGCAAAATGAATCATTAACTCAACTGAAGCAACAGGACAAAGATGGAATTTAGTGGAATAGTATATAAGATATGGCAATGAGGAACAATCATCTTTTCCTGAAAAAAATAGGTAAACAAATTATCTCCCCACTTCACCCCATTCCACCCCCAGCCATACCCTGATTTTTCCATCACTGATGCCAATTTAACTGGATAGGCAATTTTTAGGCAAACAGGGAAATTAATATAGGATTTAAGAACTGTCCATCAGGGAGAAACCTATAGCAAGACACACAGAAACACTGGCTGCTCCAGCTACTTCCTGAACTCCAGAGCTTTCTAAGAGAGAACTTTGCACCTAAACTGACCTCATCAAAGATAAACAAAAATTGTAATGCTGGTTTGACTACTGTTTTGCCCATCCTTTTCTCACCACATTATGTTTGCTCACTGCCTGAGGTGATTTACACAGTTTTCTCTATGCCTCACTGAATTACTTTCAGGGTCTAGAGGACTGAAAATTTAACCTGCTTGTTTAGTTTAATTTTCTATCTTTAAATCTAGATGTAAAAAGGAGGAAAGAATCTGATTTGAAAGAAGTCAATGTGAAAAGGAAAAAGAAAAATGGAATGACTGTGTGTGACTATGTGACAATTAGTGAAGGCTAAGAGGAAAATATAGACATTGGTGAAGTTTCATCGTCTTCTCTGGCTTCATTATGGCAAGCACAGCAGACCAGGGATTTATAAGGCCCAATTCCACGTTTGTTTTCCAATTTACTTTCAAGTTTGATAATAGTATTGGGTTATATGGAGTTAAATTTTTTATTTTTAAAAAAGAGGCTTATTAGCATTTGACAACTTAGATATGAAATATGTCTTTTCAGTCCTGTCAAAATGCACCTATTATCTTTCAATTCAAACCTGTCTGGGAAAATAAGTGAGTTCCCATAGTGCATGGTAGATACTGGAAGCTATCTCCATGCTGAAATCATAGATGTTATTATTGGAATTATCCTGGTTCATTACTCATCTTATCCTGTTGTTCAAGCCCACAGTGCACTCCTCTCAAAGGTAATAAGAAACATTTTCTCTCTGAAGGCTAATGGTTCTAACCCTCCACCTAGAAAAGAGCAGATGTGAGGATTCCTTTTGTATTAGAAAACCAAGGGCCAGGAAGCTGGGCTCCTACAAGAACTTTTTGAGTTCCTTAGCTTTTCCTGGGAAAGCATCACTTCCAAGCCATGAAAAGTACTAATGAGAGCCAGGTTTGTCTGTGCCAGGACTAAGGTCAGAATGAAGCAATATGAATCCAACACCCACTTTTAGAGTAGTCACTTCCACAGGTCCATTGTTCTGTCCAACCAAGAAGAACTCCACAGTGACAGTCTTCTCTGTGCGTCTTGAGGCACTAGATCGGTGTGTGAAAAGAGGAAAAGCTCGGGCCAGGGCACAAGCAGAGGCAAATACTTCTGATCTCTCACAGACCATCTACAACACAAAAATGGGGAAATAAGACAGAAGAAGCCAGAATGTAATTGAACAGTTTCAGGACTGATGATGACTCAAGACTTTTTTTGGTATTGATATTAAAAATTTTTTTAAATTGGTAATAAAAGCCATTGGTATTATCGCTTTTATTTTTAATATCATATTCCTACCTTACCAGTCAACACTCCTTGAGGTCAAGACTGTGTTATTTTTTATATGTAAATAAAGGATTTAGTAAAGGTATAATATGTGTATTATGATGATGATGTTTGTCCTTTGTGCTCAAAGAAAACCATGACATCAGGGAGGTGATGCCATGACAAGCAGGTACACTTGATTTGAGTTGTGCTCCTCTGGAGCAACCTGGGTCCAGTGGTCAGATATAAATCACAACCACTGGCAATAGCCCTGGGTGTGTTTAAGTGAATTGCCCAAGGTCACACAGCTAGCAAGTGTCTGAGGTCAGATTTAAACTTAGGTCCTAGAGTTTTCAAGGCTAGTGCTGTACCCATTGAGCCAACTGGCTGTCCCTACTTTTTTTTGCCCTTATCTCCTTTTGCTACTATGTGCATAACACTATCTTAAGTGCTAGGGATACAAATAGCAAAGTAAGGCAAACTATCTCATTTACTTTTTTATTTTGCTTAGTACTTAGAATAATCAATTGGAACAAAGAAGGGACTTAAAAGATGTTTGCTGAATTAAAAAGGCGAAAATCTTCACTTAAGGTGTGAGAGTGTAGCCCGGACAAAACTTTCGAATATTTTGCTAACTGGGGTGAAGAAAATGTGCCTAGGATCCTAAACCAGATAAAAAAAGAAAATCCAGGACAAAAGAAAATGCAACCTTTCCTACTAAATGTGATCCCTCTTGCCAGTATTCCCTTGTTGAAGAATGAAAAAAGTTTCATTTATTTTTTCCTTTCTGAATAAAAGTGTTATGAAGATTAAATCATAAAATTATAAAATTTTGTACCATGGTAGCCATCTAGTTCATTTGGTTGACCAATAGTATGAAATGATCAGAACCAGGGTGCATGGCACATAAACATTAAGTACTGTCTCATAAACATTAAGTATAATTTAATAATATAGAAGATAAACACAATAATGTAAAGGAAAACAACTCTGAAAGACTACAGAACTCTGATTGATGCTATGACCAATCCTGATTTCAGAAGACTGATGATGAAGTTATGGCTCTTCCCTCTCAACTGAGAGCTGAAAGATGAGATGTAGAATGAGACCTATATATTTAGATGCAGTCAGTCTGCTGATTTATTTTGCTTGACTACTTTGTAACAAGAAAGGGTTTGGGGAGAGGGTAGGATTAATGTGAAATTACATAAAAATAGAAAGGAGAGAATATCAATGAAACATTAAAAAGACACTAAGGAAAAAAATTTTTAAGGTTCAAGAAAGTAACAAATAAGGCAATTTTGTTATTCTCTTGTCAAATTTAATATATATTTTAAAAAACAAACTATATTACATTAGTTCAATTTCATATATAATCTCTTTTTTGTTTTTTAAACATTGGAAATTTTTGTGTTTGATATTGATTGTGACTGATTAAACACATTAATAAAAGGAAAAAAAGATGTAAAACTTCTCAAGGGGAAAAAAAAAAGCAAAAATCTGCCCCCACCTACTTATTCCAGGCAATTTCCCAGGACCCACTTACCAAAATGCATCTGTTGGTTCCCCCTGGAAGGCAATTTCTTACAAGGCGGGTGATGAACTGGGCTGCCGAGGGACTGTTGTGCCGACTCACTCGGGAAGGAAGTGCTGCCACTGTGGCATAGTTCAAGTAGAGAGGACAGCTGTCTGTAGGGTTGGGATTGAGTGTGCCTAATGCAGTCTGCCAAATCTGATAGGAGGGTGGGACAGAGAGAAAGAGAGTACAGGCATGAAAAATCAAAATGCCAGTCGTAAGAGACATTCCTTCATGTGAGCCTGTGCTCTTCTACAAGGCCATGCATTTTCAAGGTTTCTCCATGGCAGTCACTGCTTGCTGGTTAGAAAGAGATGTCACATCTAGGTGGAGTTATGGTTCTTTACCCCCTCGACTCTTCCCCAGATGCCTCTGGTCAAAATTAAAAGGCCAAGCTGGGGCTTGGTTTCTAAATTCTTCTAAATCACAAATGCTTTGAGTCATATTAACTGATGTCCTCAAAAGGACTTCATTCCAAAATTACAAGTAGAAAGTCAGACCCTAAGGATTCCAAGATGCAAAATCGGATAGGAGAAAACTTCAAAGTTGGGCCTGGGTAACAGGAACAGGAAAATCTAACCTCCTTAGACGTGAGTTTCCTAGAGAGACTCAAATCTCTGGCTTTTTTCTCCCTCCTTTTTTCCAAGTGGCATTAAAAGAGGAAGGAGAGGAGGAGCTGGGTCTGGGTGACATCACTCACATCCTCAAAGAACCTCTGGACTCCAGATACCCTGGAGAGCAGCTTATCCAGGCAGAAGGCTAAACCAGAAAAGGAAGGGGGAAGAGTAGCCATGTTCCAGATACAATGTTATCCGGTTCTGAGCACCCGAAGCATGCACTGAGATGTAACAGTGGGTCAGGGCTGAGCTTAAAAGGGGGGGGGGACCCCTTACGTAAAAGGTGAGGGTGGCAGTGGAAAGAGCATGGCAAAGAAGCAGAAAATATGGGTCCCGGGGCCAGATGCGCCTGGCCTCAAGTTTCCCCATCTGTAGGAGGGCTCCAAGCTGTACACAAAGGTAAGAGTTCGGGCGTTCGGGGGCTGCAGATTTCCTCCAGATCACTTCACCCCACGCCCACCCCTGCCCCCTACGGAGTCGGAGCAGAGGGCACTGCCAGGCTCGGACCCCAGGCCCGGAAATCCTGGTGGCCGGGCAGGGCCGGGGTCTGGAGGGGCCGCACCCCCCGGCCCCCTCACGGGGCCCCGCCGTCCCCTTCGGGCCTGGGCCCTCTGCTGCGCCCCCGGCCCCTGGGGTGTGGGTCTTGGCGGGGATCGCCTCGGCCCCGGGCGGTGGGGCGCCGGTCCCTTGGCTACAGTGACAGCCCCCCGGGGGCTCCGCACCGAAGGGGTCCCTGGGCCCCGGGGTGAGCCGCGGGGCGGCCGGGGAGGGCAGAGGGAGGCGGCTGCGTGCAGGGTCCGGGGGCCGCCCGCCGCCCCGCCCGCCCGGCCCGGGCCCGCTCACCTCCTCGGTGACCCGGGGCTGCAGCTTCCCGCGGAGGTGGCTCCAGGGCACACGGTGCAGGTTCTGCAGCTGGCCCAGCAGCAAGACCGGGCGGCTCTGCGGGTCGGCGTCCCCGGCACTCGCCGCGAACTGCAACCCCACGTTCGCCATCTTCGGAGCCCCGGCCCGCCCGGGCCCGCCGGCTGCAGCGCCGCCCCGTCCCTAGGTGCCCGCCGGCCGCGCTCCGCCTCCCCCCCGGCTCCCCCACCGGCCGGGGTTCTCACGCTCGCGAGAACTCGGCCCGGCCGGTGAGGAAGGGGCGGCGGGGGTGGGATCTGCCCGGGGGCGGGGCGAAGGAATGGGGCGGGCTCCGCCTGGAGGGGCGGGGCGGAGGAATGGGCGGGGCGAAGGAATGGGGCGGGCTCCGCCTGGAGGGGCGGGGCGGAGGAATGGGGCGGGGCGGAGGAATGGGGCGGGCTCCGCCTGGAGGGGCGGGCGGAGGAATGGGCGGGGCGAAGGAATGGGGCGGGGCGGAGGAATGGGGCGGGCTCCGCCTGGAGGGGCGGGCGATGGGCGGGCTCCGCCACAGGAAGAGGGAGAATCCTCTGCCAAGGAGAAAGGGAAGCGGGCTCTGGCTTGGCCCAGAGAGGACCCAAGGTGTAAAGTGACCGGGAAGGAGTCTGTCTGGGGAGGTGGGCACGAGGGGTTAGTGGGGGGGGCGTTTTGCTGGGTGTTCTGGTGGCTTTTGCGGCCACCTCCAGGCTGCGGTTTGCTAGGGCACTTGCCGAGGCAGCAGATCCTGTGGGGGGCTGTTGGGGGCGGGGTGTCTGAGGGAGGATACAAAGGTGCCCCCGGCTGACTTGCAGAGGAAGGGAAGTGCATTAACCGGTGCCTCGGTACCTCCAGTTTGTCCCTGTCCTCACTTCCCGTCATCCACAAGGGACCAACTCCAGGAGTCAGAAAGGACAGAGACCGCGAACATAAGCTCCCCACTTTAGTCTACATCCAGATGTGTAATGCCTCCACCGCACCCGTCCCCTCGGAATAACTAAGGCAAACTGTAGCCTGTTTTTTCCAAGGGGAGCCCCGATTTCTGCCTTCCCGAGTTTACTGCCACCTTAATTCACTTTTTGAGGCAGGAATGTGGACAGAATGAAACAGATCCTGATCTAGAGTAAATGAAGGTGGTTAAAAAGAATTCCCCTTCCCCTTCCTCGAACACTACCTTGCCCAACACCATTAGCTATTTTTTTTCTTTGCCTCTAGTTGCTTCCACCTATCACATTCTATAGCCTCACTTTTCAAACCTTTAAAGCACCTGCTTTTCCCCAAATTCAAGTAAACTACATTCTCAGAAGCAGGGGTGGAAGTTAGATGTTTTTACAGGTGAATGCTAGGATTTGAAAAAGGCAATCAGGTAGAATGAATAGGAGATCCCATCCCTGGAGTATGATAAAGCAGACATTTGTCTCTAAAACAGTTATTTACTCCTCTTAACTTTGTGTCCCTAGAGCTCTCATCTATAGACAATCCTTTTCACAATTTGTTTTTCCCTGTTTAGGTTTGTTAATTAACTACTTTGAAGGAAGAATTAAGGGTTTCTTTTCTATTCCCCTAAAGCTATACAGACAGTGGCACCAAATAAACCTTTACAAACTTAAAAATTACAAACTGCTTTAATGTACTTTTGAATCAATATTTACTGAACATTTATGAAGTAAATGACCTTGTCCTGATTATTGGAGTATCTGGCTCTATTTAGTATTTGCTTGATTTTCTGCAAGTTAGTTATTTAATGTCTTTGGATCATAAAATGAAAGGGGTTACATTAGATATTCTAAGGTTCCTGCCAATTTGCAATGAAATGGAACCCCCTTGAAGCTGGGGTATGATTTTGCAATCAAAACTAATCTAGTCAACATTCTTGAATGCCTACCGAAATGAGTGAATGACAGGCTCTTGACAATGAGATTGCCACTTCCAGAAACACTATACCACCATCATCAAGTATTTATGCTCCCACCATGACAAACACTAATGAAGTTAAAGAAAAACTTTATGAAGACCTGGAGCCCCTTATCAATGTATCATAACAGCACAAGCTTATAATTCTGGATGACTAATGCTAAAGTAGGCTCAGATTACCAGACCTGGCAAGGAGTTTTGAGAAGAATGGAGTTGTTATCAGCAACTGCAATGGTCACCTACTGAAGACTTGTGCATCTCATGACCTTCACATCAAAAACAGTATTCCCATTACATAAACCCAATAAAACTTCCTGGATGCACCCTAGTTGCAAACATTGGCATCTATTAGACTGCATATAAGGAGAAGAGAAGGACAACAAAGGCAATGTGTGGTGCAGAGTGCTGGACTGTTTACAGATTCATCCTCTGTATATATATCCTCTGTATCATATTCAATCAAAGCAGCAGCCCCGAGGCAAAATGAATACTCGAAGAATTAATGTTAAGAGATTAGGGTGTCTCTCTGAATGGGAACAGTTTGTTGATAATTTGGAGGGAAAACTTAGCCAACACACAGTTGGCAACAGTGGAGCAGAAAAAAAGTGGGTAGCTTTCAGAGAACTGGTGTGCTGCATTTGCTCATCTGGGCCAGAACACTTGCAAACACACAAGGCTGGTTTGATGAAAATGATGGGGAAATACAGAAGATGCTAAATGAAAATAAACAAGAACTTCACAGGGTTTACCAGCTAGATAATTCATCCATTCTAAAGGTAGCATTTAATTCCATCAAAAGTAAAGTCCAAGTGAAGCTTAGAGAGATGCAAGACTTAGTAAGAAGGCAGATGAAATTCAATTCTATGCAGACAGTAACAAACCAAAATGTTTTTATGATGCCCTAAAGGTTATTTATGGACCAAAGACATTCTCAACTACCCAGTGCTGATGGAGCCACATTGATTATAGGGACATGATCCTAGAGAGATGGACTGAATACTTCCATAGTGTTCTTAACAGTCTATCATCAATCAATGCAGAAGCCATTCACCACTTACCTCAAGTTGAAGTCAATCAATCCCTAGCTGAAGTTCCAACTGAAGAAGAGGTTTTGAATGCAATTAGGCTCCTTTCTACATAGTGGCAAAGCACCTGGTGCCGATTCTATTCCAGCTGAGATCTATAAAAGTGGGGGGTCCATTGCTCATCTAAAAACTGACAGTTTCCAGGTTATATCTCATAAAGAGGTTATCCCCCAAGAATTCAAGGTTGTTTCCATTGTCCATCTCTATAAAATTAAAGGGAATAGATTGTCCTGTGACAATCATGGGGCATTTCTCTTTTAGTCACTGCTGGTAAAATTCTTGCCAGAGTCTTCAATAGGTTTATCCTTCATCTGGAAGATGGTCATCTCTCTGAGAGATGGTGTGGCTTCAGAAAGGTAGGGGAACAGCTGATATGGTGTTTGCTGCCCAACAACTCCAGGAAAAATGCCAGGAGGAACAGAACAGAGTTCTGTATACAATATTTGTAGATCTGATCAAGACCTTTGATACTGTCAGTCATGAGGGTTTACACAAAATTATGTCAAAATTTGGTTGTCCAAGGAGTTCATTGATATTGTACGTCAATTTCATGATGACGTGCATGCCTGGGTTCTGGATAGTGGACAATGCTCTCGAGATTTCTCAGTCACCAATGGAGTAAAACAAGGATGTGTCCTTGCTCCTATACTTTTTAGCATGAGATTTTCAGCCATGTTATCAAATGCCTTTCAATGAGCATGAATATGGGTCTTAAGGTCAGCCACTGCACTGATGGCAAATTCTTCAACTTGAAAAGACTACAAGCCAAGACCAAAGTGGAGAGTTTTGGTGCCTGATTTTCTGTCTGCAGATGACTGCACACTCAATGTAGCCTCTGAAGCTGTGATGCAACAAAGTATGGATTGATTCTCTGTTGTTTCTGCTGATTTTGGTCTAACAATTAACACCAAGAAAATATAGGTGTTCCATCAGTCAGCATTTCATCATACAAAGGTGGAATCATTGGTTACAGCAAATGGAGTTCTGAATATTGTGGATAAGTTCACTTACCATGGCAGTGTCCTTTCTGGGGAGATACACATTGACAATGAGGTTGACACATGCATTGCCAGAGTTAGCTCAGTATTTGGGAGGCTCTGAAAAAACATGTGGGAGAGAAGAGGTATTAGACCGACTCACCCAATTGAAGATCTACAGAGCCGTTGTGCTGGCCTCATTGCTATATGCCTGTGAAACCTGGATAGTCTACCCGTGCCATGTCAAGAAACTGAAACGCTTCCATTTAAATTGTCTTAGGAAGATTCTGAAGATCACCTGGCAGAAGATACCAGACACTGAGGACCTTTCTGGAGCTAAACCGCCTAGTATTCTAATATCAATATAGAGAGTGCCCCTACAATGGGCTAGACATTGTTAGAATACTAGATGTATGCTGGCCAAAAAAAAAAAAAAAAATAATACTTTATGGAGAACTCACACAGGACAAGGGCTCACAAAACTCTCATAGGAGAAGTGATACCAAGATAGCCTGAAGGTCTCATTGAAGAACTTTAGAATTGATTGTACAGTATGGGAGACACTGGCACAGGACCAACCAGCATAGCGTACCCTCATCAATGAGGGTGCTGCACTCTATGAGGAAGGTAGAATTGAAGCAGCTCAAAGGAAACATGATATATGTAAGTTTGGAGTACCCACCCCAGGTGTTCACACGGACTATTTGTGCCCAATCTGTGGTACAGCATTTTGAGCTCATATTGGTCTGATCAATCACTGGACACACTGTAATTTGTCCCAAAAAATGATGTCATTTTGGTCTTCTTTGATAATGAAGGACAAGAACCAACCCAAAATGTTCCCAATTACATTTAAGTCAAAATAGAATGTCCCTAGCTTGGCATTTAAAGCCCACCATTGGGCAGCTGGGTGGTGCAGTGAATAGAGCACTGGCCCTGGAGTCAGGAGTACCTGAGTTCAAATCCGGCCTCAGACACTTAATATTATTACCTAGTTGTGTGGCCTTGGGCAAGCCACTTAACCCCATTGCCTTGCAAACACAAAAAACAAAACAAAAAAAGGCCACCATAATCTAGCTCCACTCTACCTTTCCAGACTTAATTCACATGACCCTCCTTGACTCCTGTTCAAGCCAAAGTAGCTCACTGTCCCTAGACCTCAGCATCCCATCCTTCCATCTCTGTCCTTTCAGAGAGGCAGTCTGTCCACCTTGTCTGGAATATATTCCCTCCCTCTCTAAGACTCACGTAAGTCTTTGGAGACCTCTTCCTATACCAAATTCTTCATCTGTTTTCTCTGTCCTCAAATTACCTTGAATTTACTTAGCTATGAGCCGTCCTACAGTAGAATGGATACTCCATGGGGCCAGCAAGTTTTCCTTTAATCTCTAATATCTCATAGATAACCTTAAGGGAGAAGAGACCCCTTCCATATAATTAATATGGGCAATTTCTGGTATGAAAACTTTCTGCTTGTTTATGCCCACATGCAAAACAACTGTCTTAAATGAATAGTTGCATGAAATAAATATAAACATGATATTAGGATTTTTTTAAATTTTATACTTTTTGTAAAGTATCACCTGCTAATGACTCCCCCATCCTCACAGAATCCTCTTTTGTAACAAGTAGTGAAGCAAAACAAAGCAATACTAATTATGTCTGGAAAATCTATGTTCACTATCAGTAGAAAAAAGACATCTTTGATATATGTGCTTTTGGTCAAATTACTTAGCTTCCTTTGCCTGTAGCTTTCTCATTTCTGAGATAAATTTGGACTAGATAACCTATGTGGCCCTTTCTTATTCTAGAATTCCCTATGACCTTTCTTTCTACCTCTTTGGTGAGGTGCGAAGACTTCCACATCAAGTTCTCTTAGTTTATGACTGGTCCCCAGATTGATCAGAATTCTTAAGCCATTCATTATTATTTTCTTTTACATTAGTGTGATCATTTAATTTATTCTCTTGCTTCTGCTTGCTTCTCTCTAGAAAAGTTCACTTTCCTAAGGTTCTCAAAATTCATTTTTAGAAAAGTTTCTTAAGGGACAATATTCCATTGCTTTCACAAACTACTCTATGCTTGGTCATTTCCCAATTATTGTGACTCTTTCCTTCAAGGCCTTTGCTAACTATAAAAAGTGCTTCGCTCCATGTATGAACTATTTGTGTAAAACATGGGGGCCTTTCTTCATTTTTGATCATCCTAGCAGTATGCCTAGTGGTACAAAGTGTCTATACAATTTGGGATAAGCATATAATCATGGGATTTAGGATTATAAAGGCCCTTTCATGAGGTCAGCTACCTCTTTCATTTTATAGATGAGAAACTGGGGCCCAGAAAAGAGAAGTGATTTGACTAAAACCACATAACAGCAGTTAATGCCAAGATTCATAACTAGGTCCTGTGATTCTAAATCTATCCTTTACATTAGTCCTCTACCCAACTATCCAGTTTCAGCAGAATGAGAAAATAGGCATTTAAAAGCTGTATCTTTGAGCTGTGCAAGACTGAAGGGCACATCCAACATATATTCTCTAAAGTCATTCATACAATAATACTGGCGAAAATGCCAAGTTCTGACCTGAGACTAATATTGAACTTTATTTGGCTTTGAAAGAAAGGTGGTTTAATTGGTACAGTTCGAGAACCTGGCTCCATATCTGAGATTAGCGGCTTACTAGTTGTGGCACCTTAAGTAGGTAACTTAAGTTCCCGGAAAAATGGGTAAAATAGGATCATAAATTGAGCTGGAAGGAATTTTAAAAGTCATTGAGTTCAACTTAATCACTTTACAGATGAAGAAACTGAGGCTCAGAAATGTATTTGACCAGGGTAAAATCTGAGGATCAATTTGAACCCAGTTTTTTATAACTTCAGGGCCATAACTTAGCCCACCATGCTACAACTGCTTTGGGATAACAATATTTGTATTACTTACCTTAATAGGATGGTTGTGAGGGTCATAAACATTAATCAATGTGCTCTGCTTAATGCTGCTAATTAAACACAAAGTTAATAAAAAAAAACCCATCAGAAAATACATTGTAGGGGACAGCTCCCTAACAATGTATAAATGGAAGACTGATCAGATGACATTGAAGTGAACTTTACAATTTAATAATGTAAGCAGGAAGATTTTGTTATGGTTTATTAATGACTCTTCTCTTATGCCTCCTTCTGGGGTAGAGGTGATGCTGAATTCTCAAAAGCTAAGTCAGCAGACTTGCTGCTGGAAGTCAGCTGGAAGAACTTGCTAAGTGATATGAGATCAGTCAGCCATGGAATTTTGGGTAACTTAGAGAAGTATTCACAAACCTAATGCCTACAAAGATTGTGAGCTGCACTGATGATTGGAGGGACTGACTTAATGAAATCATGAATACCCTAAGTACCAAAACATAAACATTAATATTTCTGTGAAAACCTTGGTGAGACTAAATCTATGCAGGGTGTGGTTGTAAAATGCCATGCAATTGTCAATTGTAAATTATTTACAAAAATCACTTGAACTAATGTTAGTATCATGGTTTAATAGAAATATTAAGTTGTTACCAAGACTGTCATTGTTTTACTTAATATCTCTATACTTTTAACAATACACTAGTACTTTCAAAGAAATATAAGCACAGACTATCTAAAACATCTTTTTGGAAACACAGGCTAAACTATTACTTAATCCACAAAAAGAAACTATAACAATATATATATTTTGTTTTTGTTATATATTTAATTATATACTAATCATATATATTATTTCAGAACATCTTATTACAGATTTCTTAAATACAGGTAAAGATATATTATACATCAGGAATCTTCAAATTTAAAAAACTTTTCCCTTTTTTTCAAAGGCTTAGGATTATATAATAGCACTCCCCACTACTGAAAAGGCATGTATATCATTACAGGTCTTAACTTGTAAAAAGAAATGGAGGTGGGGAGTTGGTAAGATGCAAATAAAGCTGTATTTCCCTATTTTTTATGAAAATCCTGACAAAATTCTGGGGACTAGAAGTAGAGGGGTAAAATAGGACAGTAGTGAGTTTGAGACTGTCTAGGAAAGGCTTCAAGATTTTCATTGACTGTTAGAGACCTTCACTGCTCCATAAAACTATGATTTTAACCTTTATTTTATACAGATTTGGGCCTCAGTATTCAATATATATTTATTAAGCACTAGCCAAGTGTAAAGTGCTATACTAAGTACTGGGAAAAACTACAAGGGTAAAAAACAAAATATATCATAAATTGTAGGTCTCAACATGATGAAATAGAATGCTATTTACAAAAGTAAAGCTGGTTACATAGAACGGGTATTTATTACTCACAATCTTAAATTCATGACATCATCAACTGAGGTAATATTCTTTATATATAAGCCTTGTAGACACATGGACACATAATACCTCCACACTGCAAGAGGACCATTTTTTGATGTCTACGTAATTACTTGAAAAATGTAAGTGGGGATGTCATTGTCACTTTTGCTCTATCAGTTCCATTTAATAATCTCATTTTTAAAAATCCTTAATGATGGCTTTACAAATTCATTTGTAGTAAGAAAATTGTCTTGAAAGTTTTTTCCAAGTTACACCTGGTCAATAATCTGTTTGTTTGGGTGGGAGGCCCACATGGAAAGGAAGAGGGATTTAATTTTTAGTGAATTTCAACAATTAAAATGGTATGCCAAAAACAAATGAAATTTATTCTTGGTTACATATTTTGAGGGCAAGGGTATACAGTTAAAGAAATCATTTATTTCTTAAATTATATATCTTGAGACAAAGAATGGTAAATAAATGAAGTTATTACTTTGTAGTAACATTTAGATAATTGACTAGAAACCAAATGTGAAGTACCCAATGAAAAAGAAAGTACTATATAGAGTGACATTTAAAATTAGCCCAATTCAAACCCACATCGCATTAAACATGAAATAGTTCACTTTGGCTCAATTATGTAGCTGGTGGGTTATACTAGCTCACTGCATTATCCAAGTAGCTCAGGGCAGTTTGGAAAGCCAATCTGGTGAATTGGGCAAACTATTTTCTTTGGCTTACATTATCCAGATAACTGCACCACTTCTATATATCTGATCCTGTATTTCCTTTAATATTCTACAGAAATCTAGTTTAAGACCTCTTGGAATGACTTTCCCAATTTTCAAGTTGAGTTAGGAGATTCAGCACATCAATGATTCCCACATTCCAGTTTTTCCTGAGCCTCAAATAACTTATTAATCTACAAAAAAAGTCTTAGCATTCAATTTTTTTTTTTTTTTTTAGGTTTTTGGCAAGGCAAACGGGGTTAAGTGGCTTGCCCAAGGCCACACAGCTAGGTAATTATTAAGTGTCTGAGACCAGATTTGAACCCAGGTACTCCTGACTCCAGGGCCGGTGCTTTATCCACTAGGCCACCTAGCCACCCCATTCAATGCTATTCTGAAACAAATTCCCATATTGTTTCAAAGCTTTCACTATTTCAAGAAAGCCTGCATGGGGTGGCTAGGTGGCACAGTGGATAAAGCACCGGCCCTGGAGTCAGGAGTACCTGGGTTCAAATCTGGTCTCAGACACTTAATAATTACCTAGCTGTGTGGCCTTGGGCAAGCCACTTAACCCCGTTTGCCTTGCCAAAAACCTAAAAACACCTAAAAATGCAAAGTAGCCACTAATGTAGGCATTAAGCAAAAATCTGAACAATGTTAAAATCTTGGAATGCTATATAGAAATCTGCAATATTTGTGATAATTAGCAAAAACAATCAAGAATTTTGAACGGTTTAAGTATACGGATGATCTGTTTCAACAGTCAGTTTAATGAGCAAATACTCTCAAATCACATGTTAAACAGGCCTTTCTCCATATGGCTCCCACATGGGCTATTTGGCAGAGTGAGCAATGATGATCAAAAATCAAAATAATTTTGATGTGGAAAGATACAATTATACTAAATATTGATAAAAATTACAATAAATTAATACTAAGCTAGGTAAGGCATTTTACTTCTTGTTAGCCAAAGTATGACAGACTAGAATACCTTCCAACCGATTAAATGTACAATTCAAAAGTGATAGAATCAGAGTACTCTCACACAATATTTTAACTAATATTTCAGACATGCAACATATACTATATTTAAAATTAGCCTAGATTCATAAAGTTTCTGCAAACCTGTCCATGAAGCCTAGAGACATAAGACACTTGGTCAGTATCCTGTCCTAGTCCAGTTTTGCTGATAGTTCATTATGTGGCTTGTGTCAATTATGGTTTGACTGACCTCATTTGACTCATCAGTGAAATGGGCTATTTTCCCTAACAACTTCATGGAGTTCTGAGAAAAAGATATGTGGCAGCTGCAAATAGTATGTAGACGAAAAAGCATTATGTTGAAAAGTCAGGCAACTTGAGTTCTAATATACCAGCTAGCTACAATGACTTTAGACAAATCACCTGACCTTTCTGAGGCTCAGTTTCTTCATTTACAAAATGGAGCATGGATTATTAGACTATCTTTAAGGTTCCATACACCTCTAGGATTCTATGTAATTTAAATTCTATTGCTTTCAAGCTCAGTGATCTGGACAATCAGACCCGGAGCCAGGTCAGCAGCAGTTTGAACAGGAAAATACATTTCACTTGCAGTTTGTATGAATCAGTTGCTCTATAATCAAGAACATGACATCACTTTCTCTGATTTTTGCAATCTGTTGATGCTTTTGACTTCCAATAATTAATGCAATAGCAGTTTATACTAAGTGGATTTTTTGAATTACGTAATTAGTAGTAAAAAAATTATACTTCATAGTAGTATATGAAATAATGTCATTGTCATTGTAAAGCACAGATAGGCTATGAAACTATATATTTCAACAATGAGCAAGAAGGTTGTACTAGATGTCCTCTTGGGTTTCTTCCAATTTTAAGAGACTCTTATAATCAAGGGAAATTTTACAAGTACATAAAATTGGAGTCTATATTTTATGCTGAACTAATTTAATTAAATTCTGAAAAACTTTCATGTATATACCATTGAACTAAAAGAATATCAAAAGTACTGAGAGACAAAGTATATGATCAGTTATTTATAAAAATAATATCAATACCTATAATATTAAAGAACAGCTCCCTTTAAAGTTGTTTTTCTAAAATGACAAAACATTTATTCTTATAATACTATTGTTCAAAACATTTTCATGAACTCTGAATACTGCTCTCTCAGTGGCACAGTTTTATACTGAGCTTTGCAATTATTTCTTAACCTGATAAAATTCTTTTACATAAAACTTTCTGGTGTAAATGGAATTTCCTCTCTTTTCTACTGCCTTCAAATGGAGGAATTATATTTGAGTGTCATCTTTGGTTAAGTAAATTTACTTTGTAGTATTTGTTTCACTGTTTCTGGAGTCAGATCCTTTACAGAATACTTGATCTTAAGTAGGGTTAGTCACAACATTTTCTAACAAAGAATTAAAAATCCACATTGCCATTCCCTTCCCAACCCCATTAAAATTAATACTAGGATTTCAAAACAATGGTCCATAATCTCTATGATTGCTTTATTGTACAAAATCTCTCTCAAGGAAAGGTAATTTCATAAAAATAGTCAAAAATTTAATCTTGGAAATAAGTGCTTCATTAATTACTTTATTTTAACACAAAGGGGAAAAAGTCATCTCTGACCAATCAAGTTGTAAGGGTTTTATTACCTTTAAGAAATCATTAGCTAGGAAAAAAACATCAAAAGCACTTGTGTCAAGACAAATAAATAAAGACTCTAAATTAGAAGAGAAAGATGTAAGTATGTTAAATTAGAGCAACATACTGCTTTACACTGCATGGTATAACCAGCAACACCACAAAAAAAAGACAGTAGTTTCATTTACAATCATGTAAAGTATCAGCATCAACACTGGATAATAAACAAAACATCATTTGGGTCCTCCCCTCCTCAATTTTTCTTTAACTTTCGGAGGGGTCAATGAAATCAATGAATTGCCCAGCAATGAATTTGGCTTTCACCCTGAAACTGTAAACAGGACAGTCAACAAAATCAACATAACCTTTATGTATCCCAACCAAAAATAACCAATCAATTCTAGGCAATTTTTTGTGGCAGTCAGTTGCGCCCAACTTCAACACAGAAGATAGAAATTAGACTAATTTTAATAAGAAAATGGTATCAAGAGGTAATGAATCACATTTCTGAGGGAAAAAAATCATCTTGATTAATTAATTAGTTCTATTTAACTGCCCAAATTTTAACTAATCTTTCCTGAAGTTCAGATTTAGTAGAATATAAAGTATTCTGATGTCCAGGATATATTGGAAAAAATTTTTTTTCATTTGCCTGTAATGAAATCCAGTTCTTGGGGTCATATTCTCATTTATTCCCTGCCATGTGACTATTTTACCTCTTTCTGAAGCCGGACACAGTCAAAACAGTTGACACTTAAGTTTTTATCATAGTTTTCATAAAGTCTAAAGGAAATTACTTTCCCTCCTTCCTACATCAGGTATATTTTAAAAAATGGGAAATCTTGATTACTTAATGAACAAATATGGAGGGGGGGGGAATTCTACTCTCTGAAAATAAATGGTTTTTATTTCTTAAATGAGCTATTTTCTTTAAAGATTACTATGATTTGTACTTTACAGAAACAAGTTTCACAAGTATTCCCAGAACTGTTCTCATGGTCTATATCTTTTACAATTTTCCAGCAAACTGTCTTCACATCCAAAAGCAGAATTTCCAACTAGGGTCATCTTAAACACTTTACCTAATGATCTGGCATAAAGAATGAAAAGTTATTTGTGAATTGGAAGAAGCCCTAAGTTTTGGAGAAATAGGATCCTTCTTCCCTAAGGTTCTTCCACAGCAAAAAGAACACTCAAGGAAGAATTACGACCACATTTCAAAAAGTGCTGTTTCCTGGAATGTCAGGTACAACATGTGTTCTATTGTCACTTCAGTCAAAAGGAAATCTCATGAGTGGGTGTCTATAGTCATAAAGTCATATAGTCAATTCAGGAGTGAAATGGGAGTGACTAGGGCAAAGGTTTATAATGTTAAGTAAGTCTTGATTGTATGAACCTGAGTTCTGGGAACAACTTCAAAGTCAATTTTATGGAGAACATTTCATGTTAACTAGTCAAAATTAAAAAAATAACTCTATTGGAATTACACTGTTTTTAAACCTTTAAGAAAATCAGTACAGCATAAATAAGGATCATATAAATATTACATTAGGTGAAAAACTTTTAAAATTGTAAAGTCATTTCAGGACCAATCAAAACATGAAGAATTTAATTCTCCAAAGTCATCATCCATCACATTGTTCTATGATTCCAGTAGCATTTGACAGCATCACATCAACAAAAGTAAGTACAATAATGAAGTCCTCCTTTAAAAATCTGCCCCACATAATTATAATAAAATCTTGGTCAAGATTTTACAGTACTTTAAAATGGACCTAGATCTCAGGTAATAAATCAAACCACTAAAAGCATATGCTGTTAATGATCTGTGGTTGACCTGTACTTTGGTTAACTCAACAGGGCTAAACTACTAGTTGATTAAAGAGATCGTGATTTGAAATTCATTCTATACCTGGCATATAAAATAATGGAATGAATAAGCTATGATTTTAAATCATGGCATCAAATTTCCAGCTTGGGTGGTTATAATAAATAATAATACCATATGGTTTACAGTAAAAAAAAATATAGTGCAGAAATTCTAAAATGAAGGACACAAATTCATTTAAATACATAAAGGTGTTTTAACTGAGTGACCAAATGTATTTGTATCAAGGATTATTTCTTAATATCCAAATTTTGTTAATCTAATAATTAGCAGTGATGGAAAACTAAGTTACATTTAAGGGGAATGAATTCTAAATTTTTAAAGGCATTCTCAATTTATTTTAATATGGAAAATCTGTGGGAGAAAAATGAGGATGTTAAATACTTGGAATTCACTGTTTAAGGCATTTGTCCTCTAACCATACCTTTTGGTTCCAAATCACTTTAAAAAAACACAAAAACAAAAAACTCCTCCCACCTCAATTGCAAATGTATTTTCATCATGCAACTCAGACATATGACTGCTTAAAATAGCATAGACATGTATTTTAACAGTTTCTGCATGTGCTTGTAAACTTTTAATTCCTCATATTTTCTATTAAAAATACTGTAAATATCTGGATACAGAACTCAATTTCTATTTGGAGACATCATCATTTGACTTGAAACTTCTCTCTGTTGGGAAAAAACAAACCATTCCTATCACTGAAACATGATTTATGAGAAAGTATCTATGGAATCATTGCACAGACTTGTACCACTGAGGGTTATACATTCAAAGGCAGCTTTCAGAAATAAAGGTCCACTCATTCACGCTGGGAAAATACACACACACACACACACACACACACACACACACACACACAGTTGTCTAATGTGACTTTACACCAACTAGAACAACAATAAGGACAATGACTATTACAAATAAAATTAAAATAACAAGCATCTTCCGATTCTTCTTTTGATACTGCTCTGCCTATAGAATAAGAAAAAACATTCAGTAAGAGACTTTTCAAAAGATTCTGACATCTATATTCTTATGTTCTTAAATTCTAATTAGTGTTTAATATGAACAATCTTGATTTCATGTCACATAGTTATACTCCAAAAATTAATTCAAGTAACATTATAAAAGGACATTTCATTAATTCTACAATCTACTCCATTTAATCTAAATTTCTCAGTGTTTAAATTGAAAGTCATGATGATCCCTTTGGTTTTTATTTTCATTGTATTTATTTATCAATTCACTACTTTAACAAAACCTTTTTACCTTTTGCATAATAGTATAAACTAACTAATTATTTAGATTAATGGCTGAATACTAAAAGATTTCATCTACTTTACAGTAACATGAAATTCTCCACTACCTTACAAACAGGAGAGGTCAGAAAGTGTTTTTCTCTGAAATGGGAGCTAAAGCTAAAAAGAATTCACCCAAAATTGAGATTAGCCACCTGCAGGGAAAAAAAAAACCACCCTAAGAAATGCTTTCTAAACTAATTTTGCTGATGAGTCTAGGGCCTCTCTTATAGCTCATCAGATTTCCTAAATCTCAGAAGGAGATTGCAATTAAAATGTGACAGATGTAAGATAAACGATTATATAATTAATTCTAACTGCCTTTCAGGAGTTGACACTGTATTGAGACTTCGAAAGGTATAGAAAAAAAGGCAGGGAGGGATGGAGAATAATGTACTCTGACACTAGGGACTAGAAATGCTCCAATTCTAGGAGACTGGACCTGATCCAATATAGGAATGGGGATTCACAAAGCACAAAGTTTGATGGAAACATCTTTAAATATCCAACTGCCTCCTCTTTAATTATTTGTCCACTGAGAAATCATCAGAACTGCTACTTGGTCTCCTGACAGATCTACCAATCAAAATCAATAGCAGGTGCCCTCCGGAGTAGAACTAGTTAGATACTATGGCACCATTACTTAGACTTTAGTCTTGTGATTTCTGTTTCTTTTGAATTTAGTTAGGATCCAGTATATACAACAATAATATACTATAAAATGCATGTAGATTCAAATGATAGGAAGAAAAAAATGCAATGCAAGAAAAGTCAATGTTAAAAGAATTCAAAACCAGTCTGATTCATAGTTTAACATACAATACAAAATAATTTATAAGTCTAGTATTTTATTCTACTTGAATTGTATAATTTATTTTGCTGGTCTCATTCAAAATGACCCAAAAGCATTACAAAATTCAGAAGACTCTTTAAATTTAGGTATTAGAAGGAATCAAAAATAATTTTTACTGTTTTCCTGTATAGTGGCTGATGGCCACATTAACCAAAATGCTAACAGAGCTTTGATTATACCCAGGAAGATGTTACCTTCTAGATAAGCAATAAAGGCATATTTTAATTGGCTTCATTCTCCCTAAAAAATTGGTAATAAAAGTTCCGAGTGTGTCGCAAAATTCTCAATATAAACTTTTAACAAAACGAACAAGTTGAGACTATGTGAATAAGATCCCTTTCCATTTTAAAAAATGATTGGCGTCAGAAATTACAACAAAATGGTACCAGAAACCAGAAAAATGATTATTTTAAGGTTGAAAATATTAATAGAGGGTGCAAGAAATGAAAGGAATAAATTTTATTTGTGAAATCACACACACTTTATTTTTAAAATACATTCAACTAAATATGAAATTTACTCAGCAGTTTATGCACATCTGTTTCTCATAACTGATTATATTTAGAAACAGAGCAGCAGTAGATCCTATCCCATCCATAAGAAAAATAAATAAATGCAAAAAAGGCTTCCATACTGCTCTCTTATAAAAAAATAGAGAATAAACAGCATTTCATTTTAATTTTCTTCTCAGGCTAATACAGAGATCTGCTGTGACAATTAAAAGGGAAAAACTAGATTCTGATATTTTGCAGAAGTGTTTTTGTACCAGCAATTCATAAGAAATGTTTCATGACAAGAAAAGGCTGAGTCAGCAATAATGAACAGACAGATTTTCAAAACACTTCAACAAATGTTGAAACAATTTGTTTCAAAAAAATAAGACTTAAAAAGGAATCCACTTTTTAAAGGGGAAGATTTTTATGGTCATGCTCCCAAAAGTGCTCTGTAATTTTAGATCTAAAAGGGAGGTTCACCAAAGTTCAAGGGCAGAAGAAAAGGAGTGACTTAGGGATGGCTGTGGATAAAGTACTTCCTGGATTACAGACTTGTCAGAATTCACTAGACTTACTTTTAAAACAGACACTGAGATAAAACACCTCAAGAATGTGTTGAAAAGGTAAAATTCTCCATTTGGTGACAGCTCTTAAAACCGTGTCAACCAACTAAAAATAACATTGTTACTCTATTTTATTTTTTACATACAAAGATAGTTTTCAACATTCATTTTTTGGTAAGCTTTTGATTTCCACACTTTTCTGCCTCCCCATGACAGCAAGTAATCTGATATAGGTTATACATGTAAAATCAATTAACATTATTTTTACGGTCTCTCCCTTTACCTTTTGAAGCTGTTTCAAACCATCTTCAGTTTTGATACAGGATTGTTCAACATTATAGTCAATTCTATCAAGGACTGTCCCCTGAATAATAAAACAACAGTAATGACTAAAAATTGAATTTCAAAATAAAATTTGTAAAACTCAGGTATTATTAAGGTTAGCTGTACCAAATTCTTATGTTTAAAAGTATAACAAAGTTTGAATTTAATTTGTAGGAAATGTGGATAAATTACTATTATCAACCAGCATAAAGTTTCATGGCTTACCCTTTTAGGTACAATAAAATCATATAATTCATAAGGAATGACAAAAAGATTTTCAAAAATTTCAATCCTAAAGATAGTGAGACCTCCTAAAATTTTATCAAATAAATAGATGGGTAGAGAATTAACTCTGAAAAGTAGTGTTAGTGCTCACAAGTCTTAAACAGATAATACTTC
Organism: Macrotis lagotis; assembly: GCF_037893015.1. Classification (NCBI taxonomy): domain Eukaryota; kingdom Metazoa; phylum Chordata; class Mammalia; order Peramelemorphia; family Peramelidae; genus Macrotis; species Macrotis lagotis. The sequence continues at coordinate 263,767,928 of NC_133658.1, read as the reverse complement.
TGAAACCAGGCAAGGTTATTACAATGCCACTAAATTTTTATCACTACAATAAATGCAAATCCCAGATTCCATATATAAGAACTATATATTACAAGCCACAATTCACTAATGTAAAAATGAATAATTTTGCTTCAGAAAGCCTAATTTTCTTTGAAAAAAATAGCCTCAACTGTTGATTAAAGTCAGGAAAAGGAGTAGATGTACTATACATAAGGATAGGGTCTTTAATTGGAACATTTTTTACCAGAAATTTATCAGTTCATTTGAAATTTTAAAAATAATTTTGTACCTGGATTTTTTTTCTTTATAGCTCTAATGCTCTGTTTTGAGCAGTTTGGCTTCATACTGGATAAGGGCCTAAATACTAAGGAAATTTGAATCATCACTTTAATTATATTTGAATGGTAGTGGCTCCTGAAGTCATTATGCAATAACCTGCCCAAATTAGAAAGTGGCAGAAGTAATAGTTGAAAGAAGTCAGAACCAGCCAGTTTTCTTAAGAGGATTTCATATTACAAAAAGAAAAAAAAAAGACAATGAAAATTTACATACTTGTTCCACAATCATTGCTCCTAAGTCCCTAAATATTTCATTTAGGTCTGAAATAGACTGCACAATCTGGCGAATTTCTCGCTCCCGCTCTTCAACCATTAATGTATTTTGTTCTACCAACACTAACTGGTCATCTGTAAAACCCTATTGAAAGAAAGAAAAAAACAGAGACTTCTAAATTAGAATTTTCTTCTTAATAAAAGAGAAATCGTTTCAGGCCTAAATTATGAAAGTGGTGTACATGCTTAAGATATTCTTTTGAACTAGGTACATGGACTTCATTGTACAAATCTTCAATATCTATTTAACAGGCAAAGATTCAAATCCACTAAGCATACTGGCTTCAAATGGATACTGAATCATAACCTGGTTAGTAGAGAAAACTCAACTCACCTTTGTTTGCATCATCCCACATATCACCAACTTTGAAAAAACCCACTAAGAGTAAACTTGTGATTCCTTGCTTGATTCATAAGAAAAAAATTAGTGTAGACTATTTTCCAGAATGCTTTCAGGAAAGCATAAAGTACAGTACCATATCAGACTCTAAAAATAAAGACCTAACCTCCTCTCCTATTTATCTTATACATGTTGTAAAAACTCCTGATGAGTATATAATAACATTAACTGATGTGTTTTTACTGTACAGAAATCAGATATTTTAAAAAAAAAAGAAAAAGTGCTAGTAAACTGCTATGAATTTTGTGGTCCTTAACATACCCGATCGTAAAGAGTATTATCCTCGCCATCATCCATGAGTGGTACTGATGTGTCAAAAAAATGCTGGGATCTTTCCTCTCGATTCTTCATGCCTATTGGAAACATGAAACTATCTTACTAAAATATTTATAATTTTGGAAAGATTATTCTACAAATAAGAAATAGAATAAATCTATTGGGCTAAGTTTGGCGCAGTGGCTTTAACACTAGCCCTGGAGTCAAGAAGATCTGAGTTCAACCTTAGACACTAGACACTTACTAGCCATGTGACCATGGGCATGCTATTTAAACCCTGACTGCCCCTGATAGGGCCATCCCCAATTGTCCTGATTCTGGCCATTGGACCCAGATAGCTCTGGAGGAGAAAGTGAGGCTGGTGACTTAATACAATACTCCCCTATCTCCCACTCAAATTCAATTCACTTGCTTACATGGCGTCACCTCCCTGATGTCATGGTCTTCTTAGAGAATGAAGGAGAAACATCATCATCAGAATAAAGCTAAAATATCAATATGAACTTTTGGAATGATAGTTTTAAAAATTATCTCCAAGAGACAAATCTAATTTTTAGATTACCAAAATAAAGTTCAAATATAAAATAGCACTGTTCAGTGTAAGTTTCTAGCAATAAGATCAATAACCATATTGATTAGTACCCTATCAAGTAGAAATATGCAATATTTTAGAGAAAATGAACTGAGATTTACTTTTGCTGAATAAATGGTAAAAGTAAACAAGATCATAAAGTAGGTATTTAAATTACTGGATGATATATTAATGTTATTTATTCACAAACAAGCTGTCCCTACAAGTGACTATTATCTTTAAAGTTAGTACCAGCTTTCTTTCACTCATCCTTTTAAATTAAAATGGTCCTTCACTACTTGAACTTCATACCTATTTAACTTATCCAATTATGATTTTCTAGCTTGTTTTATGGTTATATTTTATTCATTTATTATATTATAAATTCATTCATTTACTGAATTCATTTATTATTTATTAATTTATGTTTTATTCATCTATTCTTGATTATAAGCTGCAAAAAAGCAGGATAATAATGATTTTTAGAATCTGTGTATGCATGAGCTAAGTGCTTACAAAGTGTTACTGAAATATTATGCACAATTTGGACTTTTTTAAAAAAGAAACACACCAAATTGAAACAAATTTTTCTGACAAAGACTTCATTTCTTAAACATAGAGAACTGAGTCAAATAAAAAATAACAGCCATTTCCCAACTGATAAATGATCAAGAGATATGAATAGTTTTCAGTGCAAACTACTGATGCCCAGTGGTTGGGGAATAGTTGAACAAATTGTGGTATATGACTGAGATTAAAGCTACAGAAATAGATGAACAGGATATTCTCAGTAAAAAAACTTACACAAGCAGATGCAATGGGAAATGTACCTTATACAAAGTAACAACAATCTTGCAGGATGATCAGCTATGAATGACTTACCTTTTCTCAGCAATGCTGTAACCCAAGAGAACTCTGAAGGACTTATGATAAAGAATGCTGTCCATCCCAAAGATAAGAGCTGATGGTGTCTGAATGTAGACTGAAGACTGCTCCCCCCCTTTTGTATTTTATTTTTCTTGAGGTTTCTCTTTTTTTTTGAGGGGATATATTTACTTTTACAACATGACTATTGAAATAATGTTTTTTATGACTATACATTTTTAACCAATACCAAATAACTTGCTTTCTTGATGAGGGTGAGTGGGGTGAAAGGAAGGAAAAGAAATGGAACTCAAGGTTTTGGAAGAAAATGACGAAACTTGTTTTGGTAGCTGGGGGAAGAATTAAAAAAAAAATAAAAGAAATACATCATTGCTTCTCCTGCACTTTTCTCCATTCTATCCCAGCCCTCTCCCCAATTCCATTTTAGATTTAACTTAAATTACATTAATGGGTTTTACCAGCATAATGCTTATATAACTATGTAATCTTTCTTGCTGTCAAAGTGATGTCTTTTTGTTTGATAATTTCCAAGCAAAGAATGGTCAATGCTTCTTTTGACATAGCTTTCATACTCAGTGCTCAAAATCTAATAACATAAACAGAGAAATAATAACTACACTAATTAAGGTATCTTCTTGTAGTCTAAGCCAAGATCATTTTACTGCTAAAAAATAAGCAGAGACCAAATTCCTCAAAATGAAATAATACTTACGTTTGAGATAGCCAGATTGTGCATGTCTAAAATTGGTGGATAATTCCTGAAGAGACTGAGCTAAAGAGGAAACTACATTTCGGAGGACCCGTTCTTCCTGTTCAGTACAGTTTCGTGCTCTGCTCTGTAAGGCCTGCACTGCTCTCTGACATCTATGAAAGAGCTAGAAATATAATATTCATTATCAAGTGGAACACTTTAAATAGGGTTTTCAAAAACTCAAAATTCCAAATGGCAATTACTAATGTGAAATACCAATATGATATGAAATTTCACACTTGAAAGATATACAAAATGTTTCACTTACATTACTTGGTATAAAACAGTGAATTTGAAGAAGATAATCTAAGCCTTAATATAGAGATTAAGTAACCAATTAAATGAATCAATTATACTTTTACAAATGAAAAACAATCATTTTAAATACTGAATGTTAATATTGCAGCCAAATGAAACTTAAGAAATCATGCTGGGGGGGGGGGGGGGCGCCTGCAGCTAGCTAGGTGGTGCAGTGGCCCTGAAGTCAGGAGGACCTGAGTTCAAATCCGACCTTAGACACTTATTACCTAGCTGTGTGACCTTGGGCAAGTCATTAATCCCACTGCCTTGTAAAAAACAAAAAAAAAAATACATAAGAAATCATGCTAGGACACTAGGGATTTCTGGAGTAATCCCCAAACCTTTTGGATCTGTGATATTGTTAGTCTGATTTTCCAAACATGTCTCAAGTGTTGTATTTAATTTTTTTTAAATTAAAATGAACTGAAATTAATTTTATTTGTTAAATTATATGGAAAATTTAATAGCATCCTTTGACAAATCTAGGAGACATTCTGAAGTGCAGAAACCCAGGAGGAATGTCCAACTTTAGGTCACTCCAAAGTGTACCTTTTTTTCTAAAGTTTTAAAAATCAAACATTTCTTCTTCTGTAATCTTTTGATCCCTCACCTGTGTAATTTCTTGTGTAGTTATTTCGATGGCATGTTCTTCTTCACTGCTATCATCCAATGTAGGTCTGTTTAAATGCTTGTCATGAAGACTGGCCAATTCTTTCATCTTCTGTTTAATTCTGCCAATATCGTATTGTATCTAAATGATATGAGTCAAATAACACCACTGAAATAAATCACAAAGTTCCTAAAACCATAAATTTGTAGATTATTAGTTACATAAAAAATGAAAAGTTCAGATATTCTTGCCTAAATCACCTGAAAGCAGTGGCTATGACTTATAAAGATTATCTATAGCATGCCTCTTAACTTAAAGATTTTCCCCTAGGCTCTCTCTTAGGTTCTTTTCCATACTTCTCTACACCTTCTCTCTCAGTGACCTCATCAAATCCTATGGATTTAATTATCATTTCTAAGAAGAAAACTCACAGATGTATATATCCTATCTCTATCTCAGTCTTTCTAATTATAAGAAAGGTGCTGGAGATTTAAATATAATGAACTAATTGATCTCTTCTCACAAGGAGCTTATATTCTACTAAGAGAGACAACAAATATATATATATATATATATATATATGTATAGATATACGTATATACATATTATGTAAATTAAAAACAAGGTGGTATAAGAGGGCACTAGGAGTTGAGGAAATGAGGAAAGGTTTTATGTGGAAGACAATGACAAGGCACAAAGGATTCTCAGATGCACAGGTAAGGAGTGTTTGTAAGCATTCTAGACTTTTAGGGTGGCCAGGGCAACTGCCTATTGGAACGTGACCAAATGGATATCCCAGAGTTATTTCAATTCAACTTGTCTAATCATGTCTTTCACCTCAAACCTACTCTTCTTCCTACTTCTCTCAAAAGGTACCACCATTTTTATAGTCTTCAGTTTCATAATCTTGGCCTCACCCTTTCCCCAGTCCCCTATATCCAATGTGTTGCTATATCTTGGTCATTTTTACCTCTGTACTTGTGAAACCTGACCTCCAGTCTTTACTCATACAGCAAGCACCTCAGATCAAGTCTTCATCACATCTCATGTAGAATTTGTCTCCCTATCTCATTTCTATTTCAGTCTATCCTCCATACAATGCCCAAGTGATTTTCCTTAAGTGCAGATCAGACCTAGTCAACCAAATTCAGAGATTCCCTAACAAATATAAATAGCTGATTTGCTTTTGAAGTCCTTCTCAAACTGTCCCTAAGCTAGCTTTCCAAACTCATTGTATATATTACTCCTTTCCCATGCTCAGACAATTCTGTCTGCTCCTCATAATAATACTGTCCCCCTTTTCTATGTAGTTTTCCACTGTTCCTTGTGCTTACAATACACCTTTTCCTTGCCTATACCTCATAGCTTCCCTCGATTCCTTCAAGATACGGCTCCCTGATATTGACTGCTAATGCCTACCTAATAAAAACCATGTATCAAATAAGTCTGTATTTATTCTCTTTATATTTATTCTCTGTATTCTTATACATATGTACTTGTTTTCCAGTTAGAATATAAGGTCCTTATAGAGACTGTTCCATTCCTGGTGCTGTAGCACCTAGCATGGTGTCTTGAAATGTGGAAGGCACTTAATATTTATTGATAGGTATGAAAAACAAAGAATATTTTAATGAAATAAATGGAAATTTATTTATAAATGGCCATTTATTTATTATTAATTTATTAATTACTAAAAGAAGGGAATAGATTAGCTTAGGTAAAATAGGCACACATGCACGTGTAATGCAGTTGTTGATCACACTAATAATTTCTGGGATGTTACCCTGAATAGTACTTTCTTCTCATTACATACAAAACCTTCTTCATCATGATTCAGGAGTTTACCATTAGTTTTACACATAAGTCCAAATTACCATAAAAAAAAAAGAAACATTCTTAAAGCTTAGAGTGGCTTTAAACATTCTTAGAAACATATTCAACTTTATTCAAATATAATTTTTAAACTGAAATCCAGAAATACAATTTGATACTAGTTTTAAATATGCTAAATGTAATACTTAAAAATTCAACTTACTTCATCTACTCCATCAACCCATTTGGGAGGTAACCGTTTTGTTACCCCAATTGCTGCTTCTGGATCCAGGCTGATGCCTGACACCAGGGCCATACGATCATCAGCAAGCTAAAGAGAGAAAAGGATTATATATATATATATATATATATATATATATATATATATATATATATTCATTTATTTAGGTTTTTGCAAGGCAAATAGGGTTAAGTGGCTTGCCTAAGGCCACACGCTAGGTAATTATTAAGCGTCTGAGACCGGATTTGAACCCAGGTACTCCTGACTCCAGGGCTGGTGCTTTATCCACTGCACCACCTAGCCACCCCCTGGCTGCCCCAAAAAGGATTATTTTAAAACCAAATATATGAAAATTTGTCTCCAGAATGAACTTAAAATTCTTTTTTTAAAATATTGCCTCTAAAAAAGACAGGAGGCTAGGAGAAAATGAAGATATCACTCAAAGAAATGTGTATTTGAATGAACATTGCTACAATTTGGAATGATTTTTCTCTTTCTGTTATGGTTTTACATGTTGTAGGTCTCCTTAGATACATGGGTGAAAATGCATTTAATATCATCTGGATAGGAAAGGATCTCAGTTTCTTTATGAATTAAAAAAATTGATAAAGAGCTTTTCAGAAGCCACACAGCTAGGTAATTATTAAGTGTCTGAGACCGGATTTGAACTCAGGTCCTCCTGACTTCAGAGCCGGTGCCCTATCCACTGCGCCACCCCTCTTTTCCATTTCTTGACAAGCTATTAGAATTATTTCATAGCAGAATGCCTTTACATTGTGCCAAACCATTGGGGAAAAAGTCTGATACAAAAAAAGAACCAGTGGGAATTTTTAAAAAATCGGGCTAATTTAGTTATTTCAATTATAATTCATATAGTTAAAGCTTAACATTGACATGATGGGTCTTTATAGAGATTTTAAAGATTATCTTTGCTATATTCCCCCCCAGCCTATGTCTAGATAAAATAATTTCACCCTTGATTTGATTTTTAACACTTTATCAATAGTCCTTATTGGCACATAAAAAAAGATGCTTCTTAAAAGAACTTTACTGACATGGACAGTCATCAGTCTAAATGAAAGAACTCATACTGATTGTTTATTAATCTATGATTCTATCATACAAGTAAAACTCAAAATAGTCAAAAGAAGGAAAAAAATGTCCCTTACAGGTAGTAGTCGGTAATTTTTAAAATTACAATGGAAAACTTATCAAACAAGGTTGTATAGATTGCTTTTCTGGTAATCAAGAAGTAAAGGGAAAACAAATGGAATACAACCCCTTTTTGATGTGCTATAATAATTAAAAAACCTTTTAATGACAATTCCTAAGTCAAAAAGAATTCACAAAAGTTTTTATTAAAAAATTTTCTAGGGGCGGCTAGGTGGTGCAATGGATAAAGCACTGGCCTTGGAGTCAGGAGTACCTGGGGTTCAAATCCGGTCTCAGACACTTAATAATTACCTAGCTGTGTGGCCTTGGGCAAGCCACTTAACCTCATTTGCCTTGCAAAAAACCTAAAAAAAAATTTCTAGAACTTTTATATCTTTGTGCATATTTTCATTCTGGCAAAATACATCTTTATGTTGCCACTGTATTCATTTGAAAATTTTCACCAATGTCACGCTGAGAATATATAGGGGGAGAGATTGGAAAGATCTCTCTGAGCAATCCATATTTTTGTACTAACCCAGTCAACAAGTATTTATTGAATTTCTATGTGCCAGGCACATAGTTAGGGATACAAAAAAAAGGGCAAAAACAGCCATTATCATCAAGAAAATCACCTCCTAATGTGGAAGATAGCACTGAAAAAAGCTACTTACCTAAAGATAATGTCCATGGGAGATAATATCAGAGGGAAGATACTAGCAATGGGGAGGGGACCAGAAAAGATCTTTACAGAAAGGGAGTTATGAAGTGTTTTTTGAAGGAAGTCTGGGAAGACATGAATTAGAGGCAAAGAGGTAGAGCTGGTGAAAAGGCAAGGAGTCTAAAAATAGTATTATCTCTGAGGAGAAGCAAAATGGCCAGAATCATTGGATTGTAGAGTACATATTGGGAAGAACAGTTTAACTGTGATCAAGTCAAACATGGATGGATTCTATTTTTGATGAAATTCTGATTTAAGAATCATCAGATATTGAGGCAGCTAGGTGGCGCAGTAGATACAGCAATGGCCCTAGAGACAGGAGGACGAGTTCAATAAGTTCAGACACTTATTACCTAGCTGTGTGACCTTGGGCAAGTCACTTAACCCCATTGCCTTGCAAAAACAAAAAAATCAAAACAAAAAACAAAGCAAGAATCATCAGATTTGCTTTCCAATCTCTATTCTGATTACCTAATGTGAAAACATGAGCAAGTTACTAACTTCTCTGAGCATTAGATCCTTCATGTGAAAAAAGAGATAATCTTAATGTGTTATATAAATATATGTATTGCTGTAACAATTCACAAACCACAAATGAGTTGAGTAATCCTTGCTTTAAAAAAAAGGCCTTTAAAAATTTGCCCTACCAAAACTACAAATGTACCCTGAAAATTTTTTTACATCAGATTTGTGTAAAATGTCTGTTTTGAAAATGTTAGGAAAATGTAAAGACAAATCCTCTTATTAGCTTCATAAATACTTCTTAATATTTAAATCCAAATTTTCTACCTATTGAATCAAGATTTCTTAAATCAAGCTAGACTTGCAGATATTTCCAAATGATCAGATTTGAAACATAATAATTAGTCCCATTTATAATAAGAGTATAGCATAAAATTCTTTGGGGTCAACAACTGTTTCACTTCTATCTTTATCCCCAGCATTGGCCCTGTGGCACTTAATAAATGCTTGCTGATTGACTGAGTGATACAACTTGACTTTAACAAAGAAATGCTCCCCAAATTTAATCAAGTATACCACTTCTTCTAACTCTGTTAAAGGGAATCTACAATGTGAACTACAGTATGGAATACAACAAAAAAGACAAAAAAGTTTGAGAATAAATACAGTATAACCAAAGAGAAATGTCAGTTCCGTTGGCACTTTGCAGAGAGTAATAAGGACATTTTTTATAAAATGAAATTAATCACCTTTCAAAAACATTCAAAACACAATACCTCATCCAGCTCCTGAAGTGATTTGTTGTTCCCATCAGTCCCATCCAGTTAAAGAAAGCAAAAGGTAGAAGAAAGAGAAGGATAGAGACAGATAGACAGAGTATGGTCAGTTTTGAAAAAAAAAATAAAACATCTCTATAAATTTAAGTAACTTATTTCACCAAAAACAGAGTTCCAAAAACTAAGGTGTTTTTGTTTTTAAAGTCAGTAAAAAGAAAAATCCTACATTACTGAACTATAATCTAACTATATAAAAGTACATTTTCATTGGAAAATGGTTTTGGTCATTGGAAAAATAGCAACTGTAGCAAACAATTCTAAAGACGAAATATAAAAAGTCTGGAAAACCCACAAACTTATTTTATTAAAATTTATTTGTCATACATATTCATTGATATTTAAATATCATCTAGATAAGGTTACATTGTAAAATTTCCTATAATGAAGTAAAGACAAAATGTGATCTCATAAGAAATAAACAATCTTACATTTTAACATGGAAATAATCCCTAAATAAAAGATGAGCACTCACAAAAATGTTTTAGAATCTGAAAAACAAATACTTATTAAGTGTCTTTGTATGCAAGACACCATACAAATCAAATGAAACAGTCTCATCTATGGAATGAGTCAACCCTTTCTCAAGACATAAATAGGATGGTAAAAGTAATGAAAATTAATTCTATTAAGGTTGGGAGTCCTTGGTCACTAAGGACATACTTAGAAGCAAAAGGAGAGGAAAAAAAAAACCTAACCTTAAAATAATAATAATCTAGAACTATTTAGCTTTTTTTTTTTAGATGAGCATATAGAGTTATCTCTTGGACTGATAACCATCTCAGCAAATTTAAATAGCTTTTTCAAATCATAGAAACTATAACTGGAATACTGAAATAATTGTTGAATTTTTCATACTTAGCTGTTAATTTTGAGAAATTTGGGAAATTCTGTAATTCACTGTTTCATTTCCAAAAGGAAATGGCCAGGAGAAGTCATTAGAAAGGGCATTCACTGAACTTAGAAGAAATTTAAAAGCTTCTATAGAAAAACTAAATAGGATAGAATTATAGAAAGCTAAAGTTCTCCTTTTCCTCTCCAACTTATTCTTAAAAATAAAAGAAATTCAATTAAAATAAAATTATATATATATGTGTGTGTGTGTATATATATATATATATATATATATATATATATATATATATATATATATATATATATATATATATGTGTGTGTATGTATAAAATTTCTCCCGAAGTCCACTTCAATATCATTCCTGTAAAAAATTTAAGCCTAGATTTTGGAGGGTAAGCTCTGACAACCCCCAACAAATTGGAAAAAAATTGGGAAGAGTTTCATGTTCTATGTATCTGTCTTCTTTCTGAGGACAAGCCTAGTTAGAGAAGATCACCACTAAAAAGTTGGCTTTCATGCAAAATTTTTACCCAAAGCAACTCAGAAAGTATATGGGGGTTGAGGATGGGCAGGGAGGGAAGTAAAAAAGGAAGATACTTGTATCTGTGTTGCTGGAGGGAATATCAACAAGAGTTAATATGTATTCTACCCATATTATTAGTTCTACAATATTAGAGACAGCATATAGTGCTACACTGTAATCAGGTCTAATTACTTTTTATATAAAAAAAAGTAATATTTAAGTTTCTACTGATCAGGAAGGAAGCCTTCTTTCTATTTGTGACCAAGACATGTTTAGCCAATAATCATAACTTCATATTTCAATCATCTTCTTGTTCTGGAGTGTCCACTTACTATGTTTGATCTTCAAACAAAGGAATGTAACATACCAAGGTGCAAATCACATGTAGCACTTCAGGTTAGGACTATTAACCCAGCAGATGATATAATACTTTTGATTACCATAAATCCTGAGTTAAAAGAGAAATTAGTATCAAAGAACTTTAAACTTTTAAAGACTTCAGAAATAATTTACCTAATCCCAGATGAGGAAAAAAGCTCAGAAAATGATCAGCCCAAAAGATTCCAAGACCACACAGTTAAGTTAGTGGCAGAGGAAAATCTAGGACTTGGCTTCCTAACTTAAATATGTGAGCTCTTTCTACCCCACCATGCTTCCTCTTTAGTTTGATTTCCAACTTTAGGGAAAAAAAATTAAGAGGAAATTAAGAATTCTGTACATACTACTATTCTCAAAGCTGTTTATCTCTTAGGGCTATATGGCTTGATCTGCAGTACTGTCACATATTTTTTTGAAAAATCTAGTATCCTGGTGGGAAATGGCTGTACTTACAAAGTATAAACAGCTTTATTTTATTAATAGTCCATTATGAAGGCAGAATAACCTTTAAACAGTTTGCTCTGTTAATAAAAGTATAAACAGAGATCGCTAAATTGATATATTATCTCAGTTTCCTGAGTTATTCCAGTCTACTTTCCCTATTCAGGGCTTGAATAATTCTATGTCTATACTATCAAACATCTGTAGACTTTTTCAAGATTGCATTTTTTTGAGTAATTTAGAAGATTTATTTTCTGAGAACCTCATACAATAGTTTGGAGAAGGATATATAATTTCCTCAGATACATAAACTATCACATAAAAGATTCCTCCACTGATGCAAACTGCAAATAAATTTATGATTTATCTATTAAATCCTAAAGTTAATCTGAAGCAATTAAAGATTAAGTGACTTGCTTAGGGTCATAAACCTAAAAAATGGCAACCCCTGGAAGACTAAGGACTATTTGGTACATGGTGCTCTAAGATCTAGGGTTACAATCAGGAAGACTCATCTTCATTTGAGTTCAAATTCAGCCCCTGACACTGTGTGACTGATCAAGTCACTTATCCCTGTTTTCTTGTTTTCTCATTTGTAAAATGAGTTAGAGAAGGAAATGGCAAACCACTCCTTTGACAAGAAAACCCCTAATGAGGTCACTAAAAGTCAGATCTGACTTAACAACAACAATGCTTCTATGGGTCATAGCTTTTCAGTTCCTAACAAAATGAACATATGTAAATACAGCATATTTGCATATTTTGGTACTTAGGCCTATTGGATCTCAAATCAATTCCTCATGAAACAAATCCTATATTTTCGCAGCTCAAAGTTCAGTTCTCTTTTTCTGTGGCTATGAATCAATAGAGAAGAAGTAAAGTGTATACTTATGGAGTTAATTTGTAAATAACCCCTTTATGAAATAAAATTTTCAGAAGAAATGAAAGCAGTTATGAAGGAGAACAAGTTTTCAATAATAATTTCTAATGTGGCATTTCCAAGCCTGTGAAACTATAGTTTCTAAATACTTGTCTTTGTAAATTGAGTCATGCCTTCTAATAACATAACCAATAATACCACTACTAGATTTTAATTTAAACACTCCTTCTACCAATAAACCTAAACTCTTAAGTTAGGATTAATTTTTGAAAATTGTGGAACCAATGGACTGCTGGGCTAATAGTCCAAGTTTTAAAAGAAATGTGCCAGTATTAGATTAATTCTCACATAGACACCATATGAATGGCAGTCAGAATGAAAGGAAAGACTCATTTCCTGAATGGAAAATGAAAAACAGGGAAGTCCACCTCCCACCTCACAGTTTCACAAAACTGTCTTTTCCAGGAAATAGGGAAACAATTATTAATAGCATAAAGCAAGAAGAGACTAGACTGCCACACAGGAATGGAAAATCCTTATGGGGGAAAAATGAGGCTAAAACGACTTCATTCTAGAGAGTCATTTTAAAGAGAAAATCTGTTGGGACAAAATGGGGAGGCATCAGAATGAAAAGACGGGATTTAGGGGACTAGGAAGGAGGAGGTAAGGGTGGAAGTAACAAGCAGAAACATGAAGCAATGAAAGCGTGAAACATAGAGCTTCATGAAGCTTCAAACACAGTGCTTCAAAAGTGATCAGGACCAGGAAGAAGACCCTATCTGACTCTAAAGCCCTTAGGGCAGCCCTGTGATAGTTGAAAGGAAACATCCTGGAGGGCAAGGGAAGGGAAGAGGAGAAAAGGAGGAAGGGAAAGAAGAGGGAGAGATAGGGAGGGAAAAGGTTTCCAAACAAAACCCAAAACCTCCAGTCTGATGCCTCCTTAACAACAAGACAACATTGACATTGACGAGAGAGAGAGAGAGAGAGAGAGAGAGAGAGAGAGAGAGAGAGAGAGAGAGAGAGAGAAGGGAGAGAGAGAGAGAAGGAGAGAGAGAGAAGGAGAGAGAGGGGGAGAGAGGGAGAGAGAGAAGGAGGGAGAAAGAAGGAGAGAGAGAGGAGGAGGGAGAGAGGGAGAGAGGAGGGAGAGAGAAAGAAGGAGAGAGAGAGAAAGGAGGGAGGGGGAGAGAGAGAGAGAAGGAGGGAGAGGGAGAGAGGGGGAGAGAAGGGGAGAGAGCGCGAGAGCGCGCACCGGGGCACAGGCCCCGCGAGGAGCAGGTGGAGGAGGCCGGCAGGAGACTCACCGCAGCAGCGCTACGTGAATGCAGAGGGCTGGAGGTGGAGGAGGTGTAACTACTCACTTGCTCGGCTAACAGCTGCCGGTTTTGGATGGAATTGTTCCGCAACAACAAGAAAGCGTCGGTTAAACGCCGGGTGGCCATGCTTAACCCTGCACGCCTCCCTGTCGGGGACCCCCACACAGAATCCCGGCCTGAACCTCACAACTCGGGGCCTCTCGGGAGCCTGCGGGGCTGCGTCCCCTCGGGCTTCCTCACCTTCCGCTCGAGGGGCAGGGGCGCGGGGGCCCCTCCTTCCCCAAGGCCTAACTCGGATCTCTCTCGGTCTCACTTCCCACTCCACCCCGGGTCTCGGGTCGAGCCCCCACCCCTGTCGCAGCTGTCCCGGGTCCCCCGTCAGGGAGCCCGGGCCGGGCCGGGCCGCTCCAGATCGTTGGGAGCCCGTCCACGGGCCTGTCAGAGCCCAGCCGGGCTCCGGCCCCGACGCCCCGGATCGTCGTCCTCCTCCCTCCAGGAGCCCCAGGCCCGGCGCCTCGCCTCCCCGCCGGCTACAGGGCCTCCCGAGGGGGAAGCGGCGCGATCCTCAGCCTCATCATTCCTCTACTCCGATGCAGCCGCCGCCTCCGGCTCCATCCATCCCCGGATCTGACTGCAGCAGCCCAGCCACTTCCGTGTCGGCGGTCCGTCGGCTCAAATCCCCCCTCGCCGCTTCCGGTCCGTCCTTCCCAAGGGCCCCCAGACGCCGCGAATCCGGCTCATCACGTTCTGGCCGCCCTTGGGCCCCGTCCTCCCGCCGCCGGGCGCGCTGCCCCTGGAAGGAGAAGGAGACGCGGCGGCCGGCGCGTCCTCGGCGGCCCGCCCTTCAGTCCATGAAGGAGCTCTGCAGCCCTTGCAAGCTCCGGATGGGCGGGAGCTGGCGCCGCCAAGCCCAGCCTGAGCCCCGGCGCCCCCCGCCCGCGCCCCCGCACCGTGGCTCCCACATTCTAGCCCTATCGGCCCCCCGGGGGTGGAGAGCTCAGCCTCTCTTTTACTAAGCAGCCCACGGAGGAGCCTCGCAGGGACCGCGCTGCGACCGCAAAATCCAGGTCTGGGCCTCGGCCCTGCAACCGCGCTGATGTGGGGGGAAGGCAGGTCGGGCCTTCTTAGAGCTTTTCCAGGGTCACACAATCATTTCAGGACTACGGACCTTGATGGTGGAGCTTCCTGGGCAGGTCTCTTCCATTTCTTTTCTTTTCTTTTCAAGGCAGGGGGGTTAAGTGGTTTGCCCAAGGCCACACGGCTAGGTAATTATTAAGTGTCTGAGGTCGGATTTGAACTCAGGTCCTCCTGACTTCAGGGCCGGTGCCCTATCCACTGCGCCACCCCGCTTTTCCATTTCTTGACAAGTTCACTGGGTCACCGAATGGTTGCATTCTCCAGTCACAAAATATGTCTCCTGATCCATCTGAAACAAAAAAAAAAAAGCCTTCTCTATCACTAAAACTCGTAAATAACATGGGTGGCACGAGCATTTGTAAGGAATTAGGAAGAGATTCTTTATTCCACAGGACCGAACCAGGTGATTTCTAAAATTTCTTTCAGCTTTAAGAATCAGTGAAACATCTGATAGATGAGCATTTCTAGAACTGTCTTGTCAGTACACATACACACACAACATTGAGGGAACCATGAGGAACAGGGAATCCTGAGTGGGTCCAAGAGATCATCCAAGTGCAAATCCAGATTTTCCACTTCTGAATGTGGACAGGGACATTTCCCAAATTCCCTATTCAAGATAATATAGTTCTTAACCCTTTTGTATCATGGATTCATTTGGCCATCTAGTGAAGCTTATGAATTCCTCAAAATAACGTTAAATATATAAATAAAATGCATAGAATCAGTAAAGAAATCAATTATATTGAATTTATACTCTTTTACACACACACACACACACACACACAGACACACAAATCTAAATTAATGAACCCCAGGTTAAAGATCTCTGCTCTAGGGAAATACAAATTAAGACAGTGCCCCCACCCTTGAAGACCTTTAAAACTGAGAACTTTTAGGAGTCTTAGAGATCACCTATTCAACTTCTGATTTTGCTGATAAAGTATGCATTTCACAGAGGTGAGATAACTTGCCTACCACACAACCTCCTGTAGAAATAACATGTAGCTGCATTATGTCTATAGTATTAATTCACTAGATTCAGAATAGTTTCTCTTAGAATAGTAAGGGATATAGTAGCCTAAAATATCATGTGGTTGGGAAGAGGGACATAAGAGGTAGGAGAGAGAATGCCAATTTCTTGTAGTTATGTAATGTTGCCCTTTTCCCCTCCTCCTCCTCCTCCTTCTATTCTTCCTTTTTATTTCTGACCCTTTCTCCTTTCCTTTAAAGAAGGTTCTATAGAAGGACTGACTTCAACTGAAAAGTGTGAACAAGTCCTGCTCTTAATTGCAACTAAAAAATTTATGGAAATTCCCTGTCCCAACACCAACAAATCACTGGCAGATTACTATTCTCTCTATTTCTATACCTCCCCTTTCCTCCCACTGCATCTCCCTAGCCTATCTTTCCTCCTATCCTCTAAGGTGCTGGCTCAAGATTAGAATCCTACTCCTCTGCGGGCGGCTAGGTGGCGTAGTGGATAAAGCACCGGCCTTGGAGTCAGGAGTACCTGGGTTCAAATCCGATCTCAGACACTTAATGATTACCTAGCCGTGTGGCCTTGGGCAAGCCACTTAACCCCGTTTGCCTTGCAAAAACTAAAAAAAAAAAAAAAAAAAAAAAAAAAAAATCCTACTCCTCTTTCTCCTCAGTCCTACCTTAGTCCTACTATCTGTAGGTGGCACTGCAGGGTTATGCATTGGGAGAGTTCTCTAATACTTTTTCCTCTCATCTAGATTGAAGGTCTTTTTGTCTTCACTCAATATTAGGGACTTTAGTTTTCACACACACAAATTAGAAGCATAAAAAATAAAGTTTCCACCTGAGGAAGTTGGAGATAATAGTGGCAGGCTGTAGGCTGTGTGCTCTTTTAATTTAGGGTTAGGGGAAGCAAGTAGAAGAGAGATAAACTGGTGGGGGTTCTTCCCTTTTTAATAGATTAGGATGGAGGTACCACCCGAAAAAACAGAATTTGGAAATCAAATCCATAGAATGAGTTTGGAAATGAAACCTACACAGATGAATCCCCAGGTGAATCCATGCAAAGCATTTCAGATGATTAGCTGTCCAAATGCAGGCAGCTAGGTAATAAAAATGAAAAATGAGCTCCTAACAAGTTTGCTTCTGAAACAATATCAATAATTTTTACCTCACTTCCTCTATGCATCACCAATACAGAACCAGGTATTTATTTATTTGAAACTATCATCACTGGATTTGTCTCTTTTTCCTTTCTCAGCATTTTCCATAAGCCCTACTATATACCTGAATGCTTTCTCTCATGTCTGAACTGACAAGCTTTTTTTTAGGTAGATTATTGATTTTTTTTAACATTTTAACATTTTATTTGTTTTCCAATTATATACAATAGTAATATGTACCCATTATTTTTTGCAAGGCTCTGAATTCTACAATTTTCCCCCTCCTCCCTTCCCCCTCCCCACAGAAGGCTGTCTGACAGTCTTTACATTTTTCCATGCCATACATTGATGTAAATTGAATGTTATAAGAGTAAACATAAGAATAAACATAACCCCCGCCCCAAAGAAGATGAGAGACCTCAAGAATAGAGAGAGAGAGAGGAAAAAAATTGTACTTCAGTCTGTGTTTAGATTTCAAAGGCTCTGTCTTTGGGGTGAGTTGCTTTCTTTTATCATAAGTCCACCAGAGAAGTTGTTTCAATATTTTTCCCACAGTTGCTATTACTAGTTCCTACACTCTATTTCTCCCTACTCTCATTTATTCTATTCTCACTCTCTTTTCATGCTGGCCCTGTCCAAAATAGTGTTGAATCTGAATACCCTCTCCCTTGATCTTCCCTCACTTCTATCACTTATTCCCCCTCCCCTCCCCTCCCCCATTCCCCCTCATCCCATCCCTTTCCTCCCATCCTTCTCCAGGGCAAGACAGATTTCCTCACTCTATTAAGTGTGTGTGTGTGTCATTTCCTCCGTAAGTCATTTCCAATGAGAATGAAGGTTCACTCATTCCCCCATCCCTTCCCCACCTCCACTCCACTGAAAAAGCTTTTTCTTGACTATTATGTGAAATCTCTCAGCTTCTTCATCTCCTTTTCCTTCCTCCCAGTACTTTCCCCCATCGCCCATTGACTCCATCCCTTCACCACATCATACCATTATATTCTGCTCCTTCCTATGTCCTGTCTATATGTGCTCCTTCTAACAGCTTTTAATGAGAAAGTTCATGAGTTATCAATATCTTCTTCCCATGCAGGAATACAAACAGTTCAATAGCATTAAGTTCCTCATAGTTCGTCCCTCTCCTCCACTCCCTCTATGGTTTACCAGAGTCCTGTACTTGGAGATCAAACTTTTTGTTCAGCTCTGGTTGTCTCGATAGGAAATTCTGAAAGTTCCCTGTTTCATTGAAAGTTCATCTTTTCCCCTGAAAGAGGATGCTCAGTTTTGCTGGGTAGTTGATTCTCACTTGTAAACCAAGATCTTTTGCCTTACAGAATATCATATTCCAATCTCTAGGAGCCCTTAGTGTAGATGCTGCTAGATCCTGTGTAATCCTGACTATGGAGCCTCCATAGTTGAATTGTTTGTTTCTGGCAGCTTTTAGAATTTTCTCTTTGATTTGGGAGTTTTGGAATTTGACTATAATATTCCTTAAAGTTTTTCTTTTGGGATCCCTTTCAGGGGGTGACCAGTGAATTTTCTTGATTTCTATTTTACCTTCAGCTTCTAGGATCTCAGGGCAATTTTGCCGTATTATTTCTTGAAAAATGAAGTTGAGGCACTTCTGGTCATGGCTTTTAGATAGCCCAATAATTTTTAAATTATTTCTTCTGGATCTGTTTTTCAGGTTGTTTTTCCAATGAGATATTTCATATTTCTTCTAATTTTTGGATTTTTTTGGAAGAGTTTTATTTCTTCCTGATTTTTTACAAAGTCGTCAGCTTCCTTTAGTTCCATTTTGCACTTGAAAGAGTTATTTTCTTCAGAAAGCTTTTTTTAATCTCCTTTTCCAGGTGGCCAATGCTGCTTTTTAAGGCATTCTTCTCCTCATTTGC
The DNA here is from genome assembly GCF_037893015.1 of Macrotis lagotis. Classification (NCBI taxonomy): domain Eukaryota; kingdom Metazoa; phylum Chordata; class Mammalia; order Peramelemorphia; family Peramelidae; genus Macrotis; species Macrotis lagotis. Next base: position 263,748,736 of record NC_133658.1, on the reverse strand, counting down.
CTTTTGTTTTGCTTTTTCCATTAGGCCTAAACTGGTTTTTAACATATTATTTTCTTCAGTATTTTTCTGTATATCTTTCACCAAGCTTGATTTGGTTTTCATGATTTTTTTGCATTGCTCTCATTTCTCCTCCCAATTTTTCCTCCACCTCCCTTAATTGCTTTTCAAAGTCTTTTTTTGAGCTCATCCATAGTCTGAGCCCATTTTCTATTTCTCTTGGAGGTTTTGGATAAAGAAGCTTCGATTTTGTCATCATCTGAGTATGTGTTTTGATCTTCCATGGGACTGAAGTAATTCTCTATGGTCAGATTCTTCTTTTTCTGTTGTTTACGCATTTCCTCAGCCCAAGACTAATTTATAGCACTTCCAAGACTTTGGGGTTGGTTTTTTTGGAGGGGGACACCCCACTGGGACCTTTATTCCTCCAAGGTCTTATGCTCTCTTGCCTGTGTTTTGATCTGTAGATGACCACAGCACTACCCTCTACCCTGGGGATATAAGGAGGGATCCAGACTTCCCTTCTCTGGGGGGGGGGGGTGCAGGCTGCTTTCTCCAGATTCTTGCTGCAGATTCTGTGGCTGTGCTCCTCACTCCACATTCACTCAGGTGCAGCAGAGTTCTCTCACTGCCCCTTCAAGCTGTTGCTGGTGATTTCTGGGCTGGGCTGAGCAGGGCCTTTTTTCACAACCCCCAGTCCTGGTGAAACATAACTTTCCCAAGGAAGTTCTAAGTTATCTTGGACTGGGAAAATGTATCACTCATTCTTTCTGTGGGTTCTGCCCCTCTAAATTTTGGCTAGTGCCATCCTATGTTTTTTTTTGGGGGGGGGTTGGGGGGTCAGAGCTCAGGAAATGCTGCCTTCATGCCACCATCTTGGCTCTGCCTAGATTATTGCTGTTTAAGTAGCTTCTGGGATTATATGTTTTCTTGTGCCATTCAAAAAAAATATATAACTTTCCCCTACCCCACTCTAAAATAAAACTTTAAAAAATCAGATTTCACAGGGTCTATATGGTGAACTTGCCCAAAGAACACTTGAACTGTAAGACCCTCTGACTCTATTTTCACTGGCTATTCCAATCCTGGAATTCTTACTTCCTAATCTCTGCCTCCTGGCTTCCCTGGTTTCCTTTGGGTCTCAGCTAAACTCTCAATTGTAAGAGGCCTTTCCCAATTCCCTGTCTTGCTGGTGCTTTGTTGATATAGCTAATCGGATAGCTATGGTAGCTCAGAGTTGTTTTGATTTGTATTTCCATTATTATTAGTGATTTGAAGAATTGTTTTCATATAGTCGATAACTTGAATTTCTTTTGAAAACTTTCTTATTATTTGACCATTTTGAGAGGAATGGTTTTTGTTTTTATATTTATGTATATATCTCAAATATTGGATATTACCTTTATTATAGTAATTTGCTGTAACTTATTTTTCCTAATTAATTGATTCCCTTCTAATTTTAAATGCATTGATTTTGTTTATGTAAAACCTTTTCAATTTTTTAAATCCATATTTACCTATTATTTTTATACTCTGATAATCCCCTTCTTCCTATTTGTGCTTTACCTTTTCCTTTGATTTCCTTATGACTTTTTATATTTGTATTTGCAGTTTACTATGGTATAGACTGAGATGTTCATATGGCTAGCTTTTTCAGAAAGTTTGAGAAAGAGGGAGGGATAAGAGCAATAGTTTTTGAGGATGATGGTGAGGTCTTAAAGGATAGAGAAAACGGATATATCTATAGGTAGCAAAGAAGGAAACAGTACATTGGGGTTGAAATTGAAGTTTATAGTGAGAGAGGGGATGATAATGGGTGTACTTTGCTGGAGATAACAGGAGGGAATGCAATCAGGGGAATGGGATCAAGGATATTTAGAGAGGACTTTTGTGAGAAGGTCCATTTCTTTATTAGAGACTGTAGTACAGGAGTAAATAGTGGAGGATCTAAGGAGGGAGGGAGAAGAAACTTTATTGAATAGATTTACTTTCCTCAGAAAAATATGAGGTAAGATCCTCAGCTAAGAGGATGGGAGGAGAGGTTTATAATGTTGCCCTCCCTTGTTTGTTTGCTTTCCACATGTTGCAGTATATTCCTGAATAAGTGGATTTTAGTATTATATTATCTAGTTTTAACAATACTAACCCTCACAGAATAGGTATGTGGCTTGAAAAAAATTCTCACAAAGAAATCATGTTTTGAAATGATACCTGTTTCTGTTCTTTAAAAATATTCTTTGTTATATGGGAAGGAGGAGGGGGATAGAGGAAAAGTGTAGCTACAACATTTTTTTAAAAGAAAATAATGCTAATAATCCAAATAAAAGAGAAGAAAAAGAAAATGGTAGGACTGACGCTTAATTCTACTACAAGTTCTTTGTCACTCATATGATAAGTAAAAGACATTATGATCTGATGGAAAGTCATCCCAAAGAAATCAAAATTACCAAAATAGCTTGAAATATGGATTTACATTCATTATAATTAATGATTAACTTTGCTCTAAGATTTTATTATGCTACAAGATATAACAAGAGTTTCCTATGTCTCAGAGAAACATGGGAATAGCATTTGCTGAATTAAAAATGAGAGTATCTCACAGAGGACTACAATGACATGTATAGAGAATGTGATCAGGCTACCATATTCTCAGTGATGAACAGCAAAGAAGAATAAGAGTCAAACATGCCTCTAAAAATCATATGACACAAAGAGAAGATAAGGTAATATTATGAAAAGAACAAGAGTTGAATGAAAGATTGATAGCCAGCTACTGGTAGCTACTCTCATGTCTAAAGAGAAAATAAGGAAGGTCAATATCCCCAGTAAATTTATCAAAACTTTCATATATGAGCACTTTGAAAACTTGAAGACAGAATTCTACAACTTATTTCAAAATCTTCCAAATGAAAAGTTTCAGTGAATTTTAAACCCAATTGTTAATGGGCTAACTGACTTACATTGTGGAAAGTGGAAATTTGCTAACCAAGTGTCAACACAAATTTTTCATAATTGGTGGAGGGGATTAAAAAATAGTGATTTGATTTAATTGTAATTCTTCCATATAGATCTTCATTATTTTTTTTGCTTTGTTTTCTTTTGTTTTGCAAGGCAATGGGGTTAAATGACTTGCCCAAGGTCACACAGCTAAGTAAATATTAAGTATCTGAGGTCCCTTTTGAATTCAGGTCCTCCTGACTCCAGAGCTGGTACTCTATCCACTGCACCACTTAGTTGTCTCCTACAAATATTATCTCATTTGATTGTTACCACCCTGGGAGGTAGGTGCTGCTATTATCCTCATTTTATACTAGGACAAATTGAGGCAGACAAAAGGTAAGTGCTGACTCCAGGCCCAGTGGTCTCTCCACTGCATTACCTAACTGTCTAGACTAGAGTGTAGTTGGTTCTGGTGTCTTCAGAGTGACTGGTAAATAAGAGTCTCATATTCCCCACATCATTTATTTCATCCTTTATAATCTGGCCCCTATTCATCTTTTTATTCTCATCGGACTAGAATTCTACACTTTATAATTAATTCAAACTTTTCTCTGTTCCTCACACAGGATACCCTTATCTCTCATTCTCTTATCTCTGTGCCATTGTATTGACTGTGCCTCTCCTCTACCTTCTGCCCTCCTCCCCCCATACCTGGAATTCACTCTCTCTCTCTCTCTCTCTCTCTCTCTCTCTCTCTCTCTCTCTCTCTCTCTCTCTCTCTCTGTCTATCAATCTTTCTTACCTTGAAGTACAATTTAAGAATGAACTTCTGGAATTAGAATTGGGAAGGAAGAGACAAAACTCTCACTCTTTGCAGATGATATGATGGTCTACCTAGAGAATCCCAAGAAGTCATCCAAAAAACTACTGAAAACAATTAGCAATTTTGGCAAAGTTGCAGGTTAGAAAATAAACTCTCATAAATCCTCAACATTTCTATATATGTCTAGCAAGATACAGCAGGAAGAGCTAGAATGAGAAATCCCATCAAAGTAACCTCAGATAATATAAAATACCTGGGAGTCTATTTGCCAAGACAGACTCAGAAACTTATGAACACAATTATAAAACACTTCTCACACAAATTAAATCAGATTTAAATAACTGGGTAAATATCAACTGCTCATGGATAGATAGAGCTAATATAATAAAAATGACAATTCTACCAAAACTAAACTACCTGTTTAGTGCCCTACCAATCAAAATTCCAAAAAATTACTTTAATGAGTTAGAAAAAATTGTAAGTAAATTCATATGGAGAAATAAAAAGTCGAGAATTTCCAGGAACTTAATGAAAAAAAAAGTGCAAAGGAAGGGGGCTTAGCCCTACCTGACCTAAAATTATATTATAAAACATCAGTCATCAAAACTGTTTGGTATTGGCTAAGAAATAGAGTGGTGGACCAGTGGAATAGACTAGGTGCAAAAGCAGGAGACAGTTATAGTAATCTGCTGTTTGATAAACTCAAAGAGTCCAGCTATTGCGATAAAAACTCTCTCTTTGATAAAAACTGCTGGGAAAATTGGAAGTTAGTGTGGAAGAAACTTAGATTAGACCAACACCTCACACCCTTTACCAAGATAAGATCCAAATAGTTACAGGATTTAGACATAAAAAACAATACTATAAGCAAATCAGAAGATCAAGGACTAGTTTACCTGTCAGATCTATGGAAAGGGGAGCAGTTTATGACTAAGAAAGAGTTGGAGAACATCACCAAAAAGCAACTAGATGATTTCGATTACATTAAATTAAAAAGCTTTTGCACAGATAAAACCACTGTAACCAAGATCAAAGAAATGTAGAAAATTGGGAAACAATCTTTACAACTAATGATTCTGACAAAGGACTCATTTCTAAAATATACAGAGAACTGAGTCATAATTTTAAAACAAGAAGCCATTCCCCAATTGACAAATGGTCAAAGGATATGCAAAGGCAATTTATAGATGAGGAGATCAAAGCAATCCATAGCCATATGAAAAATTGCTCTAAATCATTACTTATTAGAGAAATGCAAATTAAAGCTTCTCTGAGGTACCACCTCACACCGCTCAGACTGGCCAGTATGACCAGAGAGGATAATGATCATTGTTGGAAGGGTTGTGGGAAATCTGGGACACTATTACACTGTTGGTGAAGCTGTGAACTCATCCAACCTTGCTGGAGAGAAATTTGGAACTACGCCCAAAGGGCAACAAAAATGTGCTTACCCTTTGACCCAGCAATACCACTACTGGGTCCATAACCTGAAGAGATGATGAAAAAGGGTAACAACATCACTTGTACAAAAATATTTATAGTAGCCCTGTTTGTGGTGGCAAAGAATTGGAAATCAAGTAAATGTCCTTCATTTGGGGAATGGCTTAGCAAACTGGTATATGTATGTCATGGAACACTATTGTTCTATTAGAAACCAGGAGGGATGGGAATTCAGGGAAGCCTGGAGGGATTTGCATGAACTGATGCTGAGTGAGATGAGCAGAACCAGAAAAACACTGTGCACCCTAACAGCAACATGGGGGTGATGTTCAACCCTGAAGGACTCACTCATTCCATCAGTGCAACAATCGGGAACAATTTGGGGCTGTCTGCAATGGAGAGTGCCATCTGTATCCAGATAAAGAGCCGTGGAGTTTGAACAAAGTTCAAGGACTATTCCCTTTAATTTAGAAAAAAAACAGATATCTTATTGTCTGATCTTGTTATCTCTTAGGCTTTTTGCCTCTTCCTTAAGGATATGATTTCTCTCTCATCACACTCAATTTGGATCAATGTATAACATGGAAACAAAGTAAAGACTGACATTGCTTTCCGTGGTGGGGTGGGGGAAGGGAAATAAGATTGGGGGGGAAAGTGTAAAACTCAAATAATATCTTTAATAAAAAAATAAAAAAAATAATGACCTTCTGCATGAAACCTGTCTTGATCACTCCAAGCTGTTAGTGCCCTTCCTTTCCACACTACATTGTATCTATTTGTTGCCTCCCTCATTAGAATATAATCTCCTTTCAATAGAATTTTTTTTTCATTTGTATCCTTAGTACCTAACCCAATGCCTAGTACTTAATTGGCATTTAATAAATGTTTGTTGATTGGTTAGTTGAGCAAAAACTAGAAACATGAACATAATGCTGAGCAAAGACAAATATAGTTGCATAGGGAATACTTGGTCCATCTTGGCCACTGGACAGGGCTGAGCCTAGGAGGAGGAAGAGAGGGAAGGAATTGGTTAGATATACCCAATTTTAAGGAATGGATTCAAATGGGAAATAGGGACTGTGAGGTTTTTTACAATGACTTACAACTTTACAGATCAAAATAAAAAGGAATCCCAGGATAATCTCTTTTCCACATTTAGAAAATTAGTCAAATCCTCATTTCTTTGTGACAAATAAACAAATAATTAATGGTGTTCATGTCCTTAATTAAAGATGGGGGAAACCCCCAACATTCCCTCATGGCCTAATGATTTAAATCAGCCCCATATGGTCACATATATATTTCAATCAGATTGAAATAGCAGCTGCATATGTTTTATATTTAAACCATTTGATTGTGAGTCATAGACTTCAAGATTAGAGTTTTTCATTGGTACCCTTTTCAACATTTTGCCCACTGATAAATGAAATTATCTAGGTATGATCTATTTGTTCCATCATCATTGTTCTTGTTCTCTTCACCAGCAAAATGATTGGTAAATTTTTATGGTACAGTGGGAAAAGCAATAGTCTTGGAGTCAAAAGACCTGGATTTGTATCCTAGCTCTGCCACTGATACAATAACTACCTGTGTGACCTGTGTGATGATGATAATGATGATGGCTAACATTTGTATAGAACCTATTATGACCATGTACTGGGTTAAGCTCTTTACAAATTTTATCTCTTTTGATTCTTGCAATGGTCCTAGGAGGTAGGTGTTATTATTATTATCTCCATTTTACACATGAGGAAACTGAGGCAAACAGAGATTAAGTGAATTGCCCAGTCACACAGATAGTAAATATTTGAGACCATAATTGAATTCAGGTCCTTCTGACTCCAGGGCTGGTGTTACCTAGCTGCCCTGAGGAGCAGCATTTGCAGATGTGGTTGGTACTCATCATAGTCTTCCAGTTCCCAGGCTAGGAAGTATGGGTGATATGTTCTACCATGGTGGAAAGATAGTCCAGTAATGGTTGATAGAATCCAACCCACCATTCCACATGTCCCTATTTTCATGGAAAAAATATCATCATCTTACCAGTCTCCTAGGTTCCTCCTTATTCTTGACTCATTCAATTGAAACTGCCTTCTTTAAAACGACCAATTATTTCTTTACAATCTGAGTTCCAAAGTTCATTGGTATGGAATTCTCTCTTCATTATCTCTTGGTTCTGTAAGGATTGGGCAAAATTGTCAAGAGCAGGAGAAAGAAGAGCAATAGTCTCTATGGGTTCTTCTGGCTTTCAACTTGGAGAGAGAAGACAGACAAAACTAAGTCCATTTCAGATTGCTGAAGAAAGAATAAGATTCAGAGAAAGCTTATATGAGAGGAGCTAACAATCTCTATTATGTCCCTATTCCCAGTTTACTATACTAGAGATTACAGGGAATTTCCTTTTGAGTGAGAACTGAGATTCTTCTTCCTGGTTGAGTTGAATTACCTTGTTCCAAGTGAGATAGACCTGTCACACAGTATTGTCTAGTATATATGTTCTCCTATGTATACTTTCTTTGATTTCTTTTTTGTGATTGAATTAGATAAATGGTTTCTTTGCTATTTGTCATGCATATGTTTATTGTAGAACTGATATTTGGTGGGAAGGAGGCCAATCCTTAGATATGGAATTTAGGAACTCTATTTTACCCATTAATGAATAGTAACCAGAAATTTATCTTTCACCTGAAAATTATATCCTAGAGAGCCAATAACATTTGAGGGAATAGATAAATATCATTCTAGTCTAGTCTTCATTCTCTGAGGAGAGCAGAGTTTCAGTCTGGCCCCAACTTCCTGCTTTTTATCCTGGAAGGAATTAAAGCATCTCTTGGAGAAGAGTAGTTAAGATGTCTCAGAGAAGAGTGGCTAAAGATATCTATGTTGCCTCCCTTTGAATCACACAATGATAATTCCATGCTATATACAGAGGACAACTTCATGACATCTCAATTATTGAAGATGATAATGTCTTCTTTTTTATTTAGGCAATGGGGTTAAGTGACTTGTCCAAGGTCACACAGCTAGGTAATTATTAAGTGTCTGAGGCTGGATTTGAACTCAGGTCCTCCTGACTCCAGAGCTGGTGCTTATCCACTGTACCACCTAGCTGCCCCAATAATGTCTTCTTAATTTTAATCTTCCTTCACTTCTCTGCAGCATTTGACTCTGTTGACCACCCTCTCAGATATTCTTTCTTCCTTGTGTTTCTGTAATGCCGATCCCTCTTGGTCTCATATCTGTCTAACCACACTTTCTCAATGTCCTTTGTAGGATTATAGTCCATATCTCTAGTATCCTAAAACCTTTCACTTCTCTCTTTACTCTCTGTCTCTTTCTCACTTGGTGAGTTCATAATCACCCCTGGATGAATTATCATCATGCAGATGACTTTTAGTCTATATATTCATCTACAGTCTCTTTTTTTCCCACCCTTGTCTCTTTATTTTATTTTATTTTATTTTATTTTATTTTATTTTATTTTATTTTAGGTTTTTGCAAGGCAAATGTGGTTAAGTGGCTTGCCCAAGGCCACACAGCTAGGCAATTATTAAGTGTCTGAGACCGGATTTGAACCCAAGTACTCCTGACTCCAGGGCTGGTGCTTTATCCACTACGCCACCTAGCCGCCCCTACAGTCTCTTTTCAAAAACTACAGTTCCACATCATTAATAGCTGCCAATTAGATATTTTAAAAAACTTTATTTTTTCAAGGCTGTGGGGTTAAGTGACTTGCCCAAGGTCACACAGCTAGGTAATTATTAAGTGTCTGAGGCTGGATTTGAACTCAGGTCCTCCTGAATCCAGGGTCAGTGCTCTATCCACTGCACCACCTAGCTGCCCCCAATTAGATATTTAGAATGGAATGTCCTGTAGGCAGCACAAATACAACAGGTGCAAAACAGAACCTTCTGCCTTCCATCATCCAATTCATCATCCAATCCCCCCTATTTCAGTTGAGGTGCTGACATCCTTCTAGTCACACAGTTTTCAACCTTTATATTATTCTTAACTTGTCACTCTCCTTCACCTGATGTATTTAATTAATTGTCATATCTTGTCATTTCTACTTTCATAACATCTCTCTAATCTGACACTGAATACTTGCATCTAAAGCCAGCACCCTAGTTCCAGTTCTCCTCCTCTTCTCTTACTTGGACTTTCTGACAGCTTTCTAATAGATCTTCCTGCCCTAAGTTCCTCCATTCTCCAATCTATCTTCCAGACAGTTCCCAAATTACTTTCCTAAAGAACAGGTCTGCCTATCTCTTACCCAACTCAATAAATTCCAATGCACTTCTGAATCAAATATTATTTCATCTCTATCTCCTATTTTCTAATTTCTATTTTACATTCATTTTACAATGTTTCTAGTTATTAGTATAGTCATATAATGTATATAATTTAAGAATAAGAGGAGAGAGAGAGAGAAAGAGAGAGAGAGAGGGAAAGAGAGAGAGAGAGAGAGAGAGAGAGAGAGAGAGAGAGAGAGAGAGAGAGAGAGAGAGAGAGAGAGAGAGAGAGAGAGATTGGAATGGATGTGCAAAAATTTTTATCTTGAAAGTGATATTAGGTAAAAAAAAATTTGTAGACCTATATCAAAAGGAGCTGGAGCTACATCTGTGACTTAGTACATTATAAATTTGTGTTATCCAACTTCATATAGATCCTCACTATAACAAGTTATTCTTCTTTAATTTATTCCTTGTCTTAGTTCCTGCAAAAGTTTTCTGAATCTTCTCTCCTCAGGCTTTTTTCCCTGCATTTCTCCTCACTGTCTCCCCACAAGCTCAGTACTTTAACTCTTACTGAAAGGACTCTGATAAAATTGAGGTCATTCAGTATAATGTTGGACACTTAAAACTAAATTTCCCAAGGATATGTCAAACTCAATATGATCAAAATAGAATTCATTATTGTTCTTATAAGATCTACCTTCTCTATTTCTATCAAATCAGTCTTCTTTAACTTTGTAAAAAAACCCAAAAAACAAATGCAATATTATTTTTCTACTTTCCCAAGTTCATAATCTTGGCATTAACCTCAATTCTTCACTCCCTCTCACCCAACATTTCAGAACAGTTGCCAAACCTTTCTACTTCTATATCCACAACTTGTTTCTCTTCCAACTCCCCACTACTCATACATCTGCCATCTTACTTCAGGCTTCTATCATGTGTTGCCTTCTCCTCTACTTATCTCAAAACCCCTAGATAAAATAATTTTCAGTTCTGTCCTTGTTTCCTAGAATCTCACAACGAAGTGACCTTTCTAGCCAAGGTCAACCCAGCTTCATGGGCCCTTAATCTCATCCTCTCCCAACTTCTCAAGTGGATTGCAACCTCAATCATCCCTATTTTTTTCTCTCTAATCTCCAACCTTTTCTTATCTATCCATACTGCTTTCAAACAAACCCAAGTCCCTCTCATTCTTAAACAAAACTTCACTAGTCTCTGCTATTCCATTAAGTTATCACCATATATCTCTCCTTTTTCTCAGTGAAACTACTAAAAAAACTATCTACACCCAATTCCTCCACTTCCCTCTTACTTCCCAATCCTTTAAAATCTGACTTCTGACCTCTATGCTCAACTGAAAATCCTTTCAGGAAAGTTACCAGTGATGCTTTAATTGATAAATCTGTTACATTTGACATTTTTAAACATCTTCTCCAGGATAATTCTCTTTTCTGATACTTTGTGATACTATTCTCTCAAAGACAGATAAGAAGTTTTTCTTAAATGAGCAAGGCAAAGAAATAAAATAAATAGAATGACAAAGGCGGGAGCTTTTCAGAAAACACTAGAGATATCAAGGAAAAGTTTCATGGAAAAATGGGCAGGATAAAAGACAAACATGGTAAGGATTTAACAGAAGCATAAGAGATTAAGAAGTGGCAAGAATACACAAAAGAACCACAGAAGAGAGATCTTAACAATACTGATAACCACAATGATGTAGTTACTGATCTAGAGTCAGACATCCTGGAGAATGAAGTCAAATGGGTCTTAGGAAACATTATTTACCTTGAGATTGATGGAAGTGATGAATTTCCAGCTAAGCTATTTAAAATTATAAAAGATGATGCTATTAAAGTGTTGCACTCATTTGTCAGCAAATTCAGAAAACACAACAGTGACTGCTGGAGTGGAAAATATTAGTTATATTTCTTTCATATGCCAGCAATGTTATGCTTAAGATTGTACAAGATAGGCTTTAACATTATGTGAAATGAGAATTACAGTATGTGAACTTAGAATGTGAGCAGAAGAACATAATGGTTTTTGAAGAGACAGAAGAACTGGAGACCAAATTGCCAACATTATGGAGAAAACAAGAAAGTTACAGAAAAAGGACCCTATTTCTGCATCATTGAATACACTAAAACCTTTGACTGGTTAGACTGGTTGGTACAAACGTGGAACAACTGATTGGTTTAAGATTGGAAAAGGAAGGGGAAGCTAGGTGGTGCAGTAAATAGAGCACCACCCCTGGAGTCAGGAGATCCTGAGTTCAAATCTGAACTCAGACATTTTAATAATTACCTAGCTGTATGACCTTGGGATAGTCACTTAACCCCATTGCCTTGCAAAAATCTAAAAAAAGGGATTGGAAAAGGCGTATGACAAGGAGGTAAACTATCACTTTTTTATTTACCTTATACATTATGTGAAATTCTAAACTGGGTGAATTAAAAGTTAGAATTATGGTTGCTCAGAGAAAAATCAACAATCTTAGATATGCAAATGATATTACTTTGATGACAGGAAGTGAAGGGGAATTAAGAAGCTTCTTGAAGAGAATGAAAGAGAAGAATGTAAAAATTTGTTTGAAACTTAACATCAACCCCCCCCCCCAAAAAAAATCAGATCCTGGCAACTGTTCCCATCACTTCCTGGCAAAAAGAGGAAGAAGAAGAAATGGAAACAAAGTCAGATTTTATATTCTTGGTCTCACTGCAGATAGTGACTACAGCCACGAAATTAAAGATACTTGCTCCTTGGAAGGAAAGCTATGACAAATCTGAAAGCATACTAAAAAACAGACCCATTGCTTTGCCAACAAAGGTCCTTATTAGTCAAAGCTATGGTTTTTCCAATAGCAATGTAGGGTTGTGAGAGCTGAATTGTAAGGAAAGCAGAGCACTACAGAATCAATGCTCTGGAATTGTGGTGCTGGAGAAGACTTTAATTTTTTTTTTATTCATTTAAGGCAATGGGGTTAAAATTGACTCGCCCAAGGTCACACAGCTAGACAATTATTAAATGTCTGAGGCTGGATTTGAACTCAGGTCATCCTGACTCCAGGGCCGGTGCTTTATCCCCTGGGCCACCTAGCCCCCAGGAGAAGACTTCTGAGAATGCTTTGGATAACAAGGAGATTAATAAGTTAACACCTAAATGAATTCAGGCTATTCACAGGAAGGTCAAATACTGAAGCTGAAACTTAAAATACTTTGATCACATAATGAGAAGACTGAACTCACTAGGAATGGCCTGCTGTTGGGAAAGATTAAAGGCAAAAGGGAAAGGAGATGATAGAAGATGAGAGGGATAGATAGCCCCATGGAAACAACAAACATGAAGCTGGAGAATCTTTAAGAGATCAGTGGAAAATGGAAGGGCCTAGTATGCTGTGGTCCACGGGGTCATGAAGAATCAGACATAATTGAACACCAACAGCATTCTCTCACCATTCTACTGCTTGACTATTCACCTTTTTTGATTTAGCATCCAGAAAGCAAGTCCTAATCATGGATATTTCCCAAGGTTCTCTCCTAGTCCCCCTATTCTTTTCTCTCTATTCTATCCTGGTGATCTCTCATCTCTCAGTAGTTTAATTTTTACCTCCATGTAGATTACTCTCAGGTCTATCTATGTAGCTTCAGTCTCTCTCCCAAACTTCACCAGTTTCAAACTGTATTATCAGAGACATCTCAAACTCAACATGTCTGAAACAGAACCCATTATATTTTTCCTAAATACACCCCTCCTTCAAACTTCCCTCTTGAAGGCACCACTATTCTCTTCAGGTTCATAACCTAATCATTATCTTTCACTCTTCACTTTCCCTAGATCCACATATCCATTCAGTTACCAAATCTTGCTGTTTTATGTTCACAACATCTGTTATGTTTGATCCATTGTCTCCATTTATACAGCTATTTCATTAATTTAGGTCCTCATTACATTTTGCCTATATTATTGCAGAACCAATTTCTTCTTTGGTTTCCTTGTTTCAAATTTCTTCCCATTTCAGTGCAACCTCTATGCAGATGCTGAAGTGACTTTCCTTAAGCATAGATTTAACCATGGTATTCAACTCTAGTCAATCAACTCCATTTGCTCCCTGTTGATTATAGTATTAAATATAAATTTAAGCTTTTAAAATTCCTTCACAATCCGACCCTGATATATCTTTCTAGTTTCAATGGACGTTACTCTTTCCTAAACTATAATCCAGCCCAGTTGGTTTTCCCTCACCAGAATAGAAGACCCATTTCCCTTCTTCCTGCCTTTATACTGTCCGTCTCTCATAAGTAATGCCTTCCTTCCTCACCTTCTCTTCCTTTATGACTAAGCTCAGATACCACTTCAAGTCTTTTTTTGAATCTCAATGGCTGATATCCTTCCTCTCAAACTACTTTATATTTATTATCATTTTATTTATTCTATGCATATTTATATGTCCTTATTGCTTCCCCTGTTAGAATACTCTTTATGAGCTGAGATTATTTCATTCTTTGTATTTATATCCATAGCATTTAGTCCAGTACTTAGTACCATAGTAGATACACAAAACAATAATAATAATTATGATAGTTGTCCTTTGATTTGAAGACCACACCAACCAAATTAATGGTGACATGATTTGTACGTTATTTTTATTTTAGTGATGCAAAACATCTTTCTCACTTGCCTTTATCAAAACCATTCAACTCATGGTCTGATTTGAAAGGAAATAGGACTTTTGTTGATGATGGTCTGGATCTTACTGGAGCCCTTAGCCCTTGAGGACGATGTTTTTTCCTCCCATATCAGCAAAACACCTTGGTGCTCCAGAAATGCTGAATTTATATTTGGTCATAAAGTATCTACTCATAGCATAAGAGGCACCACAGATATTTCAGCAACAACACAGTTAACCCCAACCTGTCTCAGGATGTACTTAATAAATATTTGTTGATTGATCGAGACCACAGGCCTATAGGATAAAATATTCTCCTCAGGTCAATATTTATGACCCTTTACAATCTGTATTCAACTTTATTACATAACTCAAGCTTCAAGTGCTTATTCTTTCCTCAGACTTTCCTAGAGAATTTTGGATTTATCTGTTGACCTCAATACTATCATATCTCATGCTTATCCATGTACTTAGCTTTTTCTCCCCTATTAAGTTATGAATTCCTATCTTCTTAGTACTTTATACAATGTTTATTTTTCACTGAACTGAATTTTTTGAGAGAAGAAAGGTTTGCTAATAATTAAATCTGCTGGGGTAAGCCTAGCAATTTCTTTTTCTCTTGGAGAGATTATTTATACTTAATTCTGGAAACAATAGGGAGCCATTGGAGTCTATTCATTGATTGATTGATTCTGTGTGTGGAGGATGGATTGAAATAGGAAGAAATATGCCTGAAAATGGAGGAGAGATGGGATAGTGAAAATAACTAATTTACAAGTCTCTATCTACTAATTAACCCTTTCAGATCAATTTATAGGTCTTGATGGTCCAAGTTTGTGCAATGAATAAGACTTTTTGAATGTCACACAAGGGAGAGATATGGATTTCCAAGGGCTCTTTGACCTTGTAAGCTGAGCTACTTCATAGTCTATAGGGATTTCCTGGCAATGAAAGATGGGTTGAGTCATTGGTCTCAATCTCCAGAGACAAAGAGAGCCTCTCCCAGAAGTTTGAGCACATGTTCCCGCCTGCATCCTTGGCTCTTTGCCCCTGTGTAATTAAACATTTTGCTTTATAAACACCAGCCACCTGTCAGTCTCTCAGAACTCTTTGCTCTTAGTAATGGTGATTCTTAGGGCCACCTGGGCCCAGGTTCTGTATAACAAGTTAATAGTGTTGTACTATTAGACAAATAAGTGCTCTGATGAGCTGAGCCTGGAATGGAATGGTCTTTTCTCTAATGGCTATTTCCAAAAAAATCAGGAGTAATACATTCATGAGCTGAAACTCATCTGGGGTGAAAGAAAAGTCTAGTTAGTATCATAGCATTTCAATATGGAAGAAATCTTTTAGACCTGCTAGCCCAGGAATTTTTTTTTTTTGCATGGCAATGAGGTTAAGTGATTTGCCAAAGGTCACATAGCTAAGTAATTATTAAATGTCTGAGGCCCTATTTGAACTCTGGTTCTCCTGACTCCAGGACCAATACTCTGTCTGCTGCACCACTTAGCTTTCAGGGGATTTTTAACCTGAGATTCATACATAGATTTCATAAATCTGAACTTCTATGGGGGAAAAAATTGCATTTTTATTTTCACTATTCTCTCAATGATGAATGCTGGCAGCAAACTACTGTAGTATTAGTAATATCTATGACTTTGTCTTCAATAGAAGTCACAAATATTTTTATATCAGATTAGAGTTGAAAACTGATTATATGTGTATCATGACATGGATGTTGCTTTGTTAAAGAGCACTCCAAAGTTTAATTATCTTATTTAAGCTAAGCAACAACAGTCTTTACCCTCAGATTTTTAACATTTTAACTTGTTTGTATTTTAAATATATCATTTTATCATTAATGCACATCTTACTACATAATAACATTTTAGAAATATTTTGACAATTGTATTTCAATATAATTGATTTTCTTTGTAATCCTCTATATTTTATTTTATACATTTGAAAACTGTTCTGAAAAGGATCCATAGACTTCACCAGCTGGCCAAGGCATCCATGACACAAAAAAGGTCAAGAAAGCATGATTTTTCTAAACTTTTTTACTTTACATAAGGGAAAACTGAGGCCCAGAAAAAGTGATATGTCCAAGGTTACTTAGGCAATATATCACAAAGCAGGGATTTGAACCTAGGTCTCCTGACTCTAAATTCAGGACTCTTAATTACCTCACTGTTATTCAAACCAAATAAAACAGGACAGCTTATCATTCATGAACTTCCCATACTTCTAACTGGGTGTATCTTTGCTTCTTGTTGAAAAGCCAACTGATTCCTAGCTGACAGTCTAAATCAGTTTGGGTGTTAAAGCTGGATTGTCTTTGACAAACATATTGTTTCCTCCAAAGTTCAGTTCCAAATGAAGTTAAATATTTCCACTGAATATATTAACTCTGCTAACCCAGTGAGAACTGCAGCATGTTTCTTGTCTTTTATGATTGAGGCAAAAACTGATTGAGTAAGACTTGTGTCCAAGCATATTTCTAGAGATAATTTGACAGTTAGACTATATGAAACATTCCATCCTTTCTTGATGCTCAACTTTTTCCTAAGGAAAGCAGCAGCCACAAAGACAGTATGTAAGAATATGACACATGTTTTCTGTTATTTCCTAAGTGAAGAAGCTTTTCAATTCGACTGACACTTCACTGTTATGAAATTTGAGGATATTCATTGGTACAGAACTACTGCCTAGGAAGAGCTCTATAAATATAAAGGTCAGGATGTTGGCTGCTACAATATTTTTTATATCTGGGAGCATTTAACTTGGCTCATCGCATCCCCAATAGACCTTAGTAGGGTGACAATTTTATTTAGTACATTATATTTGCTCAGGGTCCCAGGTTTATTTGGGAGATACCCAATAAGCTTTTATTAATTTTATTATTTCCTGTCACGTACTTTTCAATCCAGTAACACTAATCTACTGTTTCAGGAACAAGACACTCCATCTCTTGGCTCTAGGCATTTTCTTTGGCTGTTCCTCATGCCTGGAATACTCTTCCTCCTCCACTCAACCTATTGATTTCCCTGACTTCCTTGAAATCCCAGTCAAACCCCCTTCTTCTACCGTAAGCTTTCCCCAACTTCTCTTAATTTTAATTGCCTTCCCTCTGCTAATAATTTCCTATTTGTTCTGTATATAGATTGTTTTGTATGTATTTGCTTGCATGTTGTCTTCTCCATTAGATTATAAGCTTCTTGAGGACAGGACTGTTTTTGTTTCTTTTTGTATCTCCAACACTGGCCTTGGAGTCAGGAGGATAGGAGTTTGAATCCTACCTCAGAAACTTGACTTTTACTAGCTGTGTGATTTTGGGCAAGTCACTTAACCCTAATTGCCTTGCATCCAGGGTCAACTCCAGTCGTACTGATTCACATCTGGCCACTGGTCCCAGATGGCTCTGGAGGAGAAAGTGAGGCTGGTGACTTAGCACAGCGCCCCCCCCCCCAACTCAAATCCAATTCATGTGTTTGTCATGGCATCACCTCCCTGATGTCATGGTCTTCTTCAAGAATGAAAGACAAACATTATCTCTATCACCAAACTCCCAGTAGGTGCTTAATAAATGTTTATTTGTTGAATGATTATTAAGCACTTATAGCCAAGAATGCTGGGGATTCAGACATAAAACAACAAAATATTCTTGCCCTTGGAGGGCTTATATTGTAATGGAGATGATGGTACAATTTGACTTACAGACTCATTACCCACTATGAGTTCAGTTCAATGCCAAGTATGGTAAACAATACCAAAAAAGTTTAAGATATGATCCCTGCCCTCAAGAAACCCATAGTACAGTTAGGGATACAAAACTGATAGACATAGATATGGAAAACAATCAAATAAAAAGATATTTAGTACTAAAAACAAGTATAGGAGTTCTTAGAAAGGAGAGAACAAAATGGGTTAGCATAGTCAGGGAAGAAAGGGTTCATGGAAGAGTAGGGACTTATTTTGTGTCTTGAAAACCTGAATGAGATTTGGAGGAAGAACATTTTAATCAGAGGGAACAATATAAGCAAACCTCTCAAATTTGGATTGCAAATAGGAGATAAGTCTGATTAGAAGGTACATTCTGGGGAAGACTGAAAATTAAATTGTTTAAATCCAGGGCTTTTAATCTGGCATCTGTGAACCTGTTTTTGTTGCATTTTTTTTATCTCTACAGATTTCACCAGAGCACTGAAGGGGTGAGGGACAGAAAAAAGATAAAATAACTCTTGATATAGATGGATAGGGAGGGGCCAAATTTTGAGAGCCTTGAAAACCAGGTAGAGGAGTTTGAACTTGATATGGTAGGCAATAAAGAATCATTATAGGCTCTTAAGGAATCTATATATAGGGAAGTGACATAATGAAGAGGGTATTTAGGAAGATTAGTTTGTCAATAGTATACAGGATGGATAAGAGACAAAACAGAGACAAAGTTAGTCTGCCATGAAATTTAGTCATGAGGTAATGAGGGACTGGATTAGGGTGGTGACAGTGGAAATGGAGAGAAAGGAGAGAATTGAGAATACATTTTGAAAGAAGAAATGGCAGTAGTTGCTGACAGATGTTATTTAAGTGATAGAGAGGATATTAGTCAAAGTAAATTCTAAGGTTTCTAGTGAGGAAGCCTAGAAAACTGGTGGTGCCAGTTAGTAGATGTTCAGTAAGTAAGATGCTCTGAAATTCTAGGTAACTGTAGTATACATATGCATAGGATCATAGATTTTGAGTTAGAAGGAATCATAGAAGTTAGCATCCAACTTTCTCCTTTTGCAGATAAAGCTATGACATAGGGAAATGAGGTGATTTGTCCAGGGCTACACTGGTAATAAGAGCCCAGGACTCACATCTGATTCCCAGTTCTGTGCCCTTTCCTATTCGACATGGCACCTTTACAAATGACTCATTGTTTCCTAGGTAAAAGAAACAGATAATATAAGGAATACCATGAATATATTTTGTCTGGTTCCTTCTGTCTTCTGCATGGTCAATAATGAACTGATTTTTGTTTGTCCTTCATTTTTGAAAAGGATTCATAATGTCATGATGATCTTGACTTGTACATACATTGGATTTAAATGAGTTAGAAATGCATAAAATTTTCAGTCTCACTGTCTTCCTGAGTATCTAAGTCTAATAGCAAGACAAAAGTCAGATGACTGGCATTGGTCTTGGATGCAGTAGATGACCTTAGCACATTGGAAGTCTGACCAAACTCTGAGTGCTCCAGAGTACCTGCTTCAGCCACCTTCATAGCTACTGAAACAAAATATTCTTTTTTGTAGAAAGATTTTATTTATTTTGAATTTTGCAATTTTCCCTTAATCTTGCTTCCCTTCCCCTACCCCCCAGAGAAAGCAGTCTGTTAGTCTTTACATTGTTTCTGTGGTATACATTGATCTAAGTTGAATGTGATAAGAAAGGAAATCATATCTTTAAGGAAGAAAAACAAAGTATTAGAGATAGCAAAATTACTTTAAAAAGATAACATTTTTAAAAATTAAAGGTAATAATCTTTGGAATTTGTTCAAACTCCACAATTCTTTCTCTGGATATAGATGGTATTATCCATTGCAGAAACCCAAAAATTGTGTCTGATTTTGACACTTGGAATGAGCAAGTCTATTAAGGCTGATCATCACCCCCATGTTGCTGTTAGGGTGTACAATGGAATAAAATATTCTTATTTGCTCACCAGGGAAAGTCTTGAGGCTGTTGATTACCATCAACCTAGTTTAACTCATTTGCTGAGATTTATTCGGGTGTAGCTGCTACAGCTTCTTGAGCCACAAGTGAAAGTTGAATGCCAAAGGTGGGTAAGCAACCCTAAAAAGGTCTCAGCAAGCCCTCAGGTTCTAGTCTTCCCTGAATACCCATATACCAAATATTTAAAAAGTGATTTCCTCCTAAAATTGTAAAGACAGCACATTTTTTAAAGGTTTTTTGCAAGGCAAACAGGGTTAAATGGCCTGCCCAAGGCCACACGGCTAGGTAATTATTAAGTGGCTGAGGCTGGATTTGAACCCAGGTACTCCTGACTCCAGGGCTGGTGCGCTATCCACTGCACCACCTAGCTACTCCTAGACAGCACATTTTAAAAGTTAATTGTTTATTAATATTTTCTCCATCACTATTTAAAGTTTAGAAATCAACAAAACAACCAATGTAATGTTTGGAAATTCCTGAGTTGTAAATAACAACACTGAATATTCAACAGTCAACTATCATGAGATGGCATGAGCTGAATCCAGCACAACAATGACTATGACTAATGTGCCAGTATTGAAATATATTATATAATTCACTTGAATGTGAAAAGATTTGTGATTTTCAGACCAGAGAGTAGAAAATATAGAAAGTATCTGAATAAAATCCATCTGTGATTTAATGGCTAAATCCTAGGGAGTTGCATATTTTGTTTAGGAGGATTGGAACTCAAGTCTTCCCAAGTTTAAGCCCAGCACTCATTCCCTCATACCAGATTGTCTCTGTATTCTAGCTGAAAAATATATCATTGTATGGCAAGAAATGAATATATTGAGGTGAATAATTTTACATAATTTCCAGGCTGCAGGGGCTATGTAGGTCATGACAGATTTCAAGTATGTTGCTCTGTGCCTATATTTCAAAGTTAAGCAAGGAACACAAGATCATTCTTATTCTGAATAAGGGAATGAAAAATCTCTGTTGGTCTGTGTGTGTGTGTGTGTGTGTGTGTGTGTGTGTAAAAGGTAGACAGACACATGTGTGCATGCACATGTGTGCACACACACGCACACACACAAATTGGAGAAAGACAGAAGAAAGAGAAATAGATTTAGCATGTTTGTTTTTATCCTAGGTTCATTTACAGTCCCTTTCAACTCCAGCTTCCATCCTGGGCTGGCCCAGCCTCCTGCTGTTGCCACCCCCGCCAGGCTCCAATCATACCAAGGAAATCGGACTTCCTTTTGACGAGGAGTTCTTTTCAAGGCCCCTGATAAAACCATTATGTGGGACTGAATAACGTGTGTGGTTTTATGCTTCATTTCCCGGCAATGCCATTAGCAGCACCAAGCCCTTTTGTGTTTATTTGACAGAATTCCCTACTGGGTTCTCTGCCTGAAGAGATGTAGAAAAGGGCAGAGGAAAGGAATTTCTGAAGTTAGCTTTGGGATGGGTGAATGCCAACAGATGATGAGTTCAGCTGTCTTTTCTTTGCTACATTGCCCCCCCCCATTTAAAATAATTTCAAAATGAGACTTTTAGAATTGAGCATAGAAAGAACCTCTCAAAGTCTTACACACACCTTGCAGCTGATGCTTCCCAGGTCTGTCTTCTTCATAAATAAATCTGTTATCTCAGTGTTCCCAGGTCCTTTTCTGAGATTGCTCTTTGGTCTGTCCTTAACCTTTTATTCTCTTCATGTGGAGTCTCAGAATTTTAAAAAGTTCCTTCAAAGAGGAGAAAAAGCCAGAAGTGATCCAGTTGCTTATTCAGAGGGGGTAGAGCATTGAAAGAAACTGCCCTATATGCCAGGACTCTCTCAATGACATCAATGTGATTAACATTAGCTGCAGAGGAAATGCCAGGGAACCAGTCAGGGAGAGCCATGTGCTTCACACTGTTGATACTGTGTCAACAACATAACACTGGAGACAAAGATACTAGCACAACTTCAAGCTGTATCAATGGAAGCATAATGTCTAGAAAGAGGGAGGTAAAGTTCTGCTGTATTCTTCCCTAAAAAGACCATATATAAGAGTGCATGTTAAGTGTTGGGTGTCTTGTTTTAAGCATGTCCAGATGAGAGGGACTAGGATGATGAGAAAAGTGGAGGCCATGCAGCCAGGTGGCATAGTAGAGAGAGTGCTTAACTGTGGAATAAGGAAGGAAGATGAGTTTGAATCTTGCTTCAAATTTTTACTAACTGTGTGACTATAGGCAAGTCACTTGGCTCTCTTAATCTCAGTTTTTTCATCTATAAAATGAGTGAGTTAGACTTTATGACCTTCCAAGATCCCTTCCAGTTCTGAACCTATGATTTAAGGAGTGTTGAAAGAACTGAGGATATTTAGCCTGACAAAGAGAAGAAAAATATGAGAACTATTTTCAAGTAATTCATGTGCTTTAATGTAGAAGAATCCTGTTTATCCCGGGATAGAACAAGGACCAAATGGGTAAAAATTACAGAGAGGTAGATTTTTAGCTTCATATAAAACAAATAAAAAAACAAACTTCATGTCAATCAGAATTGCCCCAGAATGGAATATGCCATCTCTGGGGGTAGCAAACTTTTCATCATTGGAGAGCTTCAGATAATGCCAATGGTCCCATATAAAGAATGCAGAAGAGGAGATTTTTGCTTTTTTCCTGGGTTGATGATCTCTGAGATTCTATTTAATTCATTACAGGTGGTAAAGCGTGGGCAGCAGAAGGATCAGAATCACAGGATTGTAGAGTCAGAACAGTCTTGAAAATAATCTGAGCACAACATAACAATCATATGTACTTACCTATGTATTTAATTTGGAGATCTTCAGTGAAGATACTACCTTCCAAGGAAGTTCTCACTGTTGTTTTTTCTCTCTCACTCACTGATCTCCTTTGATGGTGGATCCCTTTGCAACACCTCCCCATGGTTGCTCTGCCCTCTGGTCAAGAGTACAAGTCTATTTCCTCTTCCACAGGACAGTCTTCCTAATATGCAAATGCAATCTTTCATGATCCTCCATGAGTCATTAAGTCAACCAGCAAAAGTGTGTGTATTCATGGGCACATAATGGACCATTTCTTCTCCAAGGAAAGCACCTCTAGTTTCTTCAGCTGATCCTCATATAGACCATGAATCCCAGGCCCTTCATCATCCCAGTTACCTTCTTCTTGTTCCTGGAAAGAATTGACCCTGACTGAAAAGAAGCAATTTGAAATTAAAGAAAGATGCATTCTTCAGAAGATTGCATTTAAATATTCCACCTTTTCTAGGAATATTGCTGTACATAAGACATGCACTTGAGTACCTTGAAGGTTTTTTGTGATTTTTTTTTTTTGGTATTATAAAGCAATCTAAAATCCTGGAATAGTTGTTATAACTAGCAGATGGAATAGGGAGTGAGTGAAGAGAAAGAGATGGTCATGTCAACTCCCAAAAATCTTCCCTAGAAAATAAACAGTTTAAAGACAGGGCTCCATTTACTGAATAGGGTGTGAGAGTGTTGAAGAAAAAAGGACAGAAACCTACAGCTGAGACTTTGTTGCTTGTATAATGGAAATTTCCAAGTCAGACTCAGGAATCAAAAAGTAAATTTACAAAAATTTTCCTTAAATTGGGGGATGGATACCTAGACCCGGAAAAAATATTAAAAATAGGATTGGATTGTTTGGGACAATGTTGCTTCCTTTTGAAGGAACATACTGATCGGGAATATAGTCTCCTGATGGCCCCTCATCTCTTTTACCCAAGAGAAGCTCTATGCCAGCAGCCTTAGGCATAGGGTTATTTCAACAGAGCCCATAATTATTTCATTTGCAGTTCAGGAAGCTCAAACATGCAATTTTAGAAATATTGTAGAGGGTGGGGGAGGGGGAGAAAAAATCCAATAAATGTTTGCAGGCCAAACAAAGCTCTTTATATGGTTTTGATGTAAATCCCACGATTAAGTTCCCCATGTGCAAAAAGCAGCTTTTTCGCAGCTCCTGATCCCTATGAAATGAGAAGCACATGTAGCCTGGCATAAGTCTGAGGCTCTTGGAGGACCAGAGTAGAAAAAGACTTATAACTGTGGGCCTGGGTGGAGCTCAGACTCATCCAAAAAAGGAGGTCAGTTTATCAAAAAATGTCACTAGGTTTGGATTATTTTCAGTAACACGCTATAGCTACTCTATAATGCTTAGCACAGTTCCAAGTGCATAGTACTGCTAAATTATTATTTGTCAAATGAATGAATGAATATATTCACTATCGATGGGAACTGCTTTATTTATGAGATCACCCTATAATAAAGTCCTTTGGCATATTACAACTAATGGAATCCCCTTAAATGGGGTCTAAGATAGAGCTTCCTTAAATCAAGTTTTTTAAATAATTACTGACAGCTTTTAGTGTTTTGACATTCAGGTCACCCTAATAACTCCTCTTTCCATTTTTTTCCTAACACATATCAATCTTTAAGTATTCAGGGTACATAAAGGCTTATAAATTTTGCTTTGCATTGAGTTGGTTTTAGACACCTGGAGTTATTAAGTGTCTTTCAGGACTGGTACCTCTTACTTTTTAAATTAGGGTCATATGAAGCCCAACAAGTTGGGTGGTCTCATTCCCATACCCCATTGTTCTCTTTCCTCATTGCCATCCTTTCATTTGGAGTTCCAATAAAACCCTACCCAGAAGATTCTGTAAAACTTATCCATATGATACATTCACATTGTTAGAGCCCATCTTTTCTCTACTTCCCTTTTGGAAAGTTTTCATAACTGAAGAACTCTGTGTGTGTGTGTGTATGTGTGTGTGTGTGTGTGTGTGTGTGTTAGTGATATATGTTTTTTAATGATGAGTTGACTGATTCTCTGAAAAGCAAAACAAAACATCTTAAGTTTGTGTTAACTGTATTTCTTTTGGCGACATACTTGCAAAAAGGAATGCTATTCACTTTTTTTGGGGGGGGCAAGGTAATGGGGTTAAGTGGCTTACCCAAGGCCACACAGCTAGGTAATTATTAAGTGTCTGAGACCAGATTTAAACCCAGGTACTCCTGACTCCAGGGCCAGTGCTTTATCCACTACGCCACCTAGTCGCCCCATGATACTCAAATTCTTTATCTGTAAAATGAATCTGATGTTAAGGAACCATTTTTAGGATCAAGGGATTGGGACACTTGCCCCAATTCCTTCTCCACTAAGGAACTCTTCTGCTCTGATTGTGCAAGTAGTCAGTCAAAGTTTAGTCCTGGAGGAGCCAATCCTTGGATTAGATTCCTTTTTCTCATGCTTCTTCCCTTATTGCATTTTCCATCCCAGCACACTGGAGGAAAATTGCTTATAGGTTTAGGATTACAGTATTTCTCCCAAAAAAGAAAGTGGCAGGGGGTGGAGGTGAATAGGAAGATACTAAATATGCAACATATATCAAGTATAGGAGAAGTATTTTTTTCCTACAGCCAAAAGAAATATGAAACACAAAAATTCAATGTTCATTGACAGGTTTTAGTAACAACATAGTAGTACAACTAAAACCACTATTATACTTTTTTGGAAAGCCAATACTTAACCTTCATTGGATCATAAAATTATAGGTTTACCAAATTGTAGGTCATTTCATATTTATCCTTGCCTCTGCATTGCCCAAACAATTGGTCCATGTCTTTTACTAATTCTCATTTTCTCTAATGAATAAACTTCCCTTGTTACCCATCAATTGAAGACCTCTCAGACTCCCAAGATCACCACCCATGTTGGTTAGCTCAAGAAAGTCTATTCAGTTATTTATCAGGAAAGCTGCAGTGTGATAAACCCAAAGAGTTCAGCTTCTGGGAGAAGAACTTACTCTTAGATAAAAACTGCTGGCAAAACTGGAAGATAGTATGGATGAAACTAGGATTAGACCAACATCTCACACCCTATACCAAGATAAGGTCAAAATGGGTACAGGATAAGGAATAATTTACCTGTCAAATCTATGGAAAAGGTAGCAGTTTGTGACGAAAGAAGAGATAGAGAACATTATAAAAATAAACTGGATAATTTTGATTACACTAAATTAAAAAGGTTTTGCACAAACAAAACCACTAGAACCAAGTTCAAAAGGAATATAGTTGGAAAACTATTTTTACAACTAGTATTTCAGGCAAAGGACATTTATTAACTTTTTGTTTGTTTTTTTGCAAAGCAGTGGGTTAAGTGACTTGCCTAAGATCACACAGAGGTCGGATTTGAACCCAGGTCCTCCTGATTTCAGGGCTGGTGCTCTATCCACTGCACCACATAGCTACTCCTTATCTCTTAAATATATAGATGACTGAGTCAAATTTATAAAATAAGTCATTCCCCAATTGACAATTGGTCAAAGGATTTGCAAAGACAATTCTCAGACAAGGAAATCAAAGATAAATCATTATTGATTAGAGAAATGCAAATTAAAGCATCTCACACCTCTCAGATTGGCTAATATGACCAAAAAGGAAAATGATCAATGTTGGAGGAGATGTGGAAAATCTGGGACACTAATACATTGGAGTTGTGAACTGATCCGACCTTTATGGAAAGCAAAAAAAAAAAAATGTAAATACAACTACTGGATCTGTATACTGAAAAGATCATGAAAAAGGATAAAAATCTCACAAATACAAAAGTATTCATAGCAGCTCTTTTTGTAGTGGCAAAGAATTGGAAATTGAGGGGATGCCAATCAATTGGGGAATGACTGAACAAATTGTGTTATAGGTATGTAAAGGAACACTATTGTTTTATATGAAATCCTGAGGGACGGGATTTCAGAAAAGCCTAGAAAGAACTGATGCTGAGTGAGATGAGCAGAACCAGAAGAACACTGCACATGCTAACAACAACATGGAGTGATGATAAACCTTGGTGGACCTGCTCATCCCATCAGTGCAATAATCAGGGACAATTTTAGAGGATCTGTGATGGAAAATACATCTGCATCCAGAGACAGAATTGTGGAATTTGAACTTATCTTCAATTTTAAAAAGTTGTCTTATGTATTATGTAATTTTACAATCTCTAATGTTTTCTTTCTTTCTTCCCTTTGGATCTGTTTCTTCTCTCACAATACATTCAGTTTTGATCTGTGCATATTATGAATGCAAATATAAAGATCATATCAGATCGGGGAGGGAAGGGAGGGAGAAAAAAGTTAAAACTCAAGATCTTGAAAATAAGTTGGTAGAAACTACCATTATATAAAATTTGAAAACAAATAAAATATTTATATAATGCAAAAAAAAAGGGAAGACACAGTGGATAGAGCACTAGCCTTGGAGCCAGGAAGACCAGAATTTTGAATTTGGCCTCAATCATTTGAGACTTATTATCTGTGTGAGCTTGGGCAAGTCACTTAACCATGATTGACATGCATCCAGGGTCATCTCCAGGCATCCTGTTCCATATCTGGCCACAGGATCCAAATGACTCTGGAGGAGAACGTGAGGCTGGTCACTTAGCACAGTCTCTCTCACTCAAATCCAATTCATGTGTTTATCATATAATTATCTCCCTAATGTCATGGTCTTCTTTGAAAACAAAGGAAAAACAGCATGAAGAAAATACAAAGTGGAAATGGCACAGTCTCACCTAGTTAAGTCTATACTTTTTATGGGAGGCAATGGGAATAGGAAAATTATGGGAATAGAAGAGGTAGGAAAAGCACACTTCTCATGGGAATTACAATTGCCAAGAGGTATTGCTTAACACAGGGAAGCATTGAAGGGAGATATTAGAAAGGAAGCTTTCTTTTTCAACTGACACGGCACCCAGTCCTATGACAATAACAGAAAGTAAACCCAGGGCCTACTCAGATTTTGCTGATTATTATTATCAAATTGTCAGGTCCTTTCTTTGCTGGGCCACTATAGGTATTTCTTTCCAAATTGCCCATTTCAGTCAAGGATGCTAGCTATTTTTCCAGTCTACCAGGTTCACCTATTCTGGTACAATGCCTTGTCAGTCACCCATGCTTTCTTTAGCTTTTCAAGAGGTATTACCTCTTTATAAGCTTTTATCATTTAACAACTGAATTAATGAAATAGTCTTCCAGCTTATCTCCCAGTTCTCATTCTCTTTTTATTTTTAAATGTTTTATGGATACTTTTTGTCATTTTAAACCACAATCATTTTCTATCAATTTCTTCAAGGTACTCTTCCTTATTAAAAAAACAGGGAAAAAAGGTAAAAAATGCAGTTAGTAATGATAGCTATTATTTAATATTAAAGTATTATTATCATCATACTTAAAATTTTATCTAGCATTTTATATCTAGTATCATCACATTTGGTCTTCACAATAATCCTGTGAGTAGGTGATATTATTGTTCTCATTTTATAAATGAAAAAATTTAAGCTAAAAAAATTAAGTGACTTACCCATGGTTACACAGCTAATACATGACTAAAGCAGCATTCAAACTCAGGTATTTCTCTAAGAGCTGTTCCCCAGTAGATAAATTGTCAAAGAATATGAACAGTTTTCAAAGTAAAAAGTCAAAACCATCAATATATATATATATATATATTTTCAATATAATTATTAGAGAAATGTAAATTAAAGCAACTTTAACCTATCATAGACTGGCAAAAATGACAAAAGAAGTGAATGACAAATTTTGGATATATGGGACAGCACATTAATGCATTATTGGTGGAGTTGTGAACTAGTCCAGCCATCCTGGAAAGCAATTTGGAATCTGGTCAGAAAGATGCCAAACTGTATGCCCAGCTATACACTACTAGGCCCTTAATCCTTATGAAATCAAAGAAAGAAGTAAAAGGATCTATATATACAAAAATATGTATTGCAGCCTTTGAAGTAATTCAAAATTGTAAAATAAGTGTGTTCTACTGAGAATCAGATAAGCAAATTGTAGTATGTATATGTAATGAAATATTATGATGAAATAGACAATTTTTTCAGAAGAAATTGGAAATTATGAACTGATACAGAGTAAAGTGAGCAGACCTAAGGGAACAGAGAACCTAGAGAAAAAAATATTTAAAATATTTTAGAATTCTGGTA
The DNA here is from genome assembly GCF_037893015.1 of Macrotis lagotis. NCBI lineage: Eukaryota > Metazoa > Chordata > Mammalia > Peramelemorphia > Peramelidae > Macrotis > Macrotis lagotis. Next base: position 263,719,893 of record NC_133658.1, on the reverse strand, counting down.
AATGATATGATAAACCATAAGTACAAAAGAAAGAAGATGAAACATGCCACTCATCTACTGACAGGAAGTAATGAACTTAAAATGCAGGAACATACATTTTTCAGGCATGGCCAATGTCTGATTGTAGGAATTTGCTTTGTTGCAGCTAAGTATCAAGATACACACACACATACACACACACACACATGCATATATATGTATGTTTGTGTATATCTATCTACATATATATTTAAAAATTATTCAATAGTGAAATAGTAGGAAGAACAGATTAGCTTTTTAATTGCTTGTTCATTTTTTTTTTTAAAACCTGAGCAATTAAAATACTTAGATTTTCCTTATTCCAAGTTTAGCATTCTTTTTGCTCATTGATTAGGAATGACTAAGCAAGTGGATATGGATATGATGGAATATTATTGTGCCATAAGAAATAATAAAGATGATGAATACAGAGAACATAGGAAGACATATAAACTGATACATATGCCCAACCAGGAAAAACAATATCCACAATGACCACAACAATGGAAATGGAACAAATACAACAAAATAGAATTGAATTCAACAACATTGAAATTGGATACTGCAAAATTATGATGAATTTATTTGAAGAGCTTTAAGAAAATATTTCCCTTTTTTAGTTGAAAATGATAGATATGGAAATATGCATGCATGTGTGTGTGTATGCATATATAGTCAGACTTTTTCATGGATTTGCTGAAGTTTTTTTCCCCCTTTTATTCCTTGTTATAAGAAATGTCTGGGGAAAGTGGAGGGCAGCAAGTGAAGAAGATTATATTGTGAGATGTAGGCAATACAAAAACAAGATATCAGTATAATTTTATTTTTAAAAAGGAAGCAGTAAACAAAACTGAATAACAACATGTCTGATAGTATTTGCAACATTTTATACCTGTTAGTTTGTCTACCACCTCACAACATGCTTCATTATCAGTCTTCTGGGACTAAGATTCTTCTAAGCACTCCTCTATTTTACCACATATAATTACTAGAATATTTTTTTCTCTTAAAGACTTTTCCTACTTTCACTTGTCCTCAGTTTAGATTCTTGCATCTAGTCAAGCCAATGGATTTGATTCTAATTGCCCGCTATTTTTTCATTTCTTCCTCTATACTGTCTCTATCTTAAATATTCTCCTTTTCTCTTCACCTTACCTTCTTTAATACCAGATCAAATGCTTCTTCCTGGAAATCCCTTTATGATATTTCATCTGATTCTGCTGCCCCGCTTCTTAGTTTGTCCTCTTTCAATATTTACAAACTAAGTCTATTCTGTTAGAGGATCCTCTTATGAAGAATATTATAAGAAAATTTTCTATGGTGAGCAAAAGAATAAGCCACTTTAAGGAATATAGTGCTGGATGGGTATGTGGTTACTCAAAGTATTTAGTACACACTAATTCTTGCTTGGGTATCACAAAGTCTTTAGGATGGGGGGAAGGGTAGAGAGGATGAAACACTGTTCCTTTGCCTCATAGGTCTTGAAGAAAAGTCTCCCAGGTACTCCAGCTATAGGCTAGCCCAGCACAGCGCCTGCATTGTTAATGTACACACCCTGGGCAGATGGAAAGGTTTCACAGCTTATTAATAGAAAACACTTGGGTTCACATTAGGGATTATAAATCATATATATGTATATATATATATGTACATATATATATATGTACATATATATATATATATATTTCTTTTTCTCAAAAACTGAATTCAGACTCCAAACTTCCCAACAGTGCCCTCATTAAATGTTTTGTTTTTTAACTGAGCAGTACCTTCCTGAACCTGTTTGTGAAACCTGTCATGAAGACTTTGTCTCAGTCACTGGTTAGATATGACCAGCTTGGCTATAGACTTAGCCTTCACAGGTATGATGACCTTTGATTTGTCAGTCAGGAGATAGGGTCTGCACTGCACAAAGAGCTATAGTAAAGGCCCATAGGAGTAGCGCTAGCCTGTTATAAAATAGCAGTTCTTGTGCCCTTGCTGTGCTTTAGAGTGGTACTGCTTTGTAGCTATTCTGATATTAGAACACCATTAACATTTATCCATTCAATAACCATTTATCAATTAAAAACAACCTAAGATTAACAGCCTATTGAGTTGGAAAAGAACTCTTAGCTAATTGATTAGTATTTTGCTATGAAAATTACTAGTAAATGAATAATAATATCATTTCCAATCAAAAAAATGTATATGGAACTTATCCTGATGAAGTAGAAAAGTGAATGAGATAGAGTTTGTTTCTCAGTCTAAATGGAAAGAAAAGGCAAATGCACATAAAAAGCTACTTGGCAAAAGAACGCAGTACCAGTTGCTAAGTGAATAGTACAGATGGAAAAGAGTTGTAGGAGGTCAGAGAAATGAGATTGTTTGCAGAATATGTGTTCACAAAGTAGGACTGAAACTGTTTTAATGTGTTATTCTTCCCCAGGGGTACTTCCCATTCAGTCATGGAGATGCATGAAAATTCAATTCAACAAAAATTGAGAGTGCTAGGTATGTAGATAAAATTTATGTCCTTACTACTATTACTAGGGCTATGACATGTTAGAGATAAGTAACTACAAGGAAATTGGAGGATGGAGAAGAGCTCTTAGCAACTGGATAGTTTGATAAAATGCTAGATAGAAAATCTAGCAACTGCACTGAGTTCTGGAGAAGAAGGAGAATTCATTAAAAGATAAAGAATTGTATTATAGGCACAGGGTATAACTGATGTTAATACACATTGACGGCAAATATAATACTGAGTTTGGGAGAAGCTAAAAAGTCCAATTTGCTGAAAAAGGGAGGCAAATGAGGGGGAAGTAAGACTGTAAAGAAAGGTTGGAGCCTATTGATAGGGAGCTTTAAATACAATCTCTAGTTTATCTGGAGGCAGTCAAGAACCACTGAAGGTTTTTGAGAATAGGACTGACATTATCTTAGGAAGGGACACTCGTCTTAGAGCCACAAGATCTCTTCTTAATTTTAAATCTTAGATTTTGTTTTTATGAGTGACCATCCTTGAGCTGAATAATGAAGAAACTCTGACCTAGGAAGATGATAGGAGGAGGCAGCAATTGTAGAGTTCGATGGAAAGAATAGGAAGGAACTGAGCTGAGTTGAAGGTCAGAGACTGATAACTGGGTTCAAGATCTTGGGGGCTTTGTAGGATGAAAACCTAAGAAAATGTTAAAAGAGCATAAAGCTTGATATAGCATTTGTACTCAGAACCTGAGTTCACATCCTGACTATTCTACTTATTACCAAAATAACCTTGAGTTTCAGTTTATTCATTCAAAATGGAGGAACAAGAAATCCTTTTGGCTCCAAATCTGATGAACCTATAAGCCTCTTGTTCTTCTGATCCTCATTTTTCTCCTCTGTAAAAAGAGGATCATAATATTAGCAGTAACTATACTACAAGGTTATTTTTAAGAAAATCCTCTGCAAACTTTGAAGTCTCATATATAAAAATAGGGCACTATTGTCATTATTCTTATTATCAGTGACTTCCTCTATAGTCCTTCTCTTAATGCCTCTAATGCCTTCTATGTTCCCAGAGCTGGAGACACAGAGACAAAAGTGATATATTCCCTGACCTTAAGAATTTTACATTCTCTTGTGGTTTATGACATGTATGCATACACACACACACACACATATCTATATATCTATATATCTATATATATATATAAATATAATTTTAATTATGTAGAGGTGAATCTGGATTCTCAAAGGCTATGCCAGTAGAATATTATCTCATTTTTGTATTTGTATTTCTTGCACTTGCCACACAATAATTACTTAATAAATGCTTTTCATTCTTTCACTCACTCATTCATTCATTCATTCATAGAAAAGGCTTAAAAGACTTTGACTATATACCTCTAGTATGAAGACAACAAAGCTAAATTTAGAGAAGCTCATTTTAAATGTGGCTTCAGGATGATGAATTTTCCATCTACTAAGTCATAAAAGGGTTGTGATACATATTATTGGATAGAGTGCCTTATAATGATAAACTCTTTGAAATATTATTAATGGCAAACAAGTAGGGAATATGACTCTGACCAGGATTTTTCCTGGTAAAGTTCAAATCACCAGGAAAACATCTATTAAATTTCTCTTTGGGTCAGTCCAGTTAGACAAGCAAGCTATCTTGGTGCTGGACAGGGCTCAAAAGTAAGTGTGACAGAGCCAATCCACCTGTTTCCACATCTAAGTGGGAGTGGGTGATGGGCAGTGGGTGGTATGTATAATCTATCAATCTCCACTTTGTAGTTAATTTACTATGACCTAGACAAATTGCTTACCTGTTCTGGGCTGGTTTCCCCATAAGTAAAGTGAGGTAGAGGAAGGGTTGGACTGAAAGAACATGAAGGGGTCATTCCTGGCTTTTAATCCATTCTGTTATTCACTTACATTTTATGGGAGAGTTCATTCCATTCACATTCAAAGTTATAATTACTCTTTATTGTCCTCCATGCTATCATCCCTCTGTTTGCATTTTTCCCCTTTTTTCACTTTATCCATATTCCCCAGTATTTTACTTCTGAATATCACCCCCTTCAGTGTGTTTGCCCTCTTATATCCACCTCCCCTCCCCTATCTTTCCTAAGAGGTCATTCCTTTCTTAAATTCCATGAGTCTTTTCTTCATTCAAACTCTCCAGTTTAATCTGATTACAAACTGCCTTTCAAGATTCTCTCTAAAATCCTTTCCCAGAAAATGTGGGGCCTACTAACAGTTCTTGAATAGACCTTTCATTTTCTACTTTTGAGCCTTTGGGTCAATCTGCCTACTTGGTATGACTTTCTTTTCTTTACTTTTTTTTTGGACCACTCATCCTCCAAAGCCTAACTCAATTTCTTGCTCCTTTGAGAACCCTTCTTTGACATCTCCAGGGCAAGGATCTCACCTGTCTCTGATTTCCTCTGACATTGGTTGTTTATAATATAATCTGACACTTTATACATAGTGTCTTATAGAATAGTGTGAATCATCTTTTTATATGTGTATATCACAACATCATCATAGGCATCTTGAAAACAGAGACTGTGATTTTAGTCATCTTTATAGTCTTCATAGCTTAACATTATACCCTATACTTAGAAAGAATTTAACAAGTATCTATTGATTGATATACCTCATATTTGTCACTTTAGAAGAAAGAAGTGTTGATGGTTACATCCTTCCTACTAAGGCCTTCCCTTTCACTCCAGTCCTGCTTTAATCTCCTTATTGAAAGGGAATTCTAGGAACACAGGATTAAAAACTGAAAGGGACTGCGTTGACCTAATCTACCATTTTACTGATGAAAAAGCTCAGACCCAGAGGTTAAGAGACTTTTCCTAGATCATACAAATATATGAGTAGAATATTTCAAAGTCACTCTTCTCAAATTCAAATTCAGTTCTATTCCCATCATACCACAGTGCCACTCTCTCAAATTGTGAGCTGCTTGGAATTGAATGCCTGTGATCCTTAAGAAAATAATTTCATCCAGTCTCAGGAAAAAATAGCTCCATTTTCAAGGAAGATTTTAGGGTGGTTGCAGGGTAGTACATTTTTTTCTCCTTTGGGGAGGGGAATTTTTTTCTTATATTTTTTATTCTAGATGCTTTTGTTTATTTGCTTTGTTTATTAAATAAAAAGAACCCCAGGCCAGCAGGAATTCTTTTGGTGGCCACAATGTATAAATAACAGCACAAAAGAGCAGCTGTCCTCTTGGTAAGAGCAGCCAACTTAGAAAGACACTTAGTCCCTCTCCTGCTGAGAACAGGAGCTTAGCCTTTCGTTCTGGTGGCAGCTGCCAGCTCTCAGCTGTACCTGAAATGTGGTCAAGCAGGATACTCTGGGCTCCTTCACTGAACCAGCAAGAGTAATAACCCAAGACCAAGAATGAGGCAGTGACTTTAAAATACCAGAAATGGGAAGAAAGCCTGCGGCCAGGGAGATAAATCTCCTTCTATGCCAAGGGCCAGCTGCTGAAGAATTATAACAAGACTGCTAATATAGTTAGCCTAGAGAGTGTAAATCCAAGGTGAAGGAAGAGCCATAGAATTTGAGAATATCAAAGTGTAGTTCATAGAACGACCAAACTGGAAGGGAACTTCTTTTAAAGGATATGCTATGTGAGAATTATAAGTGATCTTAAAACATAACATGGAAAGGTGGAGGAGGATGGGACCATAAATATCTACTCCAAGTGTTAAAATTTATTGAGTCATAGACCCCTTTAACAGTTTGACAGCATCTGTAGAACCCTTCTCATAATTTTTTTAAATATGTAAGATAAAATAAATCAATAAACAGTTAACAGTTTTTAAATAGTTCTTATATTACCCCTCCCTTCCCTGGTTAAAAGTCCCTGATAACATAATCTCCTTATTTTAGGGTTGGGGAAATTGAGACCCAAAAGATGTGTTAGGCTCATCAGAATGGCAGAACAGGGACATTGAAACAAGGCTTCCTGACTCCTTCATTCATTTTCTGTGCAAGAAAACATGTCAGATAATGTGGCCTTTCCCTGTTAATGAGGCTTCCCAGTACTATATGAGAATAAGTTGGATTATCTTCTCACTATCATCACTGAAAGGCCTAGCTGCTGTAGTGGAAAGAGCAAGGTCTGAGTTAGGAGACCTTGATTTGAATTCTTCTTTAAAACTTGCTAGGTGTGAGGCAATGGACAAGGGACTTCCCTTGGCAGAACCTCAGTTTTCTCATCTGTAAAGTGAGGATATACACTTAGCTATTCAAAGTGCTTTGTAAAAGTATAGACACATAAGCTATTATTATGGGCTGGGAACCAAAGCTAAAAAAGTCAGGCCACTAAAGAAATCTATGGATAGTTTTTTGGGGTTTTTTTTTAGGTTTTTGCAAGGCAAATGGGGTTAAATGGCTTGCCCAAGGCCACACAGTTAGGTAATTATTAAGTGCCTGAGGCTGGATTTGAACTCAGGTACTCCTGACTCCTGTGCCACCTAGCGCCCCATGGATAGTTTTAAAAAAAATTTCAGAGTAAGGACAATAGATTCTATTCTTAATAGCTCCCTGCTAATAAGCACTGGGGCATCTAGGTGGAATAATGAATAGATTGTTGGGTCTGGATTGAGGAAGACTCACCTTCCTGAGTTCAGTTCTAACCTCATATACTTACTATGTGGCCTTGGGCAAGTCACTTAACTCTATTTGCCTCAGTTTCCCCATCTGTAAAATTAACTGGAGAGGGAAATGGCAAATCAATCTAGTCTTTGCCAAGAAAACTCCAAATGAAATCATGGAGAGTGGGACATGACTGAAAAATGATTGAACAATAACAATAAGTAATAGATAACTCATTTTATTTGAAAGAAAATGGCAATATACTATAGTTCATCCTGAATCCTTAACTATAAACCAGAATCTACTGGTCTGAAAACAGTTACTCTTTCCTTGTAGTTGAGCTATGAACTAGACAAAATCAGAGAGATGATAACAGTCAAATAAGTGTAATTCATTCATTTAATCAATCAGTGCACCTACATGGGCTAAGCGCCTATTGTCTTAAGTCCTGGGGTTAAAAAGAGGCAAAAGATAGACCCTTGAAAGCTAATTTACCTGATGCTTGATGATTCCTTTCTTTTTGTAGCTTTATTTTATTTTCCTAGGATATGAGGGTGGGGTACAGTATATGGGACTAGATGTGAAAAGCAACAGCAAGAATAGACTTGGCAAATATTTCCCTTCTATTTTGTTTGGTATCACTTGTTAAGCCCACTACTTCCTCTTGCTAATTAAAAATGAGAAGAAAAGAAGGGAGACAAAAACTTTTTAAACAAATAATCATAGTCAAGCAAAACAAATCTACACCATAGCCACGTCCAAAAAATATACATTTTTCTACCTTTTGTGTCCATCACTTCTCTATCTATGCTTCATCATTAGATCCTTTGTAGATATCCCAACCCTCTCATTTAATAAATGAGGAAACTGCTTAAAGGCCTAAAGTGACTTAACTAAAGTCACATAACTAATGAGGGACAACTCTAGGATATAAATTGAGATTTTCTTAACCCCTAGTCCAGGGCATGTCTCACTCTTATGCTATCTCCAGACTTAGAAAAGAATTATGTGTCAACATTCAAGGGTCTATGATTCCCTCAATGTAGATACTTGCTCCATCACCTTAACTATACCTCCTTTATACCTTATGAGATGCTCACAAAAAAAAATTTCTGTCTCTCTCAATGACTTCTAGTGATGCATATAGCTAGCCTGCTCCTAAAATGACAGATATAGAGTTGATCACTGGGCAAATCATCAGTACTTTTCCAGTTTGATGGCATCTACCAGAGGGGAATCTTTCTGAGCTTAGTCTTTAAGAAATATTTTTTTCAATTAGCAAATATTTATGTAAGCTCCTTCCTACTTTCTCTCCTTCACGCCCCCATCAGAAGAAAAGAGGAAATCTTTGTAACAAATAAGCATGGTCAAGATAAATTCCCAACATGACTGTCCAAAAAAAAGTACATCTCATTCTGCATCTTGAGTATTTTACCTCTCTGGCTGGAGTTATGGAACATAATTTGTCAAAAGTCCTCTGGCATTATATAGTTCATTGCTTTGATCAAAGTTGTAAAATCTTTCAAAGTTGTCTTTAAGATATTATTATACAAATTATTCTCCTATTTTGCTCACTTCACTCTGCATCAGTTCATCAGTTTTCTTTGAAATGGTCCCTTTCATAATTTATTATGATACAATAATATTCCATTACTTTCATGTGCCATTTTTTGTTCAGTTACTCCCTAGTTGATAGGCACCCCTGTAGTTACCAGTTCTTTGTCACTACAAAAAGAAAAGCTAAATATGGGGTTGTACTTTTTACTTTCTTTTCTTCTTTTTTTTTATTTATTTGGCATATATAGAATTACTAGTGATATCATTGATAATGGGAAAGGAATTACACTCAGGGGAAGGGGGCTTAAATTTTTTTGGGGGGGGGGTCAGTTCTAAAGTGAAAAATGCATAGATTGACTCCAAAAAACTCAGACTTTAATTCACAGGCTTGCAAGTTTCACATATATTATAGACCACAAAAAGTTCACAACTTAAACTCTGGAGAGACATCTAGCTACTTAAGGATAGGCTGAATAACATAGGTCAAGGATAAAACGCTTGAGGGGAAAGAGGAAAGGAAAGGATTTGGAAAATAGCCACAGAGACTGGAGTCCAGCAAGTAGCTGGGGCCATAGTGATAGTTACAAGCTGGGAAAGAAGTAATTGAGTTAAAAAAGAGAGAGAAAAGCTTATATCAACACACATCCAGCCACATGGGACTGTAGTCATATTATTAAAGAGAAAAGCTTTAGAAGACAGAAGAGAGAAAAGCTTAGATTAACATGGACCCAGCCACATGGGACTGAAGCCATACTGTTAAGAGAGTAACAGTTTGCAGTGAGGGGTGTTGGGTGGGTGGGTGGGGGGGTGTCATGAAGTTCTAAATTGCTTTCCAAGACAACTGGATCAATTCAGAGATCTATCAATAATACTTTATTGTGTCTGTTTTTTTCACAACTCTTCCAACATTTATTATTTTCCTTTTTTGTCACTTTTACCAATTTGAAGTGTGTGAGGAATAAACTCAGAATTGTTTAATTTTGCATTCATCTGATTAAAAGTAATTTCTAGTACTTCAGAATACTGGTTTCTATTGTTTTATAATGATAACTTAGATTTCTCTCTTTGAAAACCTTATATCTTTGGCCTCTTTTCAACTGGAGAATGACTTATTCTCTTAAATTTGAATTAAGTTCCTTATATTATGAGGCACAGTCTTCAAGAACCTAGGATTACTTTAATACTGTGTAACAAGGTATCAGAGGACTTTATTGGAAGCCTATCTCATAAAAAAGTTTAACAAGTAATTAATGTTAAAAAAAAGTCACTAGCTAATTGAAATACAGCCAAGATAAAAGGAAAGGCCAAGGGTAAGAATTTGTGTTTCTAGCCTTAAACAGAGGAGACATTGCTCTAATTCTAATTACTAAAACTAGTAATCAAGACAGAATGATCCCTGGAGTGAAAGTTTGTTCATTAAGTTAACAAAGTTTGGCAGGTTCCAGTTCCCTTTAGTCTATTTATGTCATAACCAAGCAATGTTCAGATTTGTCATTTCTTCAATTAACTAACATTTATTAAAAGTTTACTATTTGGCATCAACCTGAGATATAAAGATAAAAATAATCTCAAGTAACTTAGTTTTTATAGGGAAGTCGGCATTTTTGAGAATAAGTAGTTACAAAACAATCTAGAAAATAAATGCAACTTAACTTTTTTTTTGGGGGGAGGCATTAGCAGCTAAAGGAAATAAGAAGTCTCAGGGAGGAGGTGAATTTGAACTGAACTGAAATTTTAGGGAAAATTAAGACAGATTTTAAGAGGTGGAGGAGAGGATGGAATTTATTCCAATTATGGAAGTCAATCTTTTCAAAGACAATGAGATGAAACATAGAATACCATATATTAGAAAGAGCAAGCAAATCAATTTTGCTATACTGAAGGAAAGTATTTATGGAGGAGATCTATATGAAGGGAAAAAAATATGATGAAACTGAAAAGATAAATTGGAGTCAGATTGTGAAGGATTTTAAATGTCAAATGAAGGAGTCTGCATTTAATCCTAAAAGTAATAATGATAGTTATTATTCAAAAGCATTTATTAAATGCCTACTGTGCTAAGTCTTGGGGATACAGAGTATGGTAGAAGTAGCCACTTCACTCAAAGAACTTACAGTCTAATGAAGAAAACATGCATAACTTTGTTCAAGTAAGATATATAGTATAGATTAGAGATAATCAACAGAATTAAGGAGGATTGAGAGTCTTCTTTTAGAAAGGGGAATTTTAGCTGACATTTGAATGAAACCAGAAAAACCACAAGATAGAATTAAAATGGAGGAACATTCTAGGCATGGAGGCTAACAAGTGAAAATGCCTGGAATTAGGAGTTGGAGTGTCCTACTCAAGGAACAGAAATGAGGCTAATGTCACTAGACTGCAGAATATGTAGAATTCTTAGGTGTACAAGAAGACTGGGAAGGCAGGAAGGGGAGTAGAATGCAAAACAATGGATTTTATATCTAATTCTGGTAGTGAGTGGGAGCCACTGGAATTCAGCAAAGAAGGAGTTAACATAGTCAGACCTGTGCTTTTGGAAGTACAATTGACATTTGAGTGAAAGATGGATTGTAATGAGGAGACATTGGATACCAGGAGAGCAAATAGAAGCTCTTTGCAATTATCTCAGTTTGAAGTAAGAAGGGCCTACATAAGGATAGTGGCAAGTGTTAGAGGAGAGAAGGGGGACATATCTGAGTGATGCTACAAAGATAAAATTGACAGGACTTAGATATTGGGGGTGAGAGTGAAGAGTCAAAGATGACACCTAGACTGTGAGCCTGGAGTGACTGGGAGGATGGCATACCCTCAATAGTAGTAAGGAAGAAAGGAAGAGGGAAGTGCAGCTAGGTGGTGCAGTGAATAGAGCACCGGTCTTAGAGTCAGGAGTGCCTGGGTTCAAATCCTACCTCAGACACTTAATAATTACCTAGTTGTGTGGCCTTGGGCAAGCTACTTAACCCCATTGCCTTGAAAAAATCTTAAAAAAAAGAAAAGAAAAAAAAGAAAGGAAGAGGGAAGAGTTTGAAGGAAATGAAGAGTACTGTTTTGGTCATGTTGAGTTTAAGATTTACAGTATATCCAATATGACAAGAAAGGTTCATGACCAATGTTGGAGGGGACACAGGAAATGTGGGATAATTAATGTGTTGGTGGAGTTGTGAACTGATCCAGTCTTTTTGGAGAGCAATTTAGAATTATGCCCAAAGGGCAATAAAAATGTGCATACCCTTTGATCCAACAATACCACTACTGGGTCTGTATACTGAAGAGATCATGAAAAAGGGTAAAAATTGCACATGTACAAAATATTCATAGCAGCTTTTTTTGTAGTGGCAAAGAATTGGAAACTGAGAGGATGTTCATCAGTTGGGGAATGGCTGAAAATTTTGTGGTATATGTATGTGTTCTATAAGAAATCATGAAGGACAAGATTTCAGAAAAGCTTTGAAAGACTTGCATGAATTGATGCTGAGTGAGATGAGCAGAACCAGAAAAACTATACACACTAAGAACAATATGGAGTGATAATCAACCATGATGGACTTGTTCATTCCAGCAGTGCAATATTCAGGAACAATTTTCAGGGATTTGTAATTGAGAATAAGATCTGTATCCAGAGAGGAACTGTAGAGTTTAAATGAAGACCGAAGCTTATTATCTTATATTTTTAAAAATTGTCTTATGTATTATGACATAATTTTGCTATCTCTAATGTTTTGTTTCTTCCTTTTGGATCTGATTCTTCTCACATAACACGTTCAATTTTGATCCATGCTTATCATGGATAAAAATGTAAAGTCTTTATCAGATTGTCTTCTCTTGGGAAGGTGGCAGGGGAAGGGAAGGGAGGCTATAAAACTCAAAACCTTGGAAAAAATGATTGGTAGAAACTTCCATTGTGTGTAATTGGAAAACAAATAAAATATTTATAAAATTAAAAAAGAAAGTTAAAATAGGTTAGATCTAGTATTTATTAGTAGTTTTTTGTACTCTTTTAAAAGTACTGCTTAAAATAATAAATATATTACTTTAAAGGAAAAAAAGATTTTACAGGTCATCCAGTTAAACATATCCAATAGACAGTTGGAGATACAAGTATGGGATTAGGAAGAGGTTAGGGATGGATAAAGAGACATGACAATCATCAGCATAGAGATGATAAATGAATCTTTGGGAGCTGATAAGATTACCAAGAGAAAAACTTTAAAGAGAGAAGACAAGAAGATCCAGGACAGAACTCTGGAGGACACCCATGGTTACTGACATAACCTGGATAAAGTGAGTAAAGGAGACTGGGAATGAATGGTCAGATAGGTGGGAGGAGAACCAGGAGAGAACAGTGCCATGACAATCTAGAGACAACAGAATATCAACAGAATCTCAAGGAGAAGGGAATGGTGGTGATCAACAGAGAGGTTAAAATGGATGAGAAAAGATCATTGGATTAAATAATTAAGAAAAAACATGTAACTTCAGAGAGAGCAGTTTTATAATTTAATATTTATTTATTCTCATTTTGTACAATGTTTTTTATACATTAATAAAATATTCTTGTTTAAGAGTAAACAAAGTGGGGTGGAGCCAAGATGGCGACAAGAAGGGATCCAGTCTTAGGGGCTCTCTGATAAAACTTGAAACTAAGGACTCTAACTAAACTTTCGAGAGACAAAACCCACAAAGGGACCCAGTGAGGCAGTTCTCCTACTCAAGGTAACCTGGAAAAGAGCAGAAAGGCGAAAGAACTTCAGCCTCCCGGAGGCGGCAACCTTGGGGGACCTCTGTCAGAGTGAGCACTGGAGCCCAGCCCTCAGGGCACACAGCCTACATCTTGGTCTTTCAGCAGCCCAGATCCTGAAACAGAAGCAGGCGGAGCCTGTAAGCAGGAGCCCCAGGGCATGAGCCCATTGAGCAGAGGGTGGGGAGTGAAGAGAGACTGCTGAGCTCTGTCCTCTGCCTCTGGAACAGGACTCGGGGTTCTGACCACATTCAGATCCTGATAGCACTCTAGGCCCCCCCCATAGAACAGCAGGGCCCCCCCACCTCAGCCCTGTGGCAGAGGGGGCGTTTATGGTCATTCACAGACCAGGAGGGAGGACAGAGCCCCACACACTGAGACCCTTGTGGGAGTGTCCCAAAAGCTCAGGAAGCACCCCAAAACCAGGCCCAGGCTGGGAAAATGAGCAAGCAGAGAAACAAGAGGGACACCATTGAGAAATATTTTGCATATGAGCCCAAGAAGGATCAAAATACTCAGTCTGAAGATGAGGAAGCACAAGCTCCTGTATCTAAAGACTCCAAGAAAAACAGAAATTGGGTTCAGGCTATGAGAGAGCTCAAAAAAGACTTTGAAAATCAAATGAGGGAGTTGGAAGAAAAACTGGGAAAAGAAAGGAGAGAGATGCAGGAAAAACATGAAAATGAAGTCAGCAGCTTAGTCAAGGAAATCCAAAAAAAAAAAATGCTGAAGAAAATAGCATGCTAAAAACCAGCTTAGGTCAAATGGATAAAACAGTTCAAAAAGTTATTGAGGAGAAGAATGCCTTAAAAAGCAAAATTGGCCAGATGGAAAAAGAGATAAGAAAACTCTGAGGAGAACAAATCCTTCAGACAAAGAATAGAATTCAGGGAGATTGATGAATTTACTAGAAATCAGGACTCAATACTTCAAAACCAAAAAAATGAAAAATTAGAAGAAAATGTGAAACATCTCATTCAAAAAACAACTGATATGGAAAACAGATTTAGGAAAGATAATTTAAAAATTATTGGAATACCTGAAAGTCATGATCAGGAAAAGAGCCTTGACATCATTTTCAGAGAATTACTAAAGGAAAATTGCCCTGATATCCTAGAAGCAGAGGGCAAAATAGAAATGGAGAGAATCCACAGATCTCCCCTCCCCAGAAAGAGATCCTAAAAAACCAACCCCCAGGAATATTATAGCCAAATTCCAGAACTCCCAAGTCAAAGAGAAAATATTACAAGAAGCCAGAAGGACAGAGTTCAAATATCATGGAGCTGCAGTCAGGATCACACAGGACTTAGCAGCAACTACTTTGGAAGCTCGTAGGGCTTGGAATATAATATACCAGAAGGCAAAAGAGCTTAGAATTCAGCCAAGAATGAACTACCCAGCAAGGCTGAATGTCCTCTTCCAGGGAAAAAGATGGACTCTCAATGAACCAGAGGAATTTCAAATGTTCCTTTTGGAATGGTCAGAGCTGAACAGAAGTTTTGATCTTCAGATACAGGACTCAGGTGAAGCATGGAGATTGGAGGAGAGGGAAAAAATATGAGGGACTTGATGATGAACTGCATGTATTCCTTCATAGAAAAATGACACTGATGATACTCATATGAACCTTCTCAGTTAATAGAGCAGGTAGAGGGAGCTTTTATAGTTGAAGCACAGGAGAAAGCTGAATTTGAAGATAAAATATGGTGTAAAAATGGAGTCAATAGAAAAAAGGGAAATGTAATGGGAGAAAGAAAAAGGAGAGGGGGAATAGGCCAAGATATTTCAAATAATAAGATTTTTTTGTTGCAGGGGCTATTGCAGTGATATGGAAGGGGGGAGGCAAGGGGGAATGAGGGGACCTTTGCTCTTGTCGGGGGTGGCTGGGAGAGGAAGCGGCATGTGTGCTCAGTGGGGTGTAGGCTTCTGGAGTAAGAAGGAGGGGGAGTAGGGGGAAGGGGTGGGGATGTGAATAAAGGAGGGGAGGATGGACCATGGGGGGAGAGTGGTCAGATATAACACATTTTCTTTTTTTGCTTCTTGCACAGGGCTGGGATTGGGAGGCCTGTCCAGGACCATGGGGCCAGGTGGATTCTGGGCCTAGGGGGTGGTATGGGGGCTCAGGGCTTCTTGGCCCCAGGACCAGGGATCTGTCTGCTGCACCACTCAGCGACCCTACAGCAGAGTCAGAGTGAAAGGAGAGAGAAAATGTGGTACATGGTGGTGAAGAAATGGGAAAGGGGGGAGTTGTGATCAGCAATGGCAATGGTGGAAAAATATGGAAGTGACTTTTGCGATGGACTTACCATGAAGAGTGTGATCCACCCATGACAGAGTTGGTGGTGTTGGAACAAAGACTGAAGCACATTTTTTAATATTATTATTTGGGGGAGGGTGCAGGGCAAGTGGGGCTGGGTGGCCTGCCGGGGGCCACATGGCAGGGTGATCTTTGGGTGTCTGAGGCCAGATTTGGACCCGGGTGCTCCTGGCTCAAGGGCCAATGCTCTGTCTGCCACCCAGTCACCCCTACTATTATTACTATTTTATTTTATTTTGGGTTTTTTTTCGTCTTTTTGGTTTTTGCAGGGCAGTGGGGATCAGGTGACTTGCATGTCACATAGCTGGGTGATTGTTGGGTCTACGGGGCTGGATGTGGGCTCGGGTGCTCGTGGCTCCAGGGCTGGTGCTGCGTCCATTGTGCCACCTGGCCATACCTACTATTTTTTTAATTTTGATTTTTTTTTCTCTCCCCATCACTTTGTTGCCCAGGTGAGTCTATATTCATGGGGAGGAGGGGTATTTTGTTTACTCTTAAACAAGAATATTTTATTAATGTAAAAAAAAACATTTGTACAAAATGAGAATTAAAAAAATAAAATTAAAAAAAGAGTAAACAAAGTACCCCCTCCCCCCAAAAAATATAGACTCACTTGGACGATAAAGTAAAGGAGAGAGAAAAAATTAAAATTAAAATAAAAAAAATAATAGTAATAATTGTAGGTATGGCCAGGTGGCGCAGTGGACGGAGCACCAGCCCTGGAGCCAGGAGCACCCGAGCCCATATCTGGCCCCATACACCCAACAATCACCCAGCCGTGTGACATGCAAGCCACCCCTACCCCACTGTCCTGCATAAACCAAAAAAAAAAAAAAGAAAGAAAAAAGACGTAAAATAAAATAAAATAGTAATAATAGTAGGGGCGGCTGGGTAGCAGACAGAGCACTGGCCCTTGAGCCAGGAGCACCTGGGTCCAAGTTTTGCCTCAGACACCCAATGATCACACTGCTATGCGGCCCCAGGCAGGCCACCCAGCCCCATTTGCCCTGCAACACCCCAAAATAATAATAATAAAAAAATGTGCTTCAGTCTGTGTTCCAACACCAACAACTCTGTCATGGGTGGATCACATTCTTTATAAGTCCATCACAAAAGTTACTTCCATATTTTTCCACCATTGCCATTGCTGATTGCAACTCCCTCCTTTCATATTTCTCCATTTTCATGTACTCTATTTTCTCTCTCCTTTCACTCTGACTCTGCTGTAGGGTAGCTGAGTGGCACAGCAGACAGATCCCTGGCCCTGGGGCCAAGAGGCCCTGAGCTCCCATACCACCCCTTAGGCCCAGCATCCACCTGGCCATATGGTCCTGGACAAGCCATCCAATCCCAGCCCCTTGCAAGAAGTCAAAAAGAAAATGTGATATCTGACCACTCTCCCCCTATGGTCCATCCTCTCCTCCATCATTCACATCCCCACCCCTTACCCCTGTCCCCCACCCTCTCTCCTTCTTACTCCAGATGTCTATGCCCCATTGAGTATATATGCTGTTTCCTCTCCTAGTAACCTCTGATGAGAGCGAAGCTTCCCTCATTCTCCCTTGCCTTCCCCCCCCCTCCATATCATTGCAATAGCTCATTGTAATAAAGAAAAATCTTATTATATGAAATATCTTGGTTTATTCCCCCTCTCCTTTTTCTTTCTCCCATTACATTTCCGTTTTTCCTATTGACTCCATTTTTACACCATATTTTATCTTCGAATTCAGCTTTCTCCTGTGCTTCATCTATAAAAGCTCCTTCTACCTGCTCTGATAATTGAGAAGGTTCATATGAGTATTATCAGTGTCATTTTTCTATACAGGAATACATGCAGCTCATCATCAAGTCCCTCATATTTTCCCCTTCTCCTCCAATTTCTATGCTTCTCCTGAGTCCTGTATCTGAAGATCAAACCTTCCATTCAGCTTTGGCCATTCCAACAGGAACATTTGAAATTCCCCTGGTTCATTGAAAGTCCATCTTTTCCCCTGGATGAGGACATTCAGTTTTTTGCTGGGTAGTTGATTCTTGGTTGCATTCTAAGCTCTTTTGCCTTCCAGTATATTATATTCCTAGCCCTACGAGCTTTTAATGTAGTTGCTGCTAAGTCCTGTGAGATCCTGATTGCAGCTCCACAGTATTTGAATTGTGTCCTTCTGGCTGCTTGTAATATTTTCTCTTTGACTTGGGAGTTCTGGAACTTGGCTATAATATTCTTGGGGGTTGGTTTTTTGGGATCACTTTCTGGGGGGGGGGAGATCTGTGGATTCTCTACATTTCTATTTTGCCCTCTGCTTCTAGGATATCAGGGCAATTTTCCTGTAGTAATTCTTTGACAATGACGTCAAGGCTCTTTTCCTGATCATGACTTTCAGGTATTCCAATAATTTTTAAATTATCTTTCCTAAATCTGTTTTCCATATCAGTTGTTTTTTGAATGAGATGTTTCACATTTTCTTCTAATTTTTCATTCTTTTGGTTTTGAAGCATTGAGTCCTGATTTCTGGTAAATTCATCAATTTCCCTGAGTTCTATTCTTTGTCTGAAGGATTTGTTTTCCTCAGAGAGATTTCTTATCTCTTTTTCCATTTGGCCAATTCTGCTTTTTAAAGCATTCTTCTCCTCAATAACTTTTTGAACTGTTTTATCCATTTGACCTAAGCTGGTTTTTAGCATGCTATTTTCTTCAGCATTTTTTTGGATTTCCTTGACTAGGTTGCTGACTTCATTTTCATGTTTTTCCTGCATCTCTCTCCTTTCTTTTCCCAGTTTTTTTTCTAACTCCCTCATTTGATTTTCAAAGTCTTTTTTTGAGCTCTGTCATAGCCTGAGCCCAATTTCTGTTTTTCCTGGAATCTTTAGATGCAGATGCTTGTGCTTCCTCATCTTCAGACTGAGTGTTTTGATCCTTCTTGGGCTCACAGGCAAAATATTTCTCAATGGTGTTCCTCTTGTTTCTCTGCTTGCTCATTTTCCCAGCCTTAGCCTGTTTTAGGGTTGCTTCCTGAGCTTTTGGGAACACTCCCACAAGGGTCTCAGTGTTTGTGTTTGTGTGTGTGTGTGTGTGTGTGTGTGTGTGTGTGTGTGTGTGTGTGTGAGGCTCTGTCCTCCCTCCTGTTCTGTGAACGACCATATGTGCCCACCCCTGCCATGGGGCTGAGGTGTGGGGGGGGCCCTGCTGTTCTATGGAGGGGGCTAGACTGTGATCAGGATCTGAATGTGGTCAGAACCCCAGATTCCTGTTCCAGGGGCAGGGCTTCTGCAGTCTTTCTCTTTTCCCTCCCTAGGCTCTGCCCTGGGGGCTTCTGCTTATGTGCTCCACCTGCTTCTGGTTCCTGGATCTGAGCTTCCCTGGCCATACTGCTGCTCGCTGTTTGCCCTGAGTGCTGGGCTTCACGTACTCGCTCTGGCAGAGGTTCCCCCACTGTTCCCCAAGTTGTGCTTAGTGCTCCCCGGGGTGTAGATCAGGCAACTGCCCCTGTTGCTGTGAGCTGTGTCTCCCAGCTCCCTGGGGTTGCCTCCGGGAGGTTGAAGTTCTTTCGCTCTGGTGGGCCACCCTTCTGTAGGGCTGCCCCTCCAACCCTGGGGAGCAGAGCTTTTCTGCTCTTTTCCAGGTTACCTTGAGTAGGAGAACTGCCTCACTGGGTTACTCTGTGGGTTCTGTCTCTTGAAAATTTAGTTAGAGTCCTTAGTTTAGAAGTTTTATGAGAGAGCGTCCAAGACACGTTCCGCTCTTTTTGCCATCTTGGCTCCCCAGAGCAGTTTTATTTGGATAATGAAGTCAGAAACCAGATTTCAGAGAATTAGGAAGAGAAAGAAAGAAAAATTGATTTCAGGAGCTTTCTAGAGGAGTGTAGCCACAAAAGGGAGGAGCTAATAGAGTTGGTCACATCAAGTGAAGGTAGTCTGAGGATGGGCAGACATGAGCATGTTTGTAGGCAACAAGGAAGCAGTCAGCTAGTGAAGATAGGATGGAATGGAATCAGTTGTGCATGGGTTTGCCTTGTCAAGAAGAAGGGCTGCCTCTTCATGTTAGACAGGAGTTAAGGAGGAGATAGCGGCAGAAGACATCTGGATGATATGAGATGAGGAGGAAAAGGGAGCTCTCAGTGAATAGTCTCAATTTTTTTTCAGTACTGGGAGGTTGGGATGTTTATGGCAAAAGCTGGGGAAAAGAAGACTGTGAATAAGGCACTGAGCTCATTTAGGATTGAAATAAATTGGGGTCAAGGCAATAGGCAAAAGCTATTACAGTTTTGATTAAGTGGTAGATATGAATTGAGTGATTCTTGAAGGAACAGAGGTTACTGAGAACTGTTGGTTGAAGGAGGGTCTGGAAACAAAAATGGGGAGGAAGGGGGAATGAATGAAATTATAACCAGAATTGGAAAGAATAGTCAGGACAGCTCTGTCATCAGGAAGGAGCCAGGTTTCAGTGAGAGCTAGAAGATGGAAAGAATGGGAAAGGAAAAGCATTCAAGATGAAAGTTTGTTGCCTATTGAGTAGGCATTCCATAAGCAGGTAGAGACATAATCAGGTCTATGTTTTAGTGATATCAGTTTGACAGCTGGATAGTAGTATTGAATACTGGCAGCTGGATTGAGTAGTACTGAGAAGACTTGGAGACTAATCAGATATGGTGGCAGGAGTGAGGGAAAAAGAAGATCTGAGATTGACTCTGAGTATATGTGGGTGACTGAAAGAATCATTATACCCTCAATGAAATAAAAAAATGGGAAAGAGGAGTGTGTGATTGCTGTTTTAAGATAGTGACATATTTTGGATATAAGGAATTTAAGATATCTATGGGACATCCAATTCAAAATATCCAGCAGGTATTTGGAAACATGTACCTGAGCTCAGGAGAGAGAGAGACAAGTTCTGGTTAGATTGAGGATTTTATAGAGAGGATGATTGTGGGGACAATTTTATAATTGTTGGTTCTTCTCCTTTGTTATGGAAGAGGACCAAAATGGCATCACTATGTTTGAGAAAAATTACAGTGTCTGACTGTGGCTGATCAGACCAATATGAGCTCAGAATGTTTTACCATAAGTAGGGGACAAATAGTCCATGTGAACACATGGGGTGGGTATTCTAAACTTTTGTATGCCATATTTCCTTTGAGCTGCTTCAATTCTGCCTTTCTCATACTGGAGCACCCTCACTGATGTGGACATACGGCCATGCTGGGATGTCCTGTACCAGTGTCTCCCATGCTGTACAGTCAGTTCTAAAGTTCTTCAATGAGATTCAGGGTGTTTAAATATTGCCCCTTCTGAGTGCTTGCCCTGTGTGAGTTCTCCATAAAATAGTTTTTTTGGCCAGCATAGTAATATCTGTCCAGCCCATTATAGTTGTACTCTCTGTAGTGACGTTAGAATGCTAGGTTGAGAAAGGACCTCAGTGTCTGGTATCTTCTCCTGCTAGGTGATCTTCAGAATCTAACTAAAACAATTTCAATGGAAGCAATTCAGCTTCCTGACATGGTGCTGGTAGACTGTCCAGATTTCACAGGCATAAAACAATGAGGTCAACACAACAGATCTGCAGTCTTTCAGTTTGGTAGTCTAATACTTCTCTCCCATACTTTCTTTTGGAGTCTCCCAAATACTGAGCTAGCTCTGGCAATGCATATGTCAACTCCATTGTCAATATGTATCTCCCTGGAAAGGACAATGTCATGGTAAGTGCACTTCTCCACTGTAGTCAGAATTTCTCCATTTGCTGTAATCGATGCTTCCACATATGGATGCAGTACCTATGATGATTTCTTGGTATTTATTGTGAGACCAAAATTAGCAAAAGCAGCAGAGTATCTGTCCATGCTTTGTTACATCTCAGCTTGAGGCTGCTTTGAGTGCACAATCATCTGCAAATAGAAGATCATATATGCACTTTGGTCTTGTCTTGCAGCCTTTTCAAGTTGAAGAAATTGCCATCAGTGTGGTGGCTGAACTTGTCATATTCATCCTCATTGAAGGCATTTGATAACATGGCTGAAAACATCATGCTAAAAATAAGGGAGCAAGCACACATCATTGTTTTACTCCATTGGTGAATGGGAAATCTTGAGAGCATTGTCCACTATCCAGAACCCAGGCATGCATGCCATCATGAAATTGATGTACAATATTTATAAACTTCTCAGGCAACCAAATTTTTTTTTAAATTTATTTTTTTATTCTCATTTTGTACAAATGTTTTTTTACATTAAGAAAATATTCTTGTTTACAAGTAAACAAAATACCCCTCCTCCCCCATGAATATAGATAGACTTGTTTGGGTGAAAAAAGTAAAGGGGAGAGAAAAAAATTAAAATAAAAGAATAATAATAGTAATAATTGTAGGTATGGCCAGGTGGCGCAATAGACGAAGCAACAGCCCTGGAGCCACGAGCACCCGAGTCCACATCCAGCCTCGTAAACCTAACAATCACCCAGCATGTCACATGCAAGCCACCCAATCCCCACTGCCCTGCAAAAAAACAAAAGAAAAAAGAAAAAAAAGACCCAAAATAAAATAAAATAGTAATAATAGTAGGGGTGGCTGGGTGGCAGACAGAGCATTGGCCCTTGAGCCAGGAGCACCTGGGTCCAAATCCGGCCCCAGACACCCAAAGATCACCCCGCTATGTGGCCCCAGACAGGCCATCCAGCCCTACTTGCCCTGCACCCTCCCCCAAATAATCATAACAAAAAATGTGCTTGAGTCTTTGTTCCAATACCAACAACTCTGTCATGGGTGGATCTCATTCTTTATGATAAGTCCATCACAAAAGTTATTTCTATATTTTTCCACCATTGTCATTGCTGATCACAACTCCCTCCTTTCTTATTTCTCCACTACCATGTACTCTATTTTCTTTCTCCTTTCACTATGACTCTGCTGTAGGGTCGCTGAGTGGCACAGCAGACAGATCCCTGGTCCTGGGGCCAAGAAGCCCTGAGCCCCCATACCACCCCTTAGGCCTAGAATCCACCTGGCCCTGTGGTCCTGGGCAGGCCTTCCATTCCCAGCCCCTTGCAAGAAGTAAGAAAGAAAATGTGTTATATCTGGCCACTCTCCCCCCATGGTCCATCCTCTCCTCCTTTATTCACATCCCCACCCCTTCCCCCTGCTTCCCCCTCCTTCTTACTCCAGATGTCTATACCCCATTGAGTATATTTGCTATTTCCTCTCCTAGCCATCTCTGATGAGAGCAAAGTTTCCCTCATTCCCCCTTGCCTCCCCCCTTCCATATCATTGCAATAGCTCATTGTAATAAAAAAAAATCTAATGTGAAATATCTTGGACTATTCCCCCTCTCCTTTTTCTTTCTCCCATTCCATTTCCCTTTTTTGCTATTGACTCCATTTTTACACCATATTTTATCTTCGAATTCAGCTTTCTCCTGTGCTTCAACTATAAAAGCTCTCTCTACTTGCTCTATTAACTGAGAAGGTTCATATGAGTATTATCAGTGTCATTTTTCTATGAAGGAATACATGCAGTTCATCCTCATTAAGTCCCCCATATTTCCCCCCTCTCCTCCAATCTCCATGCTTCACCTGAATCCTGTATCTGAAGATCAAAACTTCTGTTCAGCTCTGGCCATTCCAAAAGGAACCTTTGAAATTCCCCTGGTTCATTGAAAGTCCATCTTTTTCCCTGGAAGAGGACATTCAGCCTTGCTGGGTAGTTCATTCTTGGCTGCATTCTAAGCTCTCTTGCCTTCCAGAATATTGTATTCCAAGCCCTAAGAGCTTCCAATGTAGCTGCTGCTAAGTTCTGTGTGATCCTGACTGCAGCTCCATGATATTTGAACTGTGTCCTTCTGGCTGCTTGTAATATTTTCTCTTTGACTTGGGAGTTCTGGAACTTGGCTATAATATTCCTAGGGATTGGTTTTTTGGGATCTCTCTCTCTGGGGGATCTGTGGATTCTCTCCATTTCTATTTTGCCCTCTGCTTCTAGAATATCAGGGCAATTTTCCTGTAATAATTCTTTGAAAATGATGTCAAGGCTCTTTTCCTGATCATGACTTTCAGGTATTCCAATAATTTTTAAATTATCTTTCCTAAGTCTGTTTTCCATATCAGTTGTTTTTTCAATGAGATATTTCACATTTTCTTCTCTAATTTTTCATTTTTTTTTCATTTTGAAGTATTGATTCCTGATTTCTGGTAAATTCATCACTCTCCCTGACTTCTATTCTTTGTCTGAAGGATTTGTTCTCCTCAGAGAGTTTTCTTATCTCTTTTTCCATCTGGCCAATTTTGCTTTTTAAAGCATTCTTCTCCTCAATAACTTTTTGAACTGTTCTATCCATTTGGCCTAAGTTGGTTTTTAGAATGCTATTTTCTTCAGCATTTTTTTGGATTTCCTTGACTAAGCTGCTGACTTCATTTTCATGTTTTTCCTGCATCTCTCTCCTTTCTTTTCCCAGTTTTTCTTCTAACTCCCTCATTTGATTTTCAAAGTCTTTTTTGAGCTCTATCATAGCCTGAGCCCAATTTCTGTTTTTCTTGGAGTCTTTAGATGCAGGAGCTTGTGCTTCCTCATCTTCAGACTGAGTATTTTGGTTCTTCTTGGGCTCATTTGCAAAATATTTCTCAATAGTCTTCCTTTTGTTTCTCTGCTTGCTCATTTTCCCAGCCTGGGCCTGGTTTGGGGTGTTTCTTGAGCTTTTGGGACACTCCCCCAAGGGTCTCAGTGTGTGAGGCTCTGTCCTCCCTCCTGGTCTGTGAATGACCATAAGCACCCCCCTCTGCAAAGGGGCTGATGTGGGGGGGGGCTACTGTTCTATGGGGGGGGCCTAGACTGTGGTCAGGATCTGAATGTGGTCAGAGCCCCAGAGTCCTGTTTTGGGGCAGAGGACAGAACTAGGCAGTCTCTCTTCACTCCCCTCCCTCAGCTCAATGGGCTCATGCCCGGGGGGCTCCTGCTTACAGGCTCCGCCTGCTTCTGTTTCCTGGATCAGGGCTAGGGAAAGAAGATGCTGCTTGCTGTGTGCCCTGAGGGCTGGGCTCCACATGTTTGCTCTGGCAGAGGTCCCCCGCTGTTCCCCCACTTTGTGCCCGGTGCTCCTCAGGGTGCAGCTCAGGAGACTCCCCCACTGCTGTGAGCTGAGACTCCCAGCGCCCTGGGGCTGCCTCCAGGAGGCTGAGGTTCTTTGGCTCTGGCAGGCCACCCCTCTGGCGGGCTGCCTCTCAAATCCCGGGAAGCAGAGCCTTTCTGCTCTTTTCCCGGTTACCTTGAGTAGGAGAACTGCCTCAGTGGGTCCCTTTGTGGGTTCTGTCTCTCGAAAGTTTAGTTAGAGTCCTTAGCTGATGAATTTTATCAGAGAGCTCCTAAGACTCGATCCCTTCTTGTCGCCATCTTGACTCCACCCCTCTCGCAACCAAATTTTGACATAATTTTCCACAAACCCTTGTGACTGATGGTATCAAAAGCCTTGATCAGATCTACAAATATTGTATGCAGAGCTCTTTTCTGTTCCTGGCATTTTTCCTGGAGTTGTTGGGCAGCAAACACTAGATCGACTGTTCTTCTACCCTTTCTGAAGTCACACTGTCTCTCAGGAAGGCAACCAACTTCCACGTGAAGGATTAGCCTATTGAGAAGGACTCTGGCAAGAATCTCACCAGCAATGACTAAAAGAGAAATATCCCTTGTCACAGAACAATTTGTTCCCTTTATTTTTATAGAGATGGATGATAGAAGCAACCTTGGATCCGTGGGGGATAACCTCTTCATGTCATATAACCTGGAAAATTTCAGTCAGTTTTTGGATGAGAAATGGACCCCACACCTTGTAGATCTCAGCTGGAATAAAATCAGCACCAAGTGTTTTGCCACTTGAAATTCAAAACCTCTTCTTCAGTTGGAACTTCAGCTAGGAACTGATTGACTTTAATTTGAGGAAAGCAGTCAATGGCTTCTGCATTGAGTGATGATGGCCTGTTAAGAACAATATGGAAGTGTTCAGCCTATCTTTCTAGGATCAAATCCCTATAGTTAATCAATGTAGATCCATCAGCACTGAGTAGTTGAGATGCACCATATGTCTTTGGACCATGCATAGCTTTCAGGGATCATAAAAGCATTTTGGTTTGTTATTGTCTGCATAAAATTGAATTTCATCTGCCTTCTTATTGAGCCAAGAATCCTGCATTTCTCTAAGCTTTGCTTTTAATGAAATTTACTTTTGATGGAATTAAATGTTTCCTTCTTAGAGATGAATGAACTATCCTGCTGGTAAACCCTATGGAGTTCATGTTTTTCATTTAGCAGCTTCTGTATTTCTCCATCATTTTCATCAAACCAGTCTTGGTGTCTGTGAATGTTCTGGCCCAAATGAACAAATGCAGTACTACACACCAGACCTCTGAAAGCTGCCCACTCCTTTTCTGCTCCACTATTGCCACCTGTGTGTTGACTCAGTTTTCCCTCCAAATTAGCAACAAACTGTTCCTGCTTAGAGAGACACTCTAATCTCTTGACATTAATTCTTCGAGTATTCATTTTGCATTGGGGATGCCACTTTGGTTGAATATGAGTATTTAGCTTATAGAGGATAAATCTGTGATTAGTCCAGCACTCTGCAACACACATTGTCTTTGTCACTCTCACATCCTGTCTGTCTCTTCTCCTTACCAGCACATAGTCTAACAGATGCTGATGTTTGCTAAGAGAATGCATCCAGGAAGTTTTGTTGCTTTTAGGGAAATGAAAGACAGTGTTTATGAGACTAGTTGTCCAAATCTTCAGTAGAAGGTGACCATTGCTGTTGCTGTTTCTAACTGCATTCCTCCTAAGGACTCCCTGCCATGTCTGTTAATCTGAACCTACTTTAGCATTGAAGTCACCCAGAATTATAAGCCTTTTGGTACATTGATGATAAGGGTCTTCAAGTCTTCATAAAATTTTTTTTAACTTCATCAGTGTTTGTCATGGTGGGAATATAGGCATTGATGATAGGTGGAATGGTGTTTTCCTTGAAGTGGTAATCTCATTCACCTGTCATTCACTCCTTTTGGTAGGCATTCAAGAATGTTGACTAGATTAGTTTTGATTGCAAAACCTACCCCAGCTTCATGGTGTTCCCTTTCACTTCCACCACTCCAGAAAACTTGTATCCAGCTCCGATTTAAGAAAGCTGACCTTCATTTGCCAGCCTTGTTTCACTCAGGACTGCTATTTGGATACCATACCTGCTGAATTCTCTTGCAACAAGAGCTGTTCCTCTTTCAGGTCTATTGGATCTTGTGCTATCTATGAGTGTGTGCACGTTCCATGCACTGATAATATATGAAGAAGTTTTTGTAGATTTTTTTGTGAATCAACTACCCTGTGGGATTCCCCTCCTGCCAAGGTAATCAGGCCAGGGTTGGGTAAGAAGACCATTTTTTAGGGTACCCTTTCCTAGCCCCTTCCTTGCATCAGGAGAAGAGTAGTGTGATCCTTAAAAGGGCTACTCAGTCACCCAGGGACCTGCCGAATGCCACTGCTGCTTTCAGTGGAAAAATGACCCTATGGCCTGGGCTGCCTGTGTAGGGTTGTGACTACAGCTCCCAGTGTATCTGCACCTGCTTCTTTGTCACTTGCCTATCACCACAGGATTTTGAGGAATGGTTATGAGTGACGTTTTTTGTTGCATGTGTAATTTGGATTTGTGAGGTAGAACTATACAAAATCAGCCTCCTCACTCTTCCAAAGTCATCATGATCCAGTATAGCAAGACAGAGTCAAGACAACTGATGATGGCTTGAGATACAGTGGATGAACTTGGTGTCTTCGATTTCTAATCAAGTTCTAAGGGCTCCACAACACCTGCTTTAGCTGGCTTCATGACCATTGGAACAAATTGTTCTCCTCTGACTATTCCACAGTGGAAGATTTCATATGCTAGGGGTAGATACCGTCCACTATTTACTGATGAGTTTGAGACTCCCTCGGTTATCCTCAACCTGGTTTAACCCACCTGCCAGTTTACTGGGGTGTGACTTCTGTGCAAGCTACAGCTTCTTGGAGCCACAGGTGAGACGTAGCTCAAGTGGAAATCAAAGGTGGAAAACAGCCCTAAAGAGGGCTTTGGCAATCCTCACACCAAGGTACTAGTCAAGTGGGGATAATCTTATAATAGAGACAGGAGGAAATGGGATCAAAAGTATAATTAAATATTTTGGTCTTACTGAGGAAAAGGTCTACCTCTTCAATAAGAAACTGAAATGAAGCAGAGATTGGTGTGGAACAGGTGATAATAAGGGGTTTTGTGTTATAAGAGGGAAAGAGGTAGTTTCTATAAATGGCCTTAATTATTTTTTAGTAAATTATGAAACAAAGTCTGAAAGGGGAAGGGAGGAGTAATAATGAAGGTTTGAGGAGAGAAGATATGGAACAACCTCTGGAGAATGCAATAATCAACTAGGAAAGAATTAGATAACCCATTTGCAGTCGACCCATTCAGCAAGGTTACATGCACTTCTCTTAACACAATTTAGTAGCAGAGGAGGTAGATGGTCAAAGCAGGTCCAGCGTTGGGGTTTGGTAAGAGATGACCATAGATGGGACAAGAGGGCAAAAGACTTGAGAGAAGAGAAAAGTTTAAAGTTGAACTGATTAAATATAAAGTCAAGACTGCAGATGGAAGAAAGTGAAACCAGAGCAACAGCAATACTTTGTAGAATACTTCTAGGCAGAAAAATTAGAGGTCATGCTGAGAATAAAGAATGAACTTAACAGGAGTCAGGCATGAAGAAAGATAGAATGATAGGAAGTTATAGTAATTTTCAGAATTCTTGAATACAGTAGTGAAAGGCTTGTAGACAAGTGACCAGATCAAAGCTCTTCCAAAGCCCATCCATGAGACTCAAGTGGCCCATGTAAATCTCTGGTATCAGTTATCTTGCCAAAAATCTTCGCCATCAAAAATTGGTAAGTTTACATTTTGCTTTATAAACAAATCTTTTGTGAATTTAATTAGTGTGAATTAGAACCTGGTTACAGCTGGGTGAATTGATTGAAATAGGCTTCTGAATCTGCAAAGCTGTAAATCTATAAGTACCTATTCACAATACCATGGTGCATACCCTCCATATGTCTAGATAAAGCATTCATCAATTTTTTTTAATCTTTAGTACCTAGCAACTACAACATCCATCCTCATCCTCTCGACCCAAATAAGAGATGGTAAAGGCTGAATATTATAAATAGGTTTAAGATGATTTTAGATAAATTTGTGTATGACAGATCCAAAATTGGTTAATAAGAGAAATTAGAATATTTGAGAAGTCATGGTTCCTACTTTTGAAGAGTTTAGTCTAGTTGTGGAGATAGAATATATATATATATATATATATATTTCCATATATATGCATATGTTGAAAAATCAAACACGCTTTTAACTAAGAGTTCAATATAACAATAGAAGATATGTCACCAGGTAAAAACATAAAAAGTGTTTTTGATTCATTTAATTTATTCAACAGAATACTGGACTGAGCGGACCTGGGGATGCCTGTATGAGGGGTAGAACTAAGTAAGAGAAACATATCTCTTTTTATATCAACTTGGTATAGCTTCCTATGTTAGAATCACTGGGAAATGATTACTAGCTTAAAAATTAGTAAATCATAGATTCTTGAGACAATTAACTATCTTTTTTCTCTACCTCAGTTTGTTTTTTAAATCACAAAATTAGGGATTTGAAGCAATTGAAACTTCCAGCTCTAACTCTTATTGTAAAGAGTACTTTGATCTCATTGTTCCTTGGGGAAAAGTATATATATATATATATATATATAATCACATTCAGGGATTCCCCTTAAAGGGCAGTGGAATAACTTTTTCTAATGCTTTCTGCTTAAGCTCCCATTCTGTTACTGTTAGCTGACAGTGATTAAAGTTCCAGCCCTATTTATATTTATTCTGAAGATATAGCAAAAATAAAAATAATAATATTTTGCTCCAATCCTTAGGGGCTGGGGCATGTTGTCTTGTCCCTACTATTTCAGTCCTTGAGGAGAGAGAGGACTCAGAGTAAACAGTATATCGTTCTAAGAGTAAACATATATTATTCTTCCACCAAGTTCATGTCCAAATGAATCAGTCCTAGACTCAGCTAGCACTGGGTCCTGATTGTTACTCCTTAATACTGGACTATTGGGCTGCACAACCCTGCATGGGCTCTGCTCCTAGACCTCTGTTCCTTTCTCTTGACCTTTCAAAGTTAACAAGGTCATAGTCTTCCCCATTCTTCTTCACTCTAGAGCAGGAAAAATAAATGCAAAGAGGGAAATAGGCTTATCTTCTTGGGCCACTTGTGAGCCTCAGATATGGAGAGCTTCCCAAGCAGGAAAGAATCATACTGGGGGAAAAAACATAGAGACCCAGGATGACTGGACTACCTTTTTTTTGGGGGGGGGGGGTTGCTGTTGTTGTGTTTTTTTTTTTTGCAAGGCAAACGGGGTTAAGTGGCTTTCCCAAGGCCACACAGCTAGGTAATTATTAAGTGTCTGAGATCAGATTTAAACCCAGGTACTCCTGACTCCAAGGCCGGTGCTTTATCCACTACGCCACCTAGCTGCCCCTGGACTACCTTCTGAATGCACTCAAATTCTAGGCAAGAGCCATTCAAAGAAACACCTCTTCACATGTTAAGTGAACCAGAATGTCTCAGAATGTCTCCACATATTCCAAAATTCATGAGGGGATTGCATCAGTTGAATATATATATATATATATATATATATATATATATATATATACTCATAAGAATTGGGATAATGGGCAAGTCCCCCATTTTACTATGACCCTATGATTTTTGAGTTGGAAGGGATTTTAGAGATCTTCTAGACAACTCCTTTATTTTATAGATAGGGAACCCAAATTCCTAGATCCTTTCTAATTATACTCAGACTAGCAATCTTTTCTCAGAGATTCCAATATAGGAAGACCCTCCTTCTAAGTTGATATAATAATGGAAATAAAGGAGTTTATTTACTGTAAGGGGATGATTTAGAGAGAAAGTAGCAGAACCAGAATTTGAATTCAATTCTTCTGATTCTTAAAAATACCACCATGCTCTGAAAATGGGTAACCAAGTAAAATTTGATGTTAGCCCAATAATCCCTAAGGTTATTTTAAAAATTTTGCTTTGTTTTCTTTTGATTTTTTCCCTTTTCACAAGCTTAACTTCCTTTTTTATATTAAATCTCTGGTTTGAGATGTCTCTGCTGGAAATTGATATTGGAATTAGGGAATCTGTGCTAAAGATTTATGAGAAACAGTGATGATGCTCATTCTTAACTCTGGTTACAGAAGATGTTTCTATCCCTTGGCAAATGGGCCTCATGCAATATTACAAAAACATGTCATTTTTAATGAAGGTGATAAGACTGATGACTGTTTAGATTTTGCCAGTATTTTCAAGAAACTACAGTCAAGAAGTCTCTTTGAAGTTCTGGGAGCTCTGGACTGTGTTCATTTTTGGTATCTATTAAGAAAACAGTCATTTCATCACGGACAGTGCCATAAATCTGGGCATGGAGGCAAAGGGTTTTTATCTTGTGAAATCACATTGATATCTATTAATGGTGTGCAGGCTATTTCTTCAGGAGGAAGGTTATCTGACTGTTTAGAAACGCCAACCTCAAATGGTTAGACACCACTATCTTCAGACTTGGGTGAGATAAATTGCATTTAAAAAATGCAAACAATCTGAAGCCGCTGGCTTCCATTCAAGCTGACTGCACCATTTCAGGACTCCAGCTGCCTCTGCACACCAGCCCACAGCAGAGATCATGGGGCCCACTGGTGGAGAAAGAATAGCAGATGGTGAATGATTGATAACATGCCCACTCCCCAGTGGAGCCTTACTGGTGACATCATAAACAGGAATGGGAGTAACCTAAGGCTGTCTAGGAAACGCCAAAGGAAATTTTTGTTGCACAATGAATTAGCCACCATCAACCTACTCTTTAAAAAAAAAAAGAAAGAAGAAAAAAAATTTTAACAAGTCCCTAATCCTCATGGGAAACTAACATCTGTAAAGGCACAATTGTAATTGTTGTGTTGAGCCACTTTGGTTTACATTTCTGGGGGAGGGTGTGTCAGAAATATGTCAAGTGGTCAGAACAAGCCAACAATCATTCCCTTACCAAACACCAAGTGCTCCAGGGAGGATTACTAAAAAGTAAACATGGTTGGAGAATAGGACGTGCTTTACTGGTTTGTAGATAGCCCTTTCTCATCTAAAGAATACTTGGGACTTGACATCTTGCTTTTTTACGTTGGCTTGTATAAGCACCCACCAAACTTCTAGGGTTTAGAAATATAATTCTGAAATGACAAGAGTTTCACTCCCACAAAATGATACTGTCAACCTTTTTTATTTAATCTAAAAGGGAGAAATCAATAAATATTTATTATCTCTTGGGTGCCCAGTTCTGCAATTAGGCACTGGTGGGGATAATAATTGCTAACATTTATATAACACTTTAAACTTTACAATATGCTTTACATCTATTTTCTTATTTGTTTCCCTACAACAGGATGTAGGTACTGTTTTCAATCTCATTTGTACAGGTGAGAAAGCTGAGATTGAGAGAAGCTAAGTGACCTACCCAGGGTCATACAGAAAATGTCTCAGAAGGATTTGAACTCAGTTCCTCCAAGTCTACCACTCTCTCCAAAATGTCAAGTTATCTTGATAAAAGAAAAAATGATGGTCTCTGTTATTATAGAGAGTTTAAGGTTTAATTAGGATAAAAAAATCAATAGAATAGAAATTAATCAAGAATGTTATACATGCATTTAGGGATAGCTAGGTGACATAGTAGAGTACTGGGTCTGAAATCAAAAAGACTTATCTTTATGAGTTCAAATCTGACTTCAGACCTTTACTTAGCTGTATGACTCTAGGCAAGTCACTTAACCCTGTTTGCCTCAGTTGCTTATCTACATATCTATTATATATATATATATATATATATTTAAATATATGTATATATATATACACACACACATATACTTATTTTGTTCTTGTTGAGTCATTTCAATTATATTCAACACTGTGAACCTATTTGGTATTTTCTTGGTAAAGATACTGGAGTGATTTGCCATTTCCTTCTCCAGTTCATTTTACAGATGAGAAACTGAGGTCAACAGGCTAGGGTCACAAATCTAGTAAGATTTTAAGGCTGATGCTCTCTACTCACTACATCATCGAACTGCCTTCCATCTATCACAACTTATAATGAGTTTTCTATATATATATATATATATATATGCTTATAAATATATATGTATGTGTGTATGTTTGTGTATATACAAATACATACCTATTGCTAAACTAAGTAGTTCAGAACATAAAGAATAAGAGTTTACAGATGGGGGATTAACAAGGACTGTCTACTTCAATTTCCTCAATTGATCTTGTTTTATCTATAACTTTTACTATTCATATTCACCAATAAATTCCCCACAGGTAGTCTCCCCAAACTATATATAGGACCTTCCATTAGAATAGCGATTCTTAACCTTTTCTGTATCATGGATACCTGTGGCAGTTATGGAAGCCTATGAAATCATTCTCAAAAAAAATTATTTTTAAATATATCAAGTAAAATATATAGGCCTATAAAGGAGATCAATAATCTTGAAATATAGTTATCTTTCTAACTGTCTATCTAAAAAACAAATTCACAGACCAAAAGTTAAGAACTCCTGCTCTAGAGTCTGTTGGTTCCCCATGGATAATGAAAGAGTATTTGGGCTGACCCCTAATTTTCATTATATAACTGTCTGAAAGTATCTTTTACTCTGCCTCTCCTGTATACTTCTTTCTTTACAATAAGTCATCTACATGGATCTACTATATATATATATATATATATATATATATATATATATATATATATATATATATATATATATATATATATATATATATATATATATCCTTTAGATGAACTGAAACTTTCATTTTTCTGTAACTTCTGTCCAAAATACTGGCATTCACAGATCAACTTTGTGCGTTATGTGTCAAACTACATGCCACAGTTTGGATAATAGTCATTCTTCATTTTCTCTGGTTTTTCTCATGTGATAAATTAAGCTGAAATCTTCTGAGTGAACAGGGTTCTAATTGGGGAAGCTCTGTAGTATTCCATGGGTTGATGCAACCTATATGATGCATCATCAGCAAAGGGAATATCTGTAGGAACTATAGAGAATCCTGTTCAATTGAGGTTCTTCTAGACATTATCTATGACAGTGGTAAGATCTGTGGTAAATGTATGTCTTCCCTATTTCTATAAGTGTGTGTATGTGTAATGGATAAAGACAGTCTAAGAGCTAAGAAGACCTGGGTTCAAATTTGATCTCTACCCCATGCTGACTCTATGACCTGGGACAAGTTACTTAACTTTTCAGTGTTCTAGGCAGCTCATAGAGAGTAGTTTTCTAGCACTATTAGATGGACTTCCCTTTGTCAGTGAAATGGCATCCAGTCCCCTATCCCCATTGATATCAATAATCAAAGTGCTACCAAATCCAGTTATCACTGCTGTTGAATCTTACATGAAATAGTATATAATTTTTAAAATGCATACAAGAAAACTCATTATGGATATTTTGTTAGTAAATAAACTATTTTTTAAAAATAATCAACAAATAATAACCATAGTGGGATTTTGTTTTGTCCATAACCTGGCAGTACCATTTGCAAAAACTGTATTTCCTCATTACTTCATCAAGGTTGTTATTGAAATATGTATAGAATATTCTCATAAAGATTTTGTAGTGATGGAAAAGTGGTACATAGGCTGTGGCTATTGTTTTAGAAACTATATCCATTTCCCTTTAAGCTTTTAGTATACACCCCTCTCTGAGCTATTTAGAAAAAAAATTCCTCAGGACTTGCAAAATTATGTTGGTATTAAATGGGCTTCCTCCCTGAATACTTGTATACCAGATCATGTATACTTGTCTTTATCTGATCTTTATTTTCTTGATTTTAATTTCTACCATAGGGATTGGGATGTTGGAATTCAAATGTAGTAGCACCACTATCATTGATGTAAAGGATATTTCCTCATGATTTCCACTTTCAACCCCATTAATGTCTTCCCTTCATTTCCACCTAATACTCTTGGGATGATCTGGCTTATTTGGCTCTCTTGCTAAAACTGCTTTTTATTGTTTTATGGGAATATACTACCTATAATCTTGTGATGTCTTCTTCTAAATATTGAGTTTTCCAAACTAATCTCTCCTTTGGCTTCTATAACTCTCTAGTAAATCAAACATTTTCTGGATAAGAATTTTTTTTAAATATACACTATTTTTAACACACTTTTCTTTTTAAATTTTAAGTTTCAAATTTTCTTCCTCCTTTCCACCCTCTTCCACACCCATTGAGAAGTAAGCAATATGATATCAATTATATATGTGAAATCATGTATAATAGCCACATATAAACAAGAAAAATAAAGTGAGAAAATTATACTTCAATGTGTACTCAGTTCTCTTTCTGGAAGTGAATAGAATTTTTCACCATGAGTCCTTTGGAATTGTCTTGGATCATTATATTGATCAGAGTAGCCACATCTTTCACAATTGACCATCATTACATTGCTGTTATTATGCACATTGATCTCCTGGTTTTTCTCACTTCACTTTGCATGAGTTTATATAGGTCTTGGCATGTTTTCTGAAACTATAACACAATAATACTCCAGGGGTGTAGAGTGTGTTCAAGGAAGACTAGTACCTCTGTTGTGAGGGCTGCCAAGTCCTTTTCAAGGCTGCTTTTCTTTGATGTTGACCTAAGCCACCTAACTCTCACCTGTGGCTCCAAGAAGCTGTGGTCACAACCCCCAGTAAAATGTTTAGGCAGACATGTTAAACCAAGTTGAGGGTAATTAAGGGATCTCAAACCTGTCCATGAGTTAATGAGGTGTCTACTCCAAGCATGTAAAGACTTCACCTGGTAGAATGGGCAGAGGAGAACAATTCCTTCCAACAGTCAGGATGGCAGCTGAAGCAAGTGCTGTGGAACAAACATCGAAGACACCAAGGTCATCCACTGCATCTCAAGCCATCACCAGTTTCTTGACTGTCTTGGCACTGGACTGTGTCAGCTTTGGAAAAGAGAGGGAGGCTGACAACTTTGGCAACTCTGCCTTATTTAAATCCAATTTACACCCATATCAAAAGGTATCACTCATACCATTTTACCATTCCTATCTCAAAGTCCAATGGCAACAGAAAACTGATGAAGTTTCAGGTACAGATACAGTGGGAGCTTTAGTCACAGCTCTACATCGAGGCAGCCTAGGGCATAGGGTCTTCTCACTGGAAGCAGCAACGGGATTTGGCAGTTCCCTGGATATCTGAGCAATCTTTTAAGGATCGCCTCCTGATATAAAGAAGGGGCTAGAAAAGGTGGCCTAAAATTACTAACCCAACCTTAGTCTGATTGTCAAGGCAGGCAGGGATACTTGTGATCAAAATACAAAAAAAAAGGTACAAAAATTTCTTCAAAGATATTCATCATTAGTACAGAAGGTGCACATATTCATAGACAACACAAGATCCATTAGATATGAAAGACAACTCTTGTTGCAAGAGAACTCAGCAGTTATCATAACCAAATAGCAGTCCTGAGTGAAACAAGATTATCAGTTGAAGACCAGCTTCCTGAAGTTGGGGTTGGATACATATTTTTCTGGAGTGCTGCAATGTAGGGGAGTTCAGTGAAACTTGGGTAGATTTTGCAATCAAAATCAATCTAGTCAATAAGCCTAACAAAAAGAGTAAACAACAAACTTATGACAGTGCAATTGCCATTTGCTGGAAAATACCACACCACCATCATCAATGCTTATGCTCCTACCTTGAGGAATCCTGATGAAGTCAAAGAAAAATTTTATGAAGACCTGGAGATTCTTATTATCAATGTACCCAAAGAGGACAAGCTTATAATTCTGGGTGCCT
This sequence comes from Macrotis lagotis, assembly GCF_037893015.1. NCBI lineage: Eukaryota > Metazoa > Chordata > Mammalia > Peramelemorphia > Peramelidae > Macrotis > Macrotis lagotis. The sequence goes on along the minus strand of NC_133658.1, from coordinate 263,683,191 downwards.
TTCTTTAATGCTAAAGTAGTCTCAGACAACCAGACATGGCAGGGAATCCTTGGGAGGAATGGAGTTGGAAAAAGCAACAGTAATGATTACTTACTCATGAAGACTTGTGAATCTCATGACCTTCTCATCACAAGTACTGTCTTACATTTACCTAAATGTAATAAAACTTACTTCATCTTATAGACTATGAAAGTAAAAAGAACAGACAGACAGCAAATGAGAATGATGAAGGCAATGTGTGGTGCTGGGTGCTAATTTGATCACAGACTCATACTGTCCAAGCTAAATATTCACAATTTAATCAAAACAGTAGCCCCAAGGCAAAATGACTCCTTGAAGAATTAATGGCAAGAGATTAGAGTGTTTCTCTAAGCAGAAATAGTTTGTTGCTAACTTGGAGGAAAAACTGACAAAACATAATTGGCAATAGTGGAGCATAAAAGGAGAGAGCATTTTTCAGAGAATTGATGCACAGTACTGTATGTACTCATAGGGTCAGAACACTTGCAAACATCAAGACTGATTTTATGAAAATGATGTGGATATACAGAATCTGCTAAATGAAAAAGGAGAACTCCACAGGGTTTACCAGCAGGATAGATCATTCATTTCTTTTTATTTTATTTCATTTTTCATCCAGTTAAATGCAAAAACAAATTTCAACATTCACTTCCAAAACATTGACTCCCAAATTCTCATCCTTCCTCCCACCCCCACTCCCCTTCACTGAGAAAGCAAATTACTTGGCATAGGTTAAAAATGTGTAGCCATGAAAGACACTACTACAATAGTCTCATAGTCTTGAGAAACCTCAAGAAAAATAAAGTGAAAAAGCATGCTTCAGTCTATATTCAGACACCATCAATTCTGTCTTTGGGATGGATAATATTCTTTATCATAAGTCCTTCAGAGTTCTCTTGGTTTACGGCATTTCTGAGAAAAGGTAAGTCATTCACAATTGATCATTCTGCAGTATTGCTGTACTTTGTATATAGTATATTTCCCATTGCATCTGCTCATGTAAGTTTTTTATGAGAGATCCTCTTCATTATTTCCCATAACTCCCTCAATCTCCAGCTCCCTACCACCAGAAAAGAGCTGCAATAAATATCCCTATACAGATAGATTCTATTTTTCTTACTCATGAAGACTTGTGCATCTCATGACTTTCTCATCACACATACTGTCTTCCATTTACCTAAATGCAATAAAGCTTCCTGAATCTTATAGATTGTGATTGTACTTCATCTTTTCTGGAATATAGATCTTGTAATGGCACTGCTAGGTCAAAAGGTAGACATAGTTTTATAAACCTTTGGGCATACAGAATTGTTGAATCATTTCATAACTCCTCCAACAATGTATCTATGTCTCAATATTCCTACATCCCTTCCAACAGTTGTCATTTTCTCTTTTTGTCCTATTAGTCAATCCAATAAGTAAAAGAAATTTCCTTAGAATTGTTCCAGTCCACATTTCTCCTATCAATAGAGAGTTAGGACATTAAACAAAATGATCTAAATAGATTGCATTGACAATCTCATCTGAAAACTGTTCATATCTCTTGATCATTTATCTTATTTTTAAATAAATTTGACTAAGATGTTTGAGAAATGAAGTCTTTCTTTGGAGAAATCTATTTCAATTTTTTCCCTACATTTGCTATTGTTAACTGTATTTCCCTCTATCCTATTCTCCCTAACTCCCATTTATTCTCTCTCTCTCATTTCACATTGTCATTCCTCAAAACTGTTTTGCACCTGACTGCTGGCTCCCACAATCTTCCCTTGACCCTCTTACCATCTGTGGGATGAGTTCTCCAGAAGCAGCTGGCAGCTGGCTCCCAAGGTCTGCTCCTGGTCCTCTAGGGTTGGGTCTATGCTAAGGCCTGCACTGGACTTTGCTCTTACTCTGGTGTGGCAGAGTTTTCCTGTTGACTTTCCACATTGTCCTTAGTCTATTGTTCTGGACTGAGAGGTCTGGAAATCTCCACTGCTGCCATGAATCCAGTTGTCCCTTGGTCTATTCCTAGATGATTTGAGTTGGTACCCAGATTACCACTGCTGGCTCTTTCTAACCCCAGTGTAACAGACCTTCTCAAAGATCTACCTAGTTGTCTTGGGCTGGAAAATTGTTTCAGTCAGTCTTTTTGTGGATTTGGTCACTATTGAATTTGGTTAGAATCATCATTTAAAAGTATTTGAAGGTTTATTGGAGAGCTCAGGTGAGTCCCTGCCTTTACTCCACTATCTTGGCTTCACCCCACACTCATTTATTTCTAAGAAGGTAGGATTTAATTTCATCACAAGTAAAGTGCAGAATTGGGAAGGAAGAGACAAAACTCTCACTCTTTGCAGATGACATGACGTTATACTTAGAGAATCTCAAGAAATCATCCAAAAAAACTACTGGAAACAATTAGCAATTTTCACAAAGTTGCAGGATATAAAACAAACCCTCATAAATCTTCAACTTTTCTATACATGATTAGCAAGACACAGCAGGAAGAGCTAGAAAGAGAAATCCCATTCAAAGTAACCTCAGACAATAGAAAATGCCTAGGAGTCTATTTGCCAAGGCAGACTTAAAAACCTTTTGAAAACAATTACAAAATACTTCTCATACAAATTAAATCAGATTTAAATAACTGGGCAAATATCAACTGCTCATGGATGGGTCGAGCTAATATAATAAAAATGACAATTCTACCCAAACTAAACTACCTGTTTAGTGCCCTACCAATCAAAATTCCAAAAAAAATTACTTTAATGAGTTAGAAAAAGTTGTAAGTAAATTCATATGGAGAAATAAAAAGTCAAGAATTTCCAGGGATTCAATGAAAAAAAGTACAAAAGAAGGTGGTTTAGCCTTACCAGATCTAAAATTATAATATAAAGCATCAGGCATCAAAACTGTCTGATATTGGCTAATAAATAGAGTGGTGGATCAGTGGAATAGACTAGGTGCAATAGCAGGAAATGATTATAGTAATATGCTGTTTGATAAACCCAAAGAGTCCAGCGATTGGGATAAAAACTCTCGCTTCGATAAAAACTATTGGGAAAATTGGAAGCTAGTATGGAAGAAACTTAGATTTGATCAACACCTCACACCCTTTACCAAGACAAGATCAAAATGGATACAGGGATTTAGACATAAAAAAAATATTATAAGCAAACTAGAAGATCAAGGAGTAGTCTACCTGTCAGATCTATGGAAAGGGAAGCAGTTCATGACTTAAAACAAACTAGATTTTGACTACATTAAATTAAAAAGCTTTTGCACAGACAAAACCACTGTAACCAAGATCAAAAGAAATGTAATACAATGGGAAACAATCTTTACAACTAATGTTTCTGACAAAGGACTCATTTCTAAAATATACAGAAAAATGAGTCAAAAAAATTTTTTTGCAAGGCAAACGGGGTTAAATGGCTTGCCCAAGGCTACACAGCTAGGTAATTATTAAGTGTCTGAGACCGGATTTGAACCCAGGTACTCCTGACTCCAGGGCCGGTGCTTTATCCACTGTGCCACCTAGCCGCCCCATGAGTCAAATTTTTTTTTAAAAAAAAGCCATTCCCCATCTGACAAATGGTCAAAGGATATGTGAAGGCAATTTACAAATGAGGAGATCAAAGCAATCCACAGTCATATGAAAAATTGCTCTAAATCATTACTTATTAGAGAAATGCAAATTAAAGCTTCTCTGAGGTATCACCTCACACCTCTCAGACTGGCCAGTATGACCAGAAAGGACAATGATAATTGTTGGAAGGGCTGTGGGAAATCTGGGACACTATTACACTGCTGGTGGAGCTGTGAACTCATCCAACCTTTCTGGAGAACAATTTGGAACTATGCCCAAAGGGCAACAAAAACGTGCATTCCCTTTGATCCAGCAATACTACTACTGGGTCTATACCCTGAAGAGATAATGAAAAAGGGTAAAAACATCACTTGTACAAAAATATTCATAGCAGCCCTGTTTGTGGTGGCAAAGAATTGGAAATCAAGTAAATGTCCTTCAATTGGGGAATGGCTTAGCAAAATGTGGTATATGTATGTCATGGAACACTATTGTTCTATTAGAAACCAGGAGGGAGGGGAATTCAGGGAAGCCTGGAGGAATTTGCATGCTGAGTGAGATGAGCAGAACCAGAAAAACTTTGTACATCCTAACAGCTACATGGGGTTGATAATCAACCTTGAAGGACTTGCTCATTCCATCAGCACAGTAATCAGGGACAATTTGGGACTGTCTGCAATGGAGAATACCATCTGTAATGAGAGAAAGAACTGTGGGGTTTGAACAAAGACCAAGGACTATTATCTTTAATTTAGAAAAAAAAAAACTGATATCTTATTGTCTGATCTTGCTATCTCTTATACTTTATGTTTATTCCTTAAGGATATGATTTCTCTCTCATCACATTCAGTTTGAATCAATGTATACCATGGAAACAATGTAAAGACTGGCAAATTGCCTTCTGTGGGGAGTGGGGTGGGGGCAGGGAAATAAGATTAGGGGAAAAATTGTAAAACTCAAAATAAATAAAATCTTTATAATTCAAAAAAAGTAAAGTGCAAGTAAAGCTTAGAGAGAGGCAGGATTCTTGCCTCAGAAGAAGGCAGCTTTATGCCGACAGTAACCATCCAAAGTACTTTTTTGATGTGCTGAAGGCTATTTATGGGTCAAAGTCATATTGTCCATCTCAACTGCTCAGTGCTAATGGAGCTACATTGATTAATGATTGGGACAAGATCCTAGAGAGATGACTTGAACACTTCCATAGTGTTCTTAACAGACTATCATCAAGCAATGCAGTTAGAGAGGTGGTAGACTACTGGTAAGAAATATGATATATACTGTCAAACATAGTCAAATTTGGTTTTAACTCTTTTTATGGGCTGCTAGGTGGCACAAAGATAGAGTGTTGGGTCTGGAATCATCTTCCTGAGTTCAAATCTGGTTTGACTTTACCTCAAATTAAAGTCAGTCTGTCCCTAGATGAAATTCCAAGTGAAGAAGAGGCTTTGAATGCCATTAGTCTCCTTTCATGTGGCAAAGCCCCTGGTGCTGATTCTATTTCAGGTGAAATTTGTGTCCACTGTTCATACAAAAGCTGACTGGATTTTTTCAGGTTATGTGACCTGAGAAGTTTATCTCTCTAAAGCTCAAGGATGACTCCATCATCCATCTCTATAAAGGAAAAGGGAATAGATTGTCCTGTAACAATCACTAGGGTATTTCCCTTTTAGTCATTGCTGGTAAGATTCTTGCCAGAGTCCTTCTTAATAGACGATCCTTAACCTGGAAGATGATCACCTTCTTGAGAGCTAGTGTGGCATCAGAAAGGGTCAAGGAACAATTGATAAGGTGTTTGCTTCCCAACAACTCCAGGAAAAATGCCAGGAGCAGAATAGAGGTCTCTATACATTTATAGATCTGACCAAGGCCTTTGATACCAGCAATCATGAGGACTAATAAAAAATTATGTCAAAATATGTTTAACTGGAGAATTTCACCAGTATTACATGCCATTTTCACGTTGGCCTGTTTGCTGGATGGTGGATGCTGCATTTTTACATGGCAATGGGTTTAAGTGACTTGCCCAAGGTCACACAGCTAAGGTAATTATTAAGTGTTTGAGGTCACATTTGAACTCAGGGCCTCCCAACTCCAGGGCTGGTGCTCTATCTACTTCAACACCTAGCTGCCCCTACTGATAGTAAATTCTTCAACTTTAAAAGCTTATAAACCAAGACCAAAGTGGAAGGAAGAGTGTTGGCACATGATTTTCTGTTCAGATGATTGTGCACTTAATGAAGCCTCTGAAGCTGAGATGCAACAATGTATGAATTGATTCTCTACTACAATTAACACCAAAAAAAGTCCATCAGCCAGCACCATACCATCCATATGTGAAGCCATTGGTTACAACAAATAAAGTTTTGAATACTGTGGATAAGTTCATTTTGACACACACATTGCCAGAACTAACTCAGTGTTTGAGAAATTTCAAAAGAAAGTGTGGGAGAGAATTATTAGATTGACTATCAGTCTGAAGGTCTGCAGAGCCAGGAATGCTTGAAAGTTCTCTATTTCATCCTTCCTTCCCCTGAAGGATTACACTCAGTTTTGCTGGGTAAGCTATTACTGATGTAATTCTAGTTTCTTTGCCTTCTAGAAGTCCTCCACTCCTTTAATGGAGAAGTCAATAAATCCTGTAGTTATCCTGACTGTGGTTCTGCAATGTTTGAATTTTTCTTTTTGACTCCTTGAATTATTTTCTGTTTGACCTGGGAACTCTGAAATTTTACTATAATATTTCTGGCAGTTTTCATTTTCAGATCTCTTTCAGGAGATGATTGCTGGATTCTTTCAATTTCTTTTTTAACTTCTGGTTCTAATATATTGGGATAGTTTTGCTTGAAGATGATTTCTTTGACATGGCTTTTAGATATTCCAATAATTCTGAAATTATCTCTCTTTAATGTTTTCCAGAGTTGCTTTTTTTTCCAATGAGATATTTCACATTTTCTTTGATTTTTTTCATTCTTTTGACTTTGTTTCTTGTTGTCTCAAGGAATCATTAACTACTTGTGCAATTCCAATTTTTAAGGAGTCCTCTTCAGTGAATTTTTGTGCTTCCTTTACCATTTGATCAGTCTGTCTTTTAAGTTGTTATTTTCTTCAATATTTTTATATTTCTTTTTTACCAAACAGGTAATTCTCTGTTCATATTTCCCTTGCATCACTCTCATTTCCTCTCCCAATTTTTTTCTTCTACCACTCATCTCTTTCTTTAATTCTTCTAGGAATTCTTTAGCTATATCTTTTTGGGTTTTAGCTATATCTTCCCCCCCCTTGGGGTGGGGGTGCCAGGCAAAGGAGTTGTGAATTATCCAAGATTATACAGATAAATATTAAGTGTCTGAAGATGGATTTGAACTCAGGTCCTCTGGACTCCCCGGTTGGTGCTCTATTTACTGTGCCACAATTAACATTTTCTTTGATACTTTGCTTGTAACTATTTTCATATCCTTGCCTTCTGAGATTATATCTTGGTCTTTTCTGCCACCACAGTAAGTTTTTAATGGTCAAATTCTTTTTTTCTTATTTTCTCAATTTTCCAGTCTATATATTGACTTTATACTTTATGTTCAAGTTGGACTCTTCTCACTTGGAGTGGGGAAGCACCATCCCAGACTTCAGACATTTTCTTGTTGCTATAGTTCTGTGGTCTGTAAGTTTTTGGTGTTTCCAAGGTGGTGTGATCCTGGGAAAGGTGTGGTGACTATTCTCCTTATCTGTGCTCTGATCTTTATCCAGGAAGGATCCCTGGTCTCCTACAGTTACAAACACTAGCATTCCTCTTTGCTTTAGAATTGACCAGAGACCCTGCTCCCCTGTGACTGACTTTTAGTGCTTCTCTACACCCTGGAACCATGACCCAGAATACAGTTGCTAATGAGTGTCATTTGTACCAAATGCCAACAAAGGGTCACTTGTAATCTCTTTCTGACCTGTTGTCTGACCCCCATCCTCACCCCTTGCTATCTTTGGGCAGAGAGCTCCTGGAACTGCTGCTTCTATTGTAGCTACTGTTGTTTCTACTCTAGTGTCATAGATTTCTCCTTTTGACCTCTTACATTTTCTTAGCTCAGAATAATATCTCACCCAATCTTTTATTGGCTTTGCCACTATAAATTTGATTTGAGGCATTATTTTAAAGTTGTTTGGAGGGTAATATTGGGAGAGTCAGATGAGTGATTGACTTTAATCCACTGTCTTGTCCTTTACCCTGGAAAAGTCATTTTTCTGTTTTTTTTTTTTTAAAAAAAACCAGTGTGGGGATTTATTTGCAATGGTTTAACTTCTTTAGAAAATGGCCATTGGTGTCAATATTTTTCCCTTTAGCCACTTCCCAATTTTTATCTTGCTAGCTTATTTAAATAGATCAGATGTCATAGCTTCTAATTTTATATTGTTTTTCTCCTTGCTCTAATATATCAGTGATTGCACTATTAATTAAGAAATGGTGGGAAGAGGGATGGGCCAAGGTGGCAAAGAAAAGGCAGGGACTTGCCTGAGCTCTCTCCAAAACTTCTCTGAAAAACATGAAATAATGCCTCTAAAAATTTTCTAAAGCAATAAAACCCACAAAGGGAAGGGGGTAAAATAATTTTCCAGCCCAAGGAGACTGATAAGGCAGGAAAGGTCTCTTGTACTGGGGTGAGAGTGGAGTATCGTCCAGTGCAGGCTATGTCAGCACAGACCAGGCTCCAGCCTTCCTGAATCAGGTTAGGGAATGATTGAATTAGTAGTAACAATAGCTGTTTTTAAATTAAAATAAAATCAACTGAGCTTTAGTTAAGATGCACAAATCGCTTTTTTCCAGATTGATTACTCAAGCCATTTGTGCCATACTTGTCCTTCTCTTTCAGCAGAGGACCTTGCCTTGCACTACTTTTTTTGTTTAGTTTTTCATAATCATAAACTTAAATTTTACTCTTCTGTCCAGTTAGAGTTGTGAAAGGAAAAAAGGACAATTAAATTCAAAGAGAACTGTAGCAAATGAGAGGTTTATAGGGTATGAAAGCAAATGGTGGCTGTGGGTGATCTCCCCAGCTTTAGAGGAAAATATAATGGTTAAGATAAAACAAACAAAACTTATGAAAATTGACCATAGTTAGCAATGGTAATCTTGTATCTTGGCATCTAAAGTAGTATCATGGAGACACAGTCAAGATAACATAAAATTTAGCAGCTTCTACATTAAAGAAATAGGATATTCTAGAGAGCAACAGAAGTAGGATTACATCCAAGAATCATGTACCCAGCAAAACTAAGTATAATCCTTCAGAAGGAAATGGATATTCAACAAAACAAAGGACTTTCAATCATTCTTGATGAAAAAATCAGAGCTGAATAGAAAATTTGACTTTCAAATATAAAACTCAAGAGAAGCATAAAAAAGTAAACAGGAAAGGGAACTCATAAGGGATTTAGAAAAGATAAACTGGGGGCAGCTAGGTGGCATAGTGGATAAAGCACAGGCCCTGGAGTCAGGAGTACCTGAGTTCAAATCTGGTCTCAGACACTTAATAATTACCTAGCTGTGTGGCCTTAGGCAAGTCACTTAACCCCATTTGCCTTGCAAAAACCTAAAAAAAAGATAAACATAAAAAAAGATAAACATTCCTACTTGGGAAGTTGATACTTGTAACTCACAATAACTTTCTCATTATTAGGGTAGTTAGAAGGAGTACATATAGACAGAGGCCACAAGTGTGAGTTGAATATAATGGAATGATAACTAAAAAAAAATAAAATTAAGGAGCAAGAAAGAGAAATACACTGGGAGAAAGGGAAAGGGAAGTTTAGAATACAGTAAATTATTTCACATAGAAAAGGCAAGAAAGAGCTTTTACAGTAGCGGGAAAGATGGGAGAAGTAATAGGAACATTTGAACTATACTCTCACAAGAATTGACTCAAAGAGGGAATAACATAAATACTCAGTTGGGTATAAAAATCTATCTAATCTACAGGAAAGTAGGAGAGGAAGGGGATAAGAGAAAGAAAAGTACAGATAAAAGAAAGAGTAAATTGGGGAGATGGTAATCAGAAGCAAAATACTATTGAAGGGGAGATGGTAAAAGGAGAGAAAGAATAAAATAAGTGGGAAAAATAAAATGAGGACAAAAGTAAAAAATGTTTTTGAAACAATAGGATAAAAACTTCATTTTTCAAATATATAGAGAACTGAGTCAAATTTAAAAAGAGATATTCCCCAATTGCCAAATTATCAAAAGATACAAACAGTCAGTTTTCAGATAAAATAATCACAACTATCTATAATCATATGAAAAAGTACTCTAAGTCACTATTTATTGGAGAAACACAAATTCAATTAATTCTAAGGTACTACTTCATATGTATTAGATTGGCTATTGGACTATATGACTAATATGTAAATATGTTTTATATGGCTATACATATATAGCTTTATCATATTGCTTGCCTTACTCAAGGGAGTGGAAAAGAAGGGAGAAAATTTGGAACTCAAAAAATTTAGAAACAAATGTTAAAATTGTTTTTCATTTAATTGTGGAAAATAAAATGCTAAAATAATTTTTTAAAAGAAATGACATGCACATCAATGTTTTTGTTCTGTTGATATAATCTATTTTATTTTTGGTTATGTTATTTAGTGCTTGCTACATTCAATAATTCTTGAATCTCTTATTTAAAAGTTTATGTATACATAGCTGCTCTTTTTTGTAGAGGTAACAAATTGGAAATTGAAGGGATGCCCATCAATTGGGCAATGACTGAACAAACCATGATATATGAATGTGATGGAACACTATTGTTCCATAAGAAATCATGAAGGATGAGACTTCAGAAAAAGTGTGGAAAGACTTGCATGAACTGATACTGAGTGGAGTGAGCAGAACCAGAAGAACACTGTACACACTAGCCACAACATGAGGTGATGATCAACTATGATGTATTTGATCATTTCTACAATGCAATAATCAAAGATAATACTAAAATCCTTGTGATAGGGAATATTATCCATATCCAGAGAAGGAACTGTGGAGTTTAAATGCAGACCAAAGTTTGCTATCTTAGGTGTCTTAAAAAAAATTGTCATGAATTATGTCTTTTTTTTCTATTTTTTTCTTCCTTTTGGGTGTGATTCTTCTTTCACAATATGAATAAAGTAGATCTTTGTTTTGCATGGTTATAGATGTAGAGTCTACATTACATTGCTTTCTGTCACAGGAAGGGGAAGGAAGAAGGGGGAAATGTAAAAAAATGATTATTGAAAACTGTAATTGGAAAAAGAAATAAAGAAATGAAAAAATGCAAGATTATGTTTATTATATAGGCATGGGGTTTCTGAAAAGCTGATAATAATTTGGTTTCTTTCATTTTTTATTCCTGAGTCCTATTTTACAATGTATTTTTCATCATCATTTTTTTCTTTTGTTTTTTAGAAGGCAATGGGGTTAAGTGAATTGCCCAAGATCACACAACTAAGTAATTATTAAGTGTCTGAAGTCAGATTTGAACTTAGGTCCTCATGACTTCTGGGCTGGTGCTCAATCCACTGTGCCACCTAGTTTCCCCTTATTTTTATCATCTTCTTAACATTTTTCTTGAAGTCATGAAGTACTAAGGTATGTTTATTTAATTTGGAGGATCTATTAAGTTCTTTGTAGAGTTGCTCTACCTCCTTATTCTGTATATCAAATGTAGTATTATAAACTTTAATTATCTTCATGGTGGTCTTTTTACAAAGGCTCATTATAAACATTGCAATATGTGGTGACCAAATGTCCCATGAAATGATGCTTTTTTCCTCAGCTAAAGGTAAAACTTCACCAGATAGCTGTTTTTTTTCTTGCCTTTCTTTTTCTTTGAGATATTTATATTAATATCTCCTGTACAATATTGTGAATTTGTTCTTTAGACACTCTATCTATGAGACTGAATCTCTTAAATCTATTTATCACTTCAACTTCATATTAATAATGGATATTATTTATGTTATATATAAATATGATATATATATATATATACATATGATCTGATGGTTTCCTTACTTTTTTCAATTTAAGTCTGAGTTTTGCAATAAGAAGCTTATGATATGAGCCATAGTAAATATAGTAAACTTCAAGTCTGGTTTAATGGACTTATAGAGTTTTTCCACCTTTTCCACCTTTTTTTTCTGCAAAGTATATAATCAATCTGATTTTGATATTGACTATCTTGTGATATATGTGGGTATGTCTTTTGGGTTACTGAAAAAAGAGAATTTACTATAGCCAATGAGTTATTCTGACAAGACTCTATTAATCTCTGGCCTTCTTTATTTTGTACTCCAAGGCCAAACTTACCTGTTATTCTAATTATCTTTTGATTTTCCACTTTAGCATTCCAATCCCTTATGCTGAATGTGACATCTTTTTCTGGTGTTGTTTCTAGAAGATAGGTCTTCATAGAACTGAGCAACATTGACCTATTCAGCCTCAGTTGTTGGAACATGAAAAAGGACCTATATGTATCTTGAATGATTTGCCTTGGATATGAATAGATATTATGTTGTCATTTTTGAGATTTTTTCTTTTTTGTTTATTCATTTTATAATATTACAATAATCTTGTGAAAGTAATCATAAACCCACTCCCCCCAAAAAGATGAGAAACCTCAGGAATAGTGAGAGAGAAAAAAAAGTGTACTTCTGTCTGTGTTCAGATTACAATGGTTCTGTCTATGGGATAAGTTGTCTTCCCTATTATATCACCAGAGAAGTTGCTTCAATATTTTTTCCCACAATTGCTATCACTAGCTGTATTTCCCTCCACCTTATTCCTCCCCACTCTCATCTATTCCATTCTCTCTCTCTCTCTCTCCTTTCATCCTGTTCCTGTTCAGAAGTGTGTTGTATCTGAGTACCCTCTCCCATGATCTTCCCTCTGTTCTATCACCTACACCCCTTTCCATCCCCCCATTCCCCCTTATCCTATCCATTTCCTCTCATTTTTCTCTAGGTTAAGATAGATTTCTATACAAGTGTATATGTTAATTCCTCTCTGAGCCATGTCTGATGAAAATGAAGGCTCATTCATTTCCCCCTCGCCTTCCCCCATTCCACTCCATTGTAAGAGCTTTTTCTTGACTCTTATGTGAAATATCCTAGCCCCTTCATCCTCTCCTTTTCCTTCCTGCCAGTACTTTCCTCATCTTTTTACTATATCATACCATTATATTCAGCTCCTCCCTGTGCCTTGTCTATATATGTTGCTCCTTCTAACTGCTCTTATAAATGTGAAAGTTCATATGAGTTATCAGTATCTTCTTCCCATGTAGGAATACAAACAATTCAACATCACAAAGTTCATAATTAATCCTTCTCATCTACCTTCTCTATGGTTCCTCCAAGTCCTGTACTTGGAAATCAAATTTTCTGTTCAACTCTGTTTTTTTTCAGTAGGAAACTTTGAAAGTCCTATGTTTCATTGAAAGTACATCTTTTCCCCTGAAAGAGGATGTTCAGTTTTGCTGGGTAATTGATTCTCACTTGTAAACCAAGATCTTTTGCCTTCCAGAATATCATAGTCCAAGCCCTATGAGCCCTTAATGTAGATGCTGCCAGATCCTGTGTAATCCTGACTAATAGAGCCACAGTAGTTGAATTATTTGTTTCTGGCATCTATTAGCATTTTCTCTTTGACTTGGGAGTTTTGGAGTTTGGCTATAATATTCCTGGAAGTTTTTCTTTTGGGATCTCTTTCAGGAGGTGATCGGTAAATTCCCTCAATTTCTATTTTACCCTCTCCTTCTTAGGATCTCAGAGCAATTTTGCTGTATTATTTCTCGAAAAAAAATGAAGTCTAGTCTCTTTTCCTGGTCATGACTTTCAGGTAGCCCAATAATTTTAAATTATCTATTCCAGATCTGTTTTCAAGGCCAGTTGTTTTTCCAATGAGATATTTCACATTTTCTTCTAATTTTTGTGGGGTTTTAGAGTATAGCTTAATTTCTTCCTGAGTTCTTACAAAGTCATCAGCTTCCTTTAGTTCCATTCTGCATTTGAATTATTTTCTTCAGAGAGCCTTTTAATCTTTTTTTCCAGCTGACCAATTCTACTTTTTGAGGCATTCTTCTCCTCATTTGCCTTTTGTGTTGCTTTTTCCATTTGGCCTAAACTTTTTTTTTAGGTTTTTGCAAGGGCAAATGGGGTTAAGTGGCTTGCCCAAAGCCACATAGCTAGGTAATTATTAAGTATTTGAGACCGGATTTGAACCCAGATACTCCTGACTCCAGGGCCAGTGCTTTATACACTGTGACACCTAGCTGCCCCTGGCCTAAACTTTTTAAAATGTATTTTCTTCAGTATTTTTGTATTTCTTTCACCAAGTTACTGACTTGGTTTTCATGATTTATCTGCATTGCTCTAATTTATCCTCCCAATTTTTCCTCCTGAGCCCATTTTCTATTTCTCTTGGGGGTTTTTGATACAGACACTTCAATTTTGTCATCATCTGAGTATATATTTTGATCCTCCATGGGACCAAGGTCAGAGTCTTCATTTGTTGTCATGTTTTTGAGATTTTATGCCAAAACTGCTTGTTGAATGTTATTAAATTCAGACCCCAAAATAGAAATGAGATAAGCCATTCTTTTCACTTTTTTTCCTGCTTTTTATTTTGTTTTATTTTGTTTAGTTTTTTGTTTAGGTTTTTTTTGCAAGGGAAATGGGGTTAAGTGGTTTACCCAAAGCCACACAGCTAGGTAATTATTAAGTGTCTGAGGCCAGATTTGAACTCAGGTACTCCTGACTCCAGGGATGGTGCTAGCTGCCCCCATTTTGTTTAGTTTTGTTTATGAGAAACAAGGGAGAAAACAACAGTTGGACAAACAAGGTGATAGACGAAGACAAGGGAGAGAGAGAGAGAGAGAGAGAGAGAGAGAGAGAGAAGAAAAGGGAAAGAGAGAAGGAAAAGGAAAGAGAATAATAGAAGAGAAAATATGATTTGTAAGGGATATACATATGTACATTTGCCCCATGTTCTCTTTAGAAACTATATCTCTTAGAAATCTCTATGAGAAGTTATACTGTGAGTTTGGAGGGGGGGTAGGGGATGTCTTTTACTTCTTTTTTCCATCCCCAGAACATACGATAGTAGTAGGCACATGGTTGACACTTGATCAATGTCTGTTGATTGATTGAGAGAGCAGCAATTTTTCTTGTGCCTAATTTGAAAGAAGTATAATCATCTTGCACAAGCGGGATGAGATGGTAGTTCTAATCTGAGTGGCAAACCTGGAGAAGGAAGAAGGAAAGAAGTCATTTTCACTTCATGTCCCATTCATCCAATTTCTATGTCAAAAAATCAGCAATTCATTCTAGTCCTTGTATACCCTGTCATGAAGGCATGCTGAGAAACTCAGCTCATCCAGTGCTGCAGTTGTTGATACTGTAAGGAATAATCTGAAAACTTCTGAGAATGATTTGATGTTAGTGGCCCCTGAAGTGTTAACAGAGTTGGCAAAATCCTGAGATCAGAGCCTCACAGGAGATGTATTGGGTTGTGGTAGCTGTGGGAAATGGATAGTTGGAATACCTGCTAGTGGTCTATTCTATTTCCAGTAAATGTCTTGTTTTACAATATCATTTAATTTTCAATCTTGGTGATATTCATGAACTGTGGGATTAAATAGACATGAAGAGCAAAGATCAGGGAGTATGCAAGTATAGTTATTATATTGTTGTTGTTTGTCCTTCATTCTCAAAGAGAATCACTATCTCAGGAAGGTTATTCCATGATGTGCAAATGAACTGAGTTGAAGTGAGGGGGGGACTATGCAAAGTCTTCAGCCTCAATTTATCCTTCAGTGTCTAGATATGGATCAGATTATAATAATAATAATAATAATAATAATAATAATAATGACAGTTCTTCCTTCTCAAAGAAGACCATGACATCAGGGAGGTGATGCCATGACAAGCACGTGAAATGGATTTGAGTGAGGGGATGCTATATAAAGGCATCAGTCTCACTTTCTCCTCTGGAGTCATCTGGGGACCAGTAGCTAGATAAAAGTCAGGAGACTGGAGATGGCTCTGGTTGCAAGGCAATTGCCCAAAGTTACACAGTTAGTAACAGTCAAATGTTTGAGGGTAGATTCAAATTCCCATTCTCCTAACTCCAAGGCCAGTGCTCTATCCACTGATCTATCTAGCTGTCCTTTAGATCAGTTTAACTGGAGATGAACCCTTCCAGCCTTATCACCTTCTCAGTTCAGGTTTGACAGGATAAAATGAGATACTTAAAAATCATTGGATATTTATAAAAGGAATTTTACTGTGAGCTAACACAGTGAAGATATACAACAAAGATACAATTGTACTTAACTTCTCCCTGGGGTCTGATTAGTAGGTTATTGGGGTATGGTGAACCTCATGGTTTTAGATACCCACAAAGCCTAAGAGACACAAACTCTGTATGATTAGAATTTTTTATGCCCCTTAGATGACCAGGGAGTTGCACCAGGAAAGACAGTGTTAATTAGGTCCCAGGGGTCTGCTTAGTCCTGGGTCTATCCTATGTTGACTGGAAAAGGAAGCAAAGTCAGGGAAACAAATCTAGAAGGTCCTGAGGAAGCTTTGTCTTCTTTTACATAAGCCTCTCCATGCTTGTATGGGAGAGAAGAAGTAGATCCTGGAAACCCTGGTCCTATCACAAATGGGTCCCCTAGGAGCTACAAGAGACACTGCACAGTATTTCCTGAGGCTTTAGACCAACTTCTGGCATCCACATTCAGCAAAATTTGGACTGAATGGGAAGTATATATTCTTATAACAGTCTTTCTAATAAAACATATCAAATATCAAAACCTTTGAAAGCTTCTGACTGCTAATAGTGTGATTTATTTCTCATTCATCGGTGGTAATAAACCAATCTAAAACAGTTCTAATAAATGTTCCAAGTAGTTACTCTAGCCCTTCAAAGTTTCATTCATTGGGAAAATGGCTGTTTTTATTACTGTCTGCATATTTGGGTGTTTGGATGCTTCTGACAGACTTCACTTCTCTTTAGTATTGCCAAAGTAATTGTTGCTGGCTTTCAAATAGAAGAGGCCCTTCACTTGGCAGGCCCAACCATATCTTGGTTGGTTGAAGAGGAGAGATGAGTTGCTCAGATTAGAATGAAGACATATTGATGGTGCTTCCAAACTGTCCAGCAAGATAGGGCACAGTTCAGGGGCCTCGCAAACTTCCCCACATACTCTGAGTGAGAATAAAAGAGGGAGGATTGGACTGAACTGAGACTCAGAACCATAATACCTAGGCTTAAGAAGTGTTACAACTAACCATGTGACTCATTTCCAAACTATTCTTTCTTATATGTACTTTTAAGAGTAATTGGATAAAATGGTTGATTCCTTAATCTCTCTAAAAAACACTTCTTTGTATCCATATCCAATGTATGCATAAAAAGCCACATTTTGATTTTTATAGTATCTTCTCCCAAGGAGGTCACAGGGATTTGCACATAATCTAATTTATCTATAATATTGATCATGATGATAATCTCTTATACTTAGCATATTTCTCTGAAAATAAGACCAGGCTTTATATTAATTTTTGCTCCAAAAGATGCATTAGGGCTTACTGGCTCTAGGAAGTCATTCCTATACAAATCATTATTTAATCTATTCTCTCTGCTAGGAAGTAGACCTTTCCTTATAACTGCTTTGTGTACACTACGTTTTTGGGGTTTCAAGAACATAAATGCCTAAAACATTCAATCTTAGATTTATTGTTATTCGTGATGATTAGAGGTGGGGCTTTCCATCCAGATATTATCAAGTGCTTATTATTATTATTATTATTATTATTATTATTATTATTATTATTATTATTGCAAAGCAATGGGGTTAAGTGACTTGTGCAAGGTTACACAGATAGGTAATTATTAAGTGACTGAGGCTGGATTTGAAGTCAGGTCTTCCTGACCCCAAGGCCTGTGCTCTATCCACTGTGCCACCTAACACTTTATTGGTGCTTTGTGTCTGAAATCTGATTGATAATATGGCAATACATTTCAAGTTCATCTGTTTACATAGGCATTTACTTCTTGTCCAAATACACCAGCTTGGGTATTTACAAATATTCAATTATAATTTATATTATCCTTTATTTTAAGTATTAATGTCAATAATATTTATTTATAATTAATTATATGAAAATATTTTTATATTATAATTCAATACATCCATTGTGTGCTGCAACAGATGTACTAAATGCATACAATCTGGCTGATGATCTTAACTGGGGCTTATTTTGAGAGTAGGGCTTATACTATGAGCATCTTGAAAAAAAATCATGCTAGGGTCTTATTTTCAGGGAAACAGGGTAGTGTATAGAACTTTGCAGTTTTAAAAACTTAGATTTGTTATACTTGCTGTTCAGTGATGCTGCCCTTTATCACAGGTTCTATAGGCATTTTTTTTTTAACTTTGCTTTTGATTCTAAGGGTTAAAGAGATCCCTCATTCATATTAGATCAAAGATATCTATATGGGGACTTGCAAATGGTCTATAAAGAGGTTTTTTTTTTTGGTGACTCTAATGATACAATTACAACTGAATTCTCCTCTCTGGTTACCAATAATCCTTTAATTGTCAAATCTGATGGCCTTTTCTTAGTTCTTATCCTTCTCAACTTCTTTGAGGCATTTGAGTGTCATATTCATTTCTTCTGGTTATTGGCTTCTCTTCCTGATTCTCCCCTCTTCTTGGTTTTTTTTTCTACCCTATCAAACTGCTTGGCATTCTTTCTTTAGGTCCCTTCTTATTCTTTCTTCCTAAATCCTTGTTACCCTACTTTACCATGGGTGCACCTCAGGGTCCTGTTCTCTTTTTTTCTTCTTTTCTTCTTTCTGTCTTTCAACATGCTCTCTCCAGATAACTTCCAGATTTATATATCTAGCCCTAGTCTCTCTCCTGAACTTTAGTCACACATTACCAACTATCTTTTAGGAATCACCAAATGAATATACTGTAATGTACTGGCAATCTCAATCAGCATGTCCGAAGCAGAACTCACTTTCTTTCTCTAGAAACCTTCCCCTCTTTGTAAGTTCTCTATTTCTATTGAGGACACAACAATACTTCTAAGCCCTCTAACCACCCAGGTTCACAACCTTCAGCTCTTTCTCCTCCCACTACCCCTCCCTTATCGATTATTAATCAATTTCCAAGTATTGTTAATTATCCATCCTTTTCCCTTCATTCACATGGTCATCATCCTATTTCAGGATCTTATTACCTTTTGCCAGGGCTAGTGCAATAGCCTCTTAATTGGTCTAACCCCTGTCTGATTCATATCTCTCCCCTCTTCCCATTATCCATATATCTGCTAAATTTTTGATATTCCTAAAACTCTGGTCTGAGATCCTGTCATTCTCCTGGTCCAGAAGTTCTAGTGATTTTCTCTTTCTAGGATAAATATGAAACTGTTTAGCATTTAAAACTCTCTACAACCTGGCTCCAGTCTACCTTTCCCAAATTTTTACCATACTACTTTCTTTTTCACATTCTATGTTCTAGGAAAAACTGCCCTGTTTTTGGTTCTCCATCAAAGCTATTCCATCTCCTTTCCTTGTGCTTGGACTTGGACTGGGCATGGACTGCCCCATGCCCTTCTCCCTTACTCCCTCCTCACATCTGCCTTGCAGAGTTCTTTTTCCTCCTAGGCTCAGTGTTAGTGCTACATTTATCTCCTCTGATCTCCACAATTGCTGATACCATTTCTAACCAAATAACTTGAATTTATCTTTTATATAATTTTGGGGTCACTTATTTAAATAGATATTCTTTTTTTTACCCCAATTAGAATTAAACTCTTTGAGGGCAGGGACTATTTAATTTTTGTCTTTGTATCCCCAGTGCTTAGTGTAACACATATCACATAGTAGATACTTAAGAAACTTTCATTTAATTGAATTATATAGTAGCTTAAGGCATCACGCCATAGCGTATATAGCTTTCATTTTTCCATTACTGTCTCTGAAATCCTGAATCTACCATTTTTTACCACTTACAATATCTGTCTCGTTCCTTGACTAGAATGCAAAATTGCACTCTTTTTATGGGATAGAGCAAAAAAAGGCACTGGGTCATGTCCATGAAGGTAGTAGGGTAACCAGATTTCTTGAAGGGGGCTGAATATGTGAATTTTAGGTGAACTAATTACATTCTACTATATAGTAATGAAAGAAGAAGGATTCTGGAGGAAAGGAAAGACTGAGCTCCATGTACACTGGGTCTGGATTGAGCTCCTTTGCTGGCTAGTGCAACATTTAGTTCAAGTCAATGGCAACAGCTCCTGGATCTCTGAAATGCCAGGGTTTGCCCACACAGTATCTGGACCAACAAAATGAAACCATATGCTTGTGTGGGCTCAGGATGGGGTCTGGCCTTCTTTTTCTTGGATTCAGATCTGATCAGTTTGGTCAGCAGCCCCAGGACATCTTCTGAAATCCAGGAAGCTTGTCTGTGAGTCATGTCCAGGAGTCTAAGCCTGTTGGCCTTAGCCATTCTGTTTCCTTGGACTAGGAAGTGGGGTGAATGAGGGATGAGGGCGGGAGACAATAAAATGAAATGAGAATGTGGTAAGTATGGCTTTTGAAAATATCCTGTTGTTTGGAAAAAATATCTTTAGGTGTCATTGAATCAAAGAATTTTGGAGTTAGAGCAGACCTTAGAAATCATCAAGTCCAACTACCTCATGTCTTGTCAAAGCAGTCATGATGTTTATTGTGACTGTCTTCACCCTGGCCCCTGAATGATTTTCAGGAATTTTCCTGGGACCACCCAGAAGTGGTCCTGGTTTGGTTGCTGGATTTACAAAATACAATGGGAAACCCAGCTCACATACAATCCTGGGTTGTGTGTGGGTGTTTTGGAGAAAAGGAGGAGGAGGAGGAGGAGGAGGAGGAGGAGAGACAGATATAGAGATGCAGATAGGGAGATACAGACAAACAAAGAAAGAGAATTAGAAAGAAAGAGATTGAAAGAATTAGAATGGAAGAAAGTAACATACAGAAAGAAAGAGAAGAGAGAAAGGTGAAAGTAAGAGAGAGGAAAAAAGAACAAGGAAGAGGTAGGAAAAGAAAGGAGGGAGGAAGAATATATACAGAGAAAAAGGAGAGAAGAGGAAAAAAAGGTGGCAGATACAAAGAAACAGAGAGAGAAAGAGCTGCAAAGGAAGCAAACTTCAGAAATTAACAGGATCCTGTACCTTTTTTTCCACATCCTCTGGGAACAACCTTCACTCACCCTCAGAATGGAGTCTCCATATGGTTGGGCTCAGTTCCCATTATACTCCATCTTTGCCCACTTATGTAGCTAAGCTTTCATCCTAGTCTTCAAATAAAAGACGACTATCACCCCCTTGAGACCTACCTAAGAGAGCAGCCCTTGAGACACGTACATTCATGAGAGATGGAGTTGCCATATGTCACAAGAAAACTAGGCCCACTCTTCGACCCCACTTTCCATTCTCTGTCTCCAAAGGCCAGCTTAGCCCAGAACCAGTGCTTTGTTCCTGATCATAGGAGATTTAAAACCAAATAATTTTCAGTTAGCAACCAAGTCACAGTAGAACTTGACTATACCACAAGATACTATGACTGAGTTCAGTCATATGTGGACTGGATTATACCCTGTACGATGAGTCTTAATAAGTTTTAATTATGGAAAATCTCAGAAGAATAACAAGGATCTCATTTATAACACCTATCATAGGATTCCAGGGCATGATACATCAGCAGGGTTCTATGAAAACTCTCTTTTCCTCTGCTTCAAAACCTAATGGTTCAAGTACTACTTCCTTTATGGTCTTCCCCAAAACTGCACAATGGTATTTTTTCTCCTCTGAACTCTCAAAAGTATTTATTGTTTGGATTTCTCATAAGAACTTAAATTTTAATTATCTTTTCAGATGTAAATAATTTCAACTTGATTGGATGTGTTAAATCTCTCCCAGAGTATAGGCCCATTTGTGCTTTTAGGGACAATTAAATATGCTTGAGTTGTGGGAAACCCCCCTTCGGAGAGTTTCTACTATTGGTGAAGCTCTATTGGCTCTAGCCAGAAATGATTAGGAAACAAACTCAAGGTCAGACTTTGCCAAACTAAACTTAGTTAACCAAAGTCAATGGTTAGACTGAAGGTGGGAATGAAATTTAGTAATAGTCCAAAGCTGGGGACATCAAAGTTGGATATCAAATATGATTTGCAATAAATTTTTCTTTTTAACTTTAGCACATTTAAATGAACAAAAACCCTTAGCTGAAAAATAGATCTCTTTTTAAGACAGTTTAAAAATAGACTACAGGCCATACTGCTGTGGTATCATACCACAAGTCAGACTGATATTTATTTCCTTAAAAAAGACTTGTGATAAAGAATCATAATCTGATGTCACAGATCTTCATCATTTACCTAAATACCCCTATAATACTGTGAGAAGTTAAAGGATCTCCTTTAACATATGAATATGTAACTAGCAACAGAAAGAAAAACTAAACAAATGCTGACTGTTACGAATTTAGAGGATGGTAGGCAAATGGCTCACACTCTTATACCTGATTAAATATTTTAAATTAATTAATGACAACCTGACCTGACTATAGTAATTTGCTAAAAAAGCAAGCAGATACATGAAAACATGTATTTAGATGTCTGTTCCAGGCAGAGATCATATAGACAATCCATTGCAATGAGCCAGGCTTCAGGTCTGCCAGGTGAGGTATTGTATCCAAGTAAGAGAAACCTATCTTAGTTGTCCTGATGTTCTTTCTCACAATGGAATTTTCTCATGAGTACTCCACCTACAGTTATACATGTCAAACACATTAGGGATGTGGCATCATTATTACATTATACATATACCTGCAGATTTATGGCAAACTCAGTTGATTGTTTAGAAATTTCAGGGATCCCAGAAAGGAGCCATGATCTTTGATGCTTCCCCCTTCCTTGTCTCCATATATTCAATTACGAATTCCAGGATTGAACATTATTACAGTAACTTCAAATAATTTACATTTTCATAAAAGAAAACAAAATAGTTGTAGATGCAATACCTCTGAAACTTAGGTAAAGATGGAAGGAAATTAAGAAAGTCATAAGAGTTGATAACAAAGCTGATAAAAAAAAATTTCACTGATCTTTCTTTTAGTTTCTTTTTCTGAATCCTGAAAATGTAAACTTTAAAAATATAAGGTTAAAATAAAATGAAGCAAAGGATAGGGGAGATTGTGGCTTATCTATGAGGGTTGCGCAGTATTAAGTTGCCCAATTGTTCCTCAAAGCCTATCATCCTTATTTAGTACTACCTGATTAATTGCTACCTCTTTCTGATTTTTAAGCATCATGAGAGCAGGATAAATCTCCCAACTGTGCTATCATTTTCTTCCTGAGTTTGTAATTAATATAGGGGAAGATGCCCTATGGCAAAAGTGACTAAGGTATGAAGGCTTGAGTATTGTCAAAGGAAATCATTATTATTACCAGGAATATAGCTTAGATTTCAGCACTTTCAACCCAGAACTTGTACAAAAGTTAACAAATTTGTATATTACAACCAAGAAAATTAGTATTACTTGAAACAAACCCATTATGTATAAGATGATTCCAACAGTTAATGCATGTAAAATTAGGCTTATAAAATTATATCAAATTATCAGGTATGAAGAAGCACTTACACTTAATTAAGGAAACAATAACAACTAACTGGCTTATGCCAGGCACTTTACAATCACATGAAGTGAATAGAAATGAAGTAATGTCATCCAAAATTTCAAATAGATACAGTTTCCCTACTTTATCTTATCATCAAATTACAAATATTAAGCTATTTCTAGTATATATCTATATTCCCTTTTATAAACATATGTTAGAAGACAAAAGTTTCACAAACCGTTTTTCTGGACCAAAGAGATCTAGGGAAAATTTTGAAAATGTGATTAGCTCTCTAGGTAAAAACTCCCAGAGAGTTTTATATATAACAGATATCTACACCCTGATAGTAAAGGGCTAAATCATTAGATAAAAACTTCATTCATTCATTCATTCTATTTGTTATAATAGCACAATTTTAAATTCCCAAATATTTAGTTTATGATAAAATATGTCCTTACTAATAATTTTAGCTGTTAGCCAATCTTAACATTAGAACACTTAGGACACTCAAAATACTATGATCTCATTTATGCATTTTAAACACTTAAAATGCCCTAATGTAAAACTTTAGATTACCCTGCACAGAGAATATAGACTTTAAAACATACCATTCTCATTTAAAACCTCACACTATAGACCTCCAAAAGAGTATTTAAAAAAAAATCTTCACAAAGCATGGGGTTAGGTATGGTTTGATAGCAATTGGGGGGTGAGGCTGAATTACTAGCAATGTGAACTGAATGCCCCAAATTTTGTATTTATCATGGCTAGATTCAAGACAAAATCAGAACAGCAAATATAAAATGAAAATATACAGGGTCAGGCATCTAGGTAGCACAGTGGATAGAGCACCAGCTCAGGAGGACCTGAGTTCAAATGTAGCCCCAGACACTTAATAATTACCTTATTTGTGAAACCCTGGGCAAGTCACTTAATCCAATTGCCTTGCAGAAACCATATATATATACATATATATATATATATATATATATATATATATATATATATATATGTATATATATATACATATATATATATACACACATATGTTTGTGTGTGTATACATATATACACACACAAACAGGGTCCTAGGATCTCATTAATTAAAATAGATTGAACAAAATATCAATGTTAGATTAATGTTACAATAAATTAACTTGCAGGTGAAAGGTTTTTTTTCCCCCACAGGAGACTTTTACATGTTTTTATCACAAAGTTTCCAAATACTACTTTCCATTACTCAAAGTAGAGGCTGTTTTTTAAGGTGGCTCAGTTTTTCTAAGCCAGAGAGAACCAGAAGCAGCTCAACTGAGGAGTGAGATGAGCTTTTAAGAAGGACTTAGGTGAGGGGAGATATGATTATGAGGGGTAGTAGTTCAAAGAACAGAGATGAGGTAATGAGAGGTATGTGATGAGGGTGGTAGACTTACAGCACAGTGAACCCATTCATTACCCATTAATATAAGTAAAATTACCAACCCTTATAACACACACACACACACACACACACACACACACACACACACACAAACACACAAACACTGTGACCTAGGGAGACAGTTTCCCTGTACAAATAGATATCTTAGACTAAAATTTCACTTTAAAATGAGATCAAAATAAATTATACCTAGATTTCCAAGGTATTATGGAAATTCAATTTATAATTTCAATTATCTAGTATTATTTGATTGGCTGTATAGCAAGAGGAAATTTAGACACATGACTTCCTTCATTTTGACTCCTTAAATGCTGAGACTCAGTCTCCAAGTTATGGGTATCATCTTGACTCCTTAAAACATTAAGATCCCTTATTTCCACCTAGGAACTTATCAGATAATAAGCCGATGGGGAAAACTGGGGTAAAAGAGTTTACAAGAGGAAAAAAAAAACTAAATCACAAATTTCCTTAAAGAAGACATTATAAATTAGGCACCTATACCACCTCACACCTCTTAGATTAGCCAATATGACCAGAAAGGATAATGAGCAATGTTGAAGGGAATGTGGGAAATCTGGGACATTAATGCATTATTGATGGAGCTGTGAACCCATCTAGCCTTTTCTGGAGAGCAATTTGGAATTATGCCCAAAGGGCAATAAAAATGTGCTTACCTTTGGATCCAGTAATACCACTACTGGGTCTGTATACTGAAGAGATCATGAAAAAAAGGGTAAAAATAAAAATATTCATATCAGCTCTGTTTGTATTGGCAAAGAACTGGAAATTGAGGGGATGCCCATCAGTTGGGGAATGGCTGAACAAATTGTGGTATATGTATGTTATGGAACACTTTTTTTCTATAAGAAATCATGAGGAATGGGATTTTAGAAAAACTGGAAACACTTACATGAACTGATACTAAGTGAGATGAGCAGAAGTAGAAGAATATTGTACACACTAACAACATGGGGTGATGATCAATCCTGATGGACTTGCTCACCCCATCAGTGCAATAATCAAGGACAATTTTAGGGGACTGATGGAGAATACCATCTGTATCCAGAGTAGTAACTGTGGAATTTAAATGGAGACCAAAGATTATCTTCAATTTTTAAAAGTGGTATGTATTACATAATTTTACTATCTCTAATTTTTTCTTTCTTCTTTTTGGATCTGTTTCTTCTCTCAACACATTCTGTTTGGATCTATGAGTATCATGGAAGCAAATGTGAAGACTATATCAAAATGCATTCTACTGCGGGGGAGAGAGGAGGGAAGCAAGAAAAAATATTGTAAAATTCAAACTATGATTGGTAGAAACCATCATTGTATGTAATTGGAATACAAGATATTTATGTAATCTAAAAAATAAATAAACAAATAAACAAATGAATTAGGCACCTATGATTTAAATCCTGTGAAATCAAGCCAATTATGACCAGTTATAATTTTAGGGCCAACTTTTCCCAATCATGCCAGTGTTGATAATATGTCCAGAGGTAGTCTATATTTTCCTTTATGATTTTAAGTACATATTGTTCTTAGACCCAGTAATTAAAAGCATACTCAGCAAAGTTCTCAGTTTTCACATCATATATCACAAAAGACCAAAATACATTTCAAGACATATTACCTTTTTTTCCTTAATAGATGACCCTATTCCTTTTTTTCTTTTTAGGTCTAATTAAACAATTAGATTCAAAATCCAAACAACTATAAAGGAGTAATTCACATTTTAGAACATTTGTTTCCTTTAAATTGGGGCTAGAAATTGAAGTCAGTTGCCCATGGATCTTATTTTCCCCAAATAAAGTTAAATAGTGTTTTATATGAATAATTTAGCATTCTAAGTTATTTAAATTTACCTTAAAAATCAAGTTACAAAAACTTTCAGGATCTATTCAGTTTATTCATAAAATCTGAACAATACTTTCAAGTTACCTCCAGTCTTGTATGATGGAGGCCATGACTTTTCTGAAAATTTTAAATACAAAAATAAGATTCATATGTTTCAGCAAAATTATTCCAATTTTTTCGGTATGCCTTTCAAAATCCACAGTACATTTTACATTAATTGATCCTTAATTTGTAGTTTAATCCTTAAAAAATACCCAATTAAAGGGGTGGCTAGGAGGCACAGTGGATAGAGTCCTGGAGTCAGGAGTACCTGGGTTCAAATCCGGTCTCAAACAAACACTTAATAATTACCTAGCTGTGTGGCCTTGGGCAAGCCACTTAACCCCATTTGCCTTGCAAAAACCTAAAAAAAAATGAATGGGCCATGAGGATCTGACCCAAATTTAGAGCTAGGAATGGAAAAAAGAAGACTCTCTCTCCTCAAAACCACAATGACTGGATTATTATAATCTATGGCACCTAGATTATGGATTCTAAGAGAGAAAT
Organism: Macrotis lagotis; assembly: GCF_037893015.1. Taxonomy (NCBI): domain Eukaryota; kingdom Metazoa; phylum Chordata; class Mammalia; order Peramelemorphia; family Peramelidae; genus Macrotis; species Macrotis lagotis. The sequence goes on along the minus strand of NC_133658.1, from coordinate 263,656,070 downwards.
TCCAAATTTTCCCCCATTTTACAGCTGGGAAAAAAATCATAGAAACACATGAAATCTACAAAAGGAAGAATAGATTTGGCCAAATTAGGACATAGAAAATATGAAAGACAACTGTACACATGATGAAGGCAAGGGAGAGAATAAAAAAAAAACTAGGATAGAAACTCAGATTTTTAAGAGAGTAAAGGGAGCCTTTTAGTCACTATGCCAATAATAGGGAAAAAAGGAAAGAAGGGTCCTGCTAATGTCCCTAAGGGTTCTCTGCCCTTTTGGCTGCTACACTTGGAAGGAATGACTGGAGTCAATGTGGAAAAAATTCTATCTGTAAGCTCTGGTTACTAGTTTGTTAATTCTAACAATGTCCACATCTCTACTAAGGTCTACTCAAAAAAGTGAGCCTTTACCCACAGAACAATTCTGTAGTATTCTTTTGACAGGGGCATATGGGGAGGAGTTAGAGGAGGATTGGTGTGATTTGCCAGAAGGGGCATCCCCTTTGCTGTGCCTGATCAACCTCCCCCAAAATTCACTCTGGGCACCTCTTCTTCTACAAATCCCTAAGGGTAGAAAGAGGGCTTTTGGGTTAATGGAAGGGATAAACTTAGAGGGGGAAAAAAATGAGGAAGGCATTTCTCACCCTCCTGAGTCCAAGAGTGTTTGCTCTGTTTCTTCGTGGTCTCCATTATGAAGACAGAAACATGCTCCCAGGGAAAGAGGGGCTCAAAGATCTCTTTGAGGTGGAAAACTCACCATTTTGACTCAAGGAGGTAAAAAGGGTTTAGATTTTAATTCACAGGTTACTACAAAGTGTTCACCAGTTAGCTAAAAGTTCACAAAGACTAATAGCAAAGACATTTAAGAAAGGGGAAAGAGAAAAAGGAAAGGAAAAGCCATGGGGATTAGACCCTTGTGGATCCAGCATGAAGGAGGGAGTCTACCAAACTTTTATGGGGAATCTGGCCCACTTTCTGTATAGGGAGGAGTCAGGGGGAGAGGGTCAGGGAGTGACCCATCTGAACTGACTGGAGTCAGGTATTCACTGTAGAAGCCTAAGAGTCAGGAAGGTGGAGGAGAGACAGGGGACTAGATGAGGCTGCTTCCTAATATCTTGGTGAATTTACATTTGAGAAGAGGGTTAAGCTGAACAATGGAGAGGGAGTCTGAGGTCCTCAGAAAATATCAGACAAGCACAAATAATAGCTCCTTAATATTATAGGAGAAGCTAAACAAATATTTCTTCTTCAACATTATCATATAACTTTCTTTTTTCCTTTTCTCTCTCCCTCCTCATAGATGACTATTATTAGACACAAATTTATATGTATGTGTGTGTATATGTATGTAAATAATCATTCTATATATACTCCTATTCACTGGTCCTTTCTCTGGATGCAGATAACTTCTTCCTTCATATGTCCTTTGTGGTTACTTTGAGTTCTTATAATAATCAAAGTGTATTAGTGATTCGAAGTTGTTCTTAAAACAATATTGCTATATACAATGTTCTCTTGGTTCTACTAATTTTGTTCTTTTTATTTTGTGCAAGACTATCCATGTTTTCCTTAAAATCATCAAGCTCCTCATTTCTTATAGCACAGCAGTATTCCATTACCATCACCACATATCACAACTTAGTTATAACTCATTACATTATTATAATTAAGGAATAAAGAAATATCTAGTAATATTTCATCATAGTATAATATTTCACCACATTCATATACCAAAATTTGATTACCCCCTCTTCACAAGATGTGCATCTATTTTGTTTCCATTTCTTGACTATCACAAGTGCGACTATTAATATGTTAGCATAAATGAGACTTTTGTTTTTATCTTTAATTTCCTTGTGTTATGCCAAGCAGTGAGATCTCTGGGCCAAAGAATATAGATATTTAAGTCACTTTTTAAAAATCATAATTCTAATTGCTTTCTATAATTATGAGCTAATTTACAAATACATCAATCAATTGATGAAGAAGCATTTATTAAGAGCTTGCAATGTGCCAGGCAATTTAGTAAGTGATCTGGATTCAAAAGAAAAATAAAGGGGCAACTATGTGGCGCAGTGGATAAAGCACCGGCCTTGGAGTCAGGAGTACCTGGGTTCAAATCTGGTCTCAGACACTTAATAATTACCTAGTTGTGTGGCCTTGGGCAAGCCACTTAACCCCATTTACCTTGTTAAAAAAAAAACCTAAAAAAAATAAAAATAAAAACAGTTCCTGCTCTCAGGGAGCTTGCATCCTAATGGGAGACAATATGTAATTAAGTTGATAGAGATAAAATAAATAATAATAATAATAATAATAGATAATATTTATATAGTATTCACTGTGTGCCAGACATTGTGCTTTATAATTGTTACAGAGTAGATGGAACTTAATCTTAGAAGGGAAGGCACTAGGTAGCTGGGGGGTGGGGACTAGAAAAAGCCACATGGCAGAAGTTGGCATTTGGGCAGAGCCTTAAAGGAAGCCAAGGATTCTATGAGATTAGAGGGGAGGAAGAGAGAGTATTCCTAGGACAGGGGACAACCAGTGTAGTGCTCCAGTCTTTCCATAGCCCCTTTGTTTTTAGATACTTTTGCCAATTTTCTGTGTGAAAGTGACGCCAGTATTGTTTAAATATGTATTTCTTTTAATCTAAGGGATTTGGAGCAGTCTTTCTTAAGGTTGTTAAAAAATTGGAAATTAGCTTTTGAGAACTTTATTAACATCTTTGACAATGAATTCACCGGGGGCTAGAATTCCTACCCATTCCAAATGTCAATTTCTCTGTAAAGTCTTCTCTGATATTTGTCTATATAATGATTTGTCCCTTCAGATCCCATATCAAGTCAATTCAACAAGTGTTTATTAAGCAGAAAGGAAATCAGTCCTTGCCATCAAAGAGCTTATATTCTAATAGGGTGGTTCAGGGGAGACTGCATAAAAGGAAACTGAAAGGAGGATGGAGGAAGGTGCCCATTTAGGAGTGTGGTAGAGAAAGTCCAAAGAGTCAGGAGTGGAACCTGGAGAGAGAAATGAAGTCATGGGTGGCCTGGGCATTTTCCTTAAAACATAAGTTTTAGGGAAGGGCATCACATAGTAGAATAAATGAAGAATTTGTGGTTTAGTCAGGGTGGAGAATGCCTTATGTGGGAACTCCCTCTACAAATGCAAATAGCAACATGAATATGACTTAGAAGAAAAATCCTAGTATGTTACCTAATAATTCTGTAATATTGTCTGTTAATACACATATACAACATGTTAATGTGCTTTATATAATGCACACACACACACACACACATATGCCTTATTCCCATATTAGTTCCATAAAAAAGACCATGCTTTACCTAAACATTATCTTTTTTTTACCATTCAATGACATCTCATATTGACCTCTATGAGTGGAAATGGACTTCAGACCTCAATTCTATCCATTCCTTAACCTTTTTACTTTTGAGATAGTAGGCATAAAAATATATTTTGTGATATTGGGAGTTAAACCATCTAGACGCTAAATCCAGTCCATAATCTCCCCAAAACTTGTAGGCCTTCAAGTTATTCCCAATTTCTAGTCCAGTGCTCTGTACACAGTAAGTACTTAATAAATGTTTGTGTGTGTTTTTAATGAATGAATAGGTGAACCTTGTTTTTATGTAAAAACTTTCCACTATCTGTCCAAGAAGGTTCTGGTTTTGACTTGTCAGTACACAAGAGGTTAATGGAAAGAAGAAATAAAATGCTAATGTTCATCATCCGGCCTTTCACCTCTCTGAAGTGTTTGTTGAATTTTTCCTCTGTGGTGTGATTTTGGTTTGGATTTAGCCTTCTTGCTCATGTATTTCTTACCCAGACATCATGGTTAGGTACATCATTAATCAATGGCAATATTACTCTGGGTAAAAGCTCCACATTCAGAATGACAGCTGAGTTAGTTTTTGTGGAATGTGGCAGCCTCTTGCCAAGTTCCTACAGCTAGAAGGTTTAAACCAAATTTATTCGTTGGTCTCCTCCCTAGCTTCCTTCCCCACCCTTGGTCAAATCTGCACTCCACCAAATCCAACCATTGATCTCCTGGCATTGACTTGGAATAATCAAGAGCATGTAATAGCCAGAGTGACTGGCAGGCCTTGTGACCCTGTCAAGGTCCACCAATATCTCTTGAACTCTGAGACACTAACCAGCGCAGCAACTACTCGACTTGGGGAGTTTTTGTCCTACATTTAAGGCCTAGGAGATCTAGGCCCCATGACCACAGAAAACACTGTTATGATTGGATTGACATTCAAATGGGCTAAACAGAAAGGCTGGAAAATGGATTGATTGAAAGATTAAATTGCATCCCCAACCTCAGAGGTGATTGAAGTCCAATCAGTAGTAAAGTTTCAGCACATCTTGTCATGATTACTTCTTCAGAATAAGCTAAACACAATAAACCATCCAAAGAATTTAGTCCATTTGAATATAGACTAGATCAAGAATATTTGTGGTCCTTCATTTCTTTTCATAATTGAATAATAAAACTATACAATTTTAACTCTGTGAGGCCCAATTACTTAAGCAATAAGCCAGACTTGGTACCAAGGTGGGAGGAAAAAAAGGTTTTGAAACTTCTGAGTAAATTGTCTTCTTGAGATCTTTTGGGTCAAAACTTTGACCTGAATTTTGAGCTTAGGCATCCCTAGAATTAAATTAAAGTGGAATTATTTCCCAAGGAGAGAGAATCATAGGATCTTATCTACCATTAAATAGCTTCCTACATTGACCTTAGTGGGTGAGAATGGACTTCATTTCACCAATCTATTCCCTAATATTTTGACCTAAATAACCTAATGAGAGCACCAAATCTAGACCTAAAAAGACCATCAGAAACTAACTAGTCCAATTTCCCCCACCCCAACAACCACCACCCTTTTTATTTCTTAAAATTGAGTTTCCCTTTCTTACCCAGTCAGGAAATTCTACAAATATTCAAAGACTTGATCCCGTTACCTATAAGGAGCTTTGACCTGCTATATTTCCAACCTGATGCAGTTTGCTTCTCTTTAGATAGCTTAGTTTCCCCCAATACCTTTCCTCATCCATTCCAGCCCTATTTCATTTCCCAGTTCCTAGAGGTTCAACACATTGGTCCCAGATTTAATGGATATTCGAATGGTTTTAACTCACTGAAACTCATAACCTCCCCAGACATAAGCTATGCCTGGCATCAGGCATCTCATTTTATAAATGAGGAAAATGAAATGCTTATTCTGCCACCATTTTAAATCCATTCCATATAACACAGTGCAACTGAAATTTCATCTCTAACCAACAGCCCTACTGTCATGGAAGACATAAGTAGAATAATATGGAAGAGATTGCCAAGAGATCTAAAAACAGCAGGACCAAGAGTCAATAGAATGATGGTAAGAGGGCTAAGCTAAGCTGGGATACAATTTAAAAAGATCTAATTGATTGCCTAGAATTTTTTAAAGAAATTATATGCTGCATAATTAAAATAGATACAGTCACTGGAAGATGAAGGAGGTTTGGATTTGTGCTTTCTTAAGATTTTGATAAGGTCCTGAAATTTAAAGATTAAAGACTGGATAGTAAATTGTTAGATTCCCCGAAGGCCAAAACTTTAACACTTGGGGAACATTTGAAAGAATTGAGAATATATAACATCCTATAGACAAAAAAATAAATTTAAGAAGAGGATTTTGTGTCATTACATTTACAAATGAAGAACTAGTAAGAAAGTAAATACCATTAGAAAGTAAATATAAAAGTGATTCTGAGATATGCAAAATCAAAGATGCACAATACAAAGCAGTATACAGGTAACAGATAGGAGGAAGAGTACACAGCTCTTGGATTGGGGGGAAATACTTTTAGGAGTTGTGGCCAAGATCAGGGACAAAAGTGGAACAGAGGATTTCATAACTTTTATGATGAAGCTTATAGAAACTATGATAGTTCCTCTGGTGGTAAACAAAACTGTGGAATGTTTGGTGGATATAATTATATTGAGTTTAACTGTGGGAGGTATGGATATAGATAGAGATATTCAGATATGCAGTGGTCATAAAAGCACATTGTCCAAGCATCCCAAGGAGGTTGTAACCCCACCCCCAACAATCACCAGCTGTAATAAAGTGAAACTTCATGAAAACAGGTGCAAATGTTATTGTAGCCAATTTTGCAGGACAATAACCTGAATGGAGGGCAGTAATCTATTAATCTAAGATTTCTATTTTGCAAAAGACTTTTAGAGTCCAAGATATTATAGTAGATAGCAGTCAGTTTACTTTTGTTGATTTTATTTTGTTCTTTACCATCTGTGTTATGAGAAATGTGGATTTGTGTTTCTACAAATCTCATTTGTATCATTTAATGTTGGATGATTCCTAAAAATTAAATTACTTCATGATTACTTAAAAAAGAGAGACAAAGAGGTTGTGATTTGACTCAGGTTAAACAGGTAGTGATTAACAGAGCTAGGCTTGTGAGCCTATAGCCTCCTCCAAAGCAAGCTTTCTTTCAATCGCACCAAGCTAAGGAAAAGTACAGGACAGAGTTTAGGAGAATCTAAGTTTTGAAGACTTCCAACCTGGCAGCTAGGTGGCGCAGTGGATAGAGCACCAGCCTTGGAGTCAGCAGTACCTGGGTTCAAATCCAACCTCAGACACTTAATAATGACCTAGCCATGTGGCCTTGGGCAAGCCACTTAACCCCATTGCCTTGAAAAATCTAAAAAAAAAAAAAAATGTCTACTGAGAATATGTGTGGTTGACTTAATTTAGATATTAATACAGTCTGGAGATGATGGTTTTAGAGAGGGTTAAATGGGATTATTCATAGGTTACCATCTCCCCACCTTCTTCTTCATCCCTTGATTTGGTATTTCAGTGGTGACTTTTTTTAAAATTAAATTTTACTTCAGCCAATGAAAATCTACTTTCTCTCCCTTCCCCCACCACCATAGGAAAGACCATCCCACCCCCCCCACCTAACCCTTATTTCAAATACTGCACCTATTTTTTTTAATTCATATTGGTTTCCTTGTACATATATTTACACTACACTTTTCAGAAAACTCCCTTTTCTACCTCATTGGTATTATCTTCACAATTTTTATTCTTTTTTTAAAAATTTATCATTTATTTTTTTTTGCAAGACAATTGGGGTTAAGTGGCTTGCCCAAAGCCACAAGGCTAGGTCATTATTAAGTATCTGAGGTTGGATTTGAACTCAGGTACTCCTGACTCCAGGGCTGCTGCTTTAACCACTGAGCCACCTAGCTGCCCCCACAATTTTATTCTTGAGTTTCCTACCTCTCCTGGACTGATAATAGCTAGAATTTATATAGTCCTTCAAGGTTTGCAAAGCATTTTACAAACATTATCTGATTTGATCATCACAATTCTGGGAGATAGCTGTGACTTATTAACCATTTTACCTTTGAAGAAACTATGACCAACAGAGGTTAAGTGACTGCACTATTTAAATACTAAATTAGTGATGACTTCTTAACAAGGATTAATAAGCACCTTGAAATGAATCACTGGGCTTCACAACTCCTCCTAGTCCTACCCAGTGGTAGAATCTGGGATTCTGGCAGCCATAGGTTGGAACTGGCATTCTACGGTGTTCCTCTAGGTTGTTCCTCTACCCAAGGAGCAGGGAAAGGCAGCAATGGAGAGGAAGCTACTTGGGCAAGGACCAGAAATATTAGAACAATCCTCCAGAGACAGAAGGTCAGATGAGCCACAAGCAGGAAGCTGGATCAAAAGCATTTTGACTGAAGCTTGGAGAACAAACAGAGACAATTCTCCCTTTTCCTTCTCTCTCTAGCCTTAGATTATCCTTTGGGAAATGGTCAGAGAAGTGATGGTATATCATCATAGAAACACTGCTAGGTCCATTTTACAGAAAGGCAAATCAAAACATTAGAAGAGTTTTTCCCATGACCTACAATAAAGAGAAAAATGGAATCATATTTCACCATTAATCAATCTCCCTAAATGATATGTCTTCTCAGAAACTCTCCTGGAATGTTCTCAATCACAGAGACTCAAAGAGAGTCTGGTCGTTAGACTGAAATGTTTCTGGTATAGGAACATAGATTTAGAGCTGGAAGGGACTTTAAAGGCCATCTAGTCTAAGCCTTTCATTTTGTAGATGAGTAAACCAAGCAAGACCCAGAGTGGTTAAGTGATTTACCTAAGGTCACCCAGTGACAAGACAGGATTTGAACCCACATCCTCTGACTCCAAAGCCAATATTCCTCCACTATACCATGCAACCTCTAAAAAAGACAGCTTGTCATCTCCTTCATTTAAAGCTCCCCTAGATCCTCAGGCACAAAAAATTGAAAGTAGCACATCTAACTGGCTTCAGGGCAGATACAATGTTGGTTTAGGCACCCGATGATGATTTTGCTTTGATTCGAGTTCCCAGCCATGTAGGGAAACTGGAAAGTAAGGCCTAATGAAAGCTCAGTGGAGGAACCCAGTGAGGGGGGTTTGGAATGAGAGGAGACCACAGAAGTCCTTCCAGAAGGGAGAAAATTGGGCTGTCACTAAAGTGCTATTATCCTGCCTCCTCCAATATTCTTAATCCTCTGAGCTGGGGGAAAAAGAGCATCCAGAGAAATGCTGAGCCTGGCCAGGCACGGGGGTGAATGAGGCAGCCTGTTTGTCAGAGGAACATGCAAAAGCTGTCTTTTGAATACTCATCACTTTTCAGACACTTTTGCCTCTCCTTATCTAATCTTGGCACAGCTGAGCAACTGGTACCAGTTCTTCCTAAGCATCCCTGCCATGCCCAGCTCAGATGCAGTTTCTGTTTTCTTTATAATCCACTGAAGGAGCATGAAACCACTCTCTGAAATGTTAGCATGTGTTGGGGAAAGAAATCTGGCAGTGGAATGAATCGGCTCCCTGAAGCTTCCCCCAACCAACAGCTTGTGCTGGGGTTTCTGGAATGGGCTCCGGGCTTCACACAGCCTCAACTTGAGTGGGACAGGGGCTCTGATTGATTTAGTTTGTTTGAAACCTAAACAGATCCGTATACATTGATTGCTCTGGTCCGACTCCTCTCCAAAACTTTCTGGAGGTGAAATACAATAGCTTCTTTGTGCACTTTGGAAGTATTTTGGTTACAAGATGGAAGTGTTAATGATCCTGAAATTTAGCAGCCCTGCCAGTCTCCCCCCCAACCACCCCTTTGGAAAGGGAGTTTGCTGAAAGGTACTATGCAGGGTTCTCAGCTGAACTTGGAAGAATTAGTTATAAGGACTCATTCCGAAAGCTCCATTTATCTCATTAGGAGGCTGTGGAGCTATAAACAGAAACAGGTTTGTCAATTTACAAAACTGTTCCAGAAAGCAGTATTGTAAGATGACATCATGGTCCCTTCCAGACTGGAGCCTCCTTCCAGATTCAGGCAGTGCTATTCTTTGGAAAAGATGATATTTGAGCTAAGAGTTGGGAATTGGAGACTCCAATCCTCCTGAAGTGTTCTCATGGAACTTCTCCATGCCCTCAGTTTCTTTAGCTGTCTCTCTGGGTATGGCCAGGAAGTGGGGGTCAATTGTGGAGTGGCATTGGAGGACTTTTAAAGGGTCAGCCTCCTTCAGCATATCTCTTCTACAAAACTAACATGACTTGAAACATACACCATTATAGATAATGTTAATTCCTCTATCTAAATTAATGCAAGTCTTATAAGGGACTTTCTTTGCAATCACCTCTCAAGGGAAATAGTGCAAGTATATTATTCAAATGAGTAAACCATGGCTTTGAGAAAAGAAGTAACTTGTTCAAAGTCAATCAGCTCAGAAATGATAGAGCTAGGACTTAAGCCTGAGTCCTAAGCCCCACCCCAAACCAGTATGTCTTCCCACCATACTATACTGACAACCCATCATGGGATAGTGAAAAGAGATCTTCCTTTGGGTCAAAACACTACTTTCCAAGGTTCCTATTGAAATAAAAATTAATTATTTTGGAGGAATGATATATGGAGAAAAATGGTGGCCATTAGTATAAAACCACAGCCCTGAAAGAAAGCATAGTAAGTTGCAGGATGTTGAGGAGGAGGGGGAGTCAGAGGAGAGTTCTGGGGGGGGGCAGTACAAAGAGAGATGAAAACTGTAAGGAAAAGAATTGATGCTGAACCTTCCAACTGAATATCAAAATTCTAGACTCTCAAAGCTAGAAAGGGATTTCAAACCAATCTATATTTGAGAATTCTTTCTACAACATTCTCCAACAAGTGATTATACAATCACTTCACCTGAAAATGTCCAAGAAGAGAAAATCCATTGCTCCCTGGAACAACCTGAGGATATTTCTCCTTTGTTCTCAAAGAAGACTGTGACATTAGGGAGATGATGCCATGACAAGCACATAAAGTGGATTTGAGTGAGGGGATGCTGTGTTAAGTCTCCAGCCTTACTTTCTCCTCTATAGCTATCTGGATCAGGTGGCCAGACAGGCATCAGTTCGACTGGAGATAGCACTGGATGGGAGGCAATCAGGTTTAAGTGATTTGCCCAAGGTCATTCAGCTAGTGAATATCAAGTGTCTGGCTTTGAACTCCCATTCTTCTGACTCCAAGGGCCAGTGCTCTATCCACTGCACCACCTAGCTGCCCTCTGGAACAACCTATTCCACTTTGGGATAACTTGAATTGTTAGGAATTTTTCCTCGAATTAGAGTTCCAAATTTGTTTCTCCATCACTCCTGCCCATTGTTCCTTGTTCAGTTGAATGATTCCAAGCTGAACAAATCTAATTTATCTTCCATGTGATGTCTTTCAAATAGTCAAATAACAGGTATTTCATCTGTCATTTCTTCTCCAAACTAGGATCATGACATCATAGATCTAGAATATCAGGAGCCATCTATGCCAACCCTTTTATTTTACAGATGATGAAACTGAGGGTGACAGACACTTAATGATTTGCCCAAGTATCAGAAAAAGGTTTTGAATCCAAATCTTTAGTCTCTCAATCCAGTGCCTTTTCCCAGTTCCTTTAATCATCCCTCACGTATCATCTCAAGTTTTTCTTCCTGGTTAATATTCTCTTCCTGGTGTTAAAATGGGCTACCATTCAGATGTGTAAAGCACTTTTTGAGTCTAGAGAAGTTAAAGTAGGTAATCTAGCCCACTGGTATCAAATTTAAGGGGAAGCAGGGCCACTAAACAGACATGTTAGAATTTTTAAAAATATTTTAATTAATTAATTAATTAATTTATATCTCCCAATTATATTTTAATCTGATTTGGGCCACCCTCAGGAGAGTTAAGGTCTGTATGGTTCCCTAGACACATCTTGAACACTTCCTATCTAATGTTTTGGGAAGAAGACAGCTCTGAGGAAGGACAAAGTTCTGGGTCTATCTAATCAAGTGGCACAGGCTTATTAAGTCCTAGAATTTAGAGGTGGGAAGGCTCAATGTGGACTGGGGTCAGAATGCATGGGTTTAGTTAACCATAGATTACAATATGAAGCATTAACTGGGAGAAGACAGTCATTCATTTACTCATTGAGCATGTTAGAGCATCTTCCAAGTGGAGGATCCTGTGCGAGGTGCTAAAGAGTCTATGGAGAAGAAGAAACATGGTTCTCTGTCCTCATAGAACTTATAGTTGACTTGGAAGATAAGACATAAGTACACAGAATGACAATGAAGGATATAAAAGAAGTTCAGAAAGTACTGAGAATTTGGGGGATATGACAGAGAAACTGAATTTGGAGTTAAAGATTCTTGGTTAAAATTCTGGCTCCTTATTTGCTACTGTATGCAAATCACTTGATCTCCTTATGTCTTCATTTCCTTCATTGTAAAATGAGGGGTTGGCTTAGATGACTTCTAAGGTTTCAATCACCTCTAAATCTGTAATATTTGAAAATTACTTCAAGATCAGGGGCTCTTCACCTTTGGTTGATGCAGTTAAAAACTATTTTGACTGACTTTTAATATAACTGATTTCCTTTTCAATGTCATACATTTTATGCTTTTATAAACATTAGTCTGAGAAAAAGTTCATAGATTTCACCAGGATGCCATAAGAATCAATGACACAAAAAAGATTAAGAACCCCTGGGCTAGATGGAAAAAAAAAATCAAAGGAAGAAATAGGATTTCTGCAGGAAGAGATAGAGAGAAGATGTTACCATTACAAGAATGAGGACATGGTGACTCTGCAGCTCTCCTTTGTCCATACAGCAGTCCTTAGTAAGTCTGAGATTTGATCAGAAGGCTTGGCCTGTGATGATTTATTGTCATAGAAGGACCACTTAGGCTTATTTGAAGGAGTAGTTGGATGAACATTTCAAGAGCTGCCTGAGAAAATCCTAAAGTAATACCAACCATAGAAAGTCAGAACTTGGAAAGATCTCAGGACATTGCACATAGAATGTCCAGAAAGGAAGGGACTTTACAACAAAGAACATGGGATGTCAGAGGGAAAGGAACACCAAATGTTAGAGCTAGAGAGGGACTTTAGAAATCATTTGGTATAATATGTAAAGAAATAAAGATCCAAGGAAGAACAATAACTCATCAACATTATAGAATGAGTTAGTATCAGAGTTGAATTTAAAACATAGATTTATGACCTCCAGTCATGGAATATTCCCACTTGGGCACCCTGTTTCATTCTCTCTCATCTATTACCTAGTAGTAAATATAGGCCACTGGTGACTGCGAATGTGGCTATCCCACAAAGACCTTCATTCTTTAATCCTACCCTCTCTTTAGTTCACATTAAGCAGAAGGAATAAAGAAAACAAAACCTTCTTTTCCCCCATCTCCCTAAGGAATAAATCATTAACTTTTCCAGATAATTAACTCCAGCATTAAATGTGGAAAGGCAGAGGATGTCCCTGGGAGGTTTCCAGATGAATGGAATCAGAGTTGTTTTTCCAACCTCACTTAAGTCCACTGATTCTTATCTCTCTTCCCACCTATGAAAGGCAGAAGCTATCAAAACTACCTCCCTAACATCCCATGGACCCTATCATATTGATAGAAGGGCAATCCCTATCTGTCCCATACTGAAGGTTAAGTCTGGACTCTGGGCAACCACACAGATAGAGGAGACCAATAACAAGCAAAGCTATTTGCCAAGGTGTCCAACAAGGGACAGGCTTCTTGAGCTGTCAACTTTCCCCTTGGGGTATGGTTCTTTCCCGAGGCAGCTGGACTTCAGTCATGTGGAGAACTTGAGGAAGGAGGGTTCAATGGAAGGCCATGAAATTGCATTCCTCCTGGGACTGTGGAGAGAACATTATTCATAAAGCAATAACAAGTCACTAATGATTCGATTCCATCTATGAATTCATGGGCTTTGCACTGAGATAGAGATACAGTGATATGACACAGATCTGACTGCCAATGAACTTATCATCTTATGAGGGAAGGACAAACACAAAAATTACTATGAAATAAGTGAGGAGGAGAAAAGTACAAAAATGTTAGGAGAAATTTGGAGGGGACTGAGAGATAATTTTCATTTGAGGGATTTAGGGATGGTTTTTGGAGGAGATGGCACTTGAGTTGGGCCTTGAAGGAAGGGACTTCAGTAGACAGAAAGATTTTGGTTATTTAAAAAATTTTTTAAAGTAGAGTGCTGATTTAGAAAGATCATATAGGCTTTTCAGGAAGGTTGGCTCAGAGGGAGGAATAGACTTGGAAACAATGAGACCAATTAATAGTGTTAGAATAGTTGATGTAAGAAAAGATTAGGGTAGTCAATTGTGATAGCAATAGAAATGGAAAGTGGAAAGTAGGTGTGACAGATGTATAAAAAACAGCAAAGGTATATAATCCAGACTATTTGGTGACTAATTGGGGGTGGTGGTGCCAATGTGTGAGCAATGAGTGAGAAGAAGTGGTCTAAGATGTCTTTGAGATAATTCACCTATCTCATAACTATTCCAAACTAATATTATGACACTTTCAACAGAAGTAGGGAAGTTTTGGGTATCACTAGGTTCTTGTAGAGAAAGCTCAGATTTTTACGGTATTTTACAGATTTTTTTTCATTTATGTCACAACCTTGTAAGAAGATAGCTGAGTAAGTTTAGTAACAAAGTATCTCCAAAGTAAGAGAAATCTGGATTGAAATCCTGCTTCTGACACTACCTGTGTGATCTTGGGAAATCCCTTAATCTTCTTGAGCCTTACTTCCCTCATCTATAAAATGAGTTGGTTGGATTAGAGGGTCTATTCTGAATAAATTATCCTATGATCTCATCTTCCATCTCCTCCCATTTTATAGAAAAGGAAAGAATAATAATAATAATAACTAACATTGACATATACCCTTTAAGGTTTGCAAAGCTCTTCATATATATATATATATATATATATATATATACATTCTCTCACTTAATCCTCACATCAACCCTATGAAATACTTAATATGTTTACAAATGAAGAACTTGTGGTTAGCATTGGCTCCAGGTCACAGAACTAGTAAAATTTCTGAGGTGGAATTAAAATGTCTTCCTAATCAGATCCAACATTCTCCTACTGTACCATCTAACAGAGAAAGCTATCAAAGGTAAAGTGGCTCATCCAATGTCACAGAGCTACTTTATGGCAGGACCAGACTTCAACCCTGCTCTTTTGATTCCAAGTCCACCAGTGCTTTTTCTACTTAATCAGTCAATTGATCATTCAATAAATATTTATTAAGCACCTCTTATAGGGCACTATGCTGGTGATACAAACGCAAATAATGGCAATAGCTATCATTGCTTTAACATTTGCAAAGCACTTTACATATCTCATTTTATCACCCCTATTTTTACAGATGAAGACACTAAGACAGTCAGAAGCTAAATGACTTGCCCAGTGTCTTAGTAAGTATCTGAGGTTGGATTTAAATTGAAGTCTACCTGATTTCCACTCCAGTGCTCTATCCACTGTGCCACCCAGCTACAAAATGAAACAATTCCTTCTTTCAAGATGCTTACAGTCTATTTTTCATACCAAGCACTTCCCCAAAGATTCCAAGATTCAAGTTATGATTAGAATCCAGAGTCTGTTGTGTACAAGCTGCAGAATCAGGTAAAGCTAAAATGAAGGGATGATCCTGGCATTATTTATCATTTAGAACTATTGTAAGGAAAGTATTTTGTAAGTCTTATTGGCAGCATAAATGGGAGTGAAGTTGATATTGTTGGGGATGATGATCATGATCATGATCATGATCATGAGTAGGAGACTTTGTTAGACTCTGGGAAGAAGAAAAAGATTTGTCCAGCAGCCTGCAAGATTCTTAGTCTAGTTGGGAATACAAGAGATCCATTTATGAAGTGATCAGAATATTGTAGGGCTGAGTGCAAGGAACTTCTATCAAGCATCTTATAAGTGCCCAGGTTCATAGTCAGAATGTCAGAAGCAGGATTTGAACCCAGGTTCAGCTAACTAACTTTCTGTTCATTGTGCATTACTGCCACTTGTAACTTAGAGAGTAATTAGTGAATGAACAAATGAATAAAGCATTTGTTAATCATTTCCTGTGTCAAATCACCAGGGATCCAAATGGAAAAGCAAAAAAAAAGTCCTTGGAGCTCTCATTCTAATGGGGGAGGCAATAAATACATGTGGAAGATTTCATTGGCAAGTGAGCTGAAAGGTCCCATGGTCCTTAGGGAGCTGCAACAAAGCAGATGGTAATGTGTCTTCATTATTTTCATTTCCACTGATAAAATCTTATCCATTATGAACCATTTGACAGTACCAAAGACTATGGTGGCAAGACCTATCTTTTCTGAGACTGGTAGTTGTAGTTGCAGTACCTTCACATTATGAATTGTGCATTGTCTATTGGCACAAAGCTTGTTTCTGAGGATGATTGTTGAGGTTACTGTGCTGGAATCATTGCCACTACTAAAGCTTTTGGCTTCAGAGTCCTGGACTGTCTCCATTAGAATCAAAGAAGGGATGATGGACAAGGTGGTGATAGTGGTTTGACCTGTCTGACATATATGCTGACTCTTTTCTCTCCCTCAAGGTGTCTTGATGCTTCTGCCCAATAAATGGAAGTTGGTGAGGATGACTGGCCACAGAAATCACCTCCCTGGATGAAGGTTGAGAGAGATTGGGTGGAAATAGATTTTCAGTGAGAGGATCTTAATGTATGAAAGCTAAGTTTCATGTAATAGACTGACTTATAGGATATGGGGAGGTCTCTAAATTTGAGGTTTCTCTTGCAAAACTTTCAAAGATAACACAGACATACCATAGTTATTTTCCTTATTTGAGAAATAAGACCTGAGACCAATTCAATTCAATACTATAATACACTGTGCTGGGCTTTGGGAAATCAAGGACAAAAGATAGCATAGTTCTTCCCCTCAATACAATTATAGTCTATTGAATATATGTAGACCAAATACTTATGGTTCAGAGAAAACCTGAACTTTGAAGGAGGACAACTATTCAGATCAGTAGTCATAAGGAGGCAGTGCATTTTAGATGCAGAAAACAGAATGAATGGATGAATTATTGAATGAGAGAAGCATTGATTAACCACTTGCTATTGTGGTTCAGTTTGTCTGACACTTCATAATCCCATTTAATTTTGTTTGGTTGTTGGCTTTTGGGGGTTGATATGAAATGGTTTGCCATTTCCTTCTCTAGCTTGTTTTACAGATGAAGAAACTGAAGCAAACAAGGTGAGGTGAGTTGCCCAGGGTCACACAGTTTGGTAGGTGTCTGAAGCTGGCTTTGAATTCAGGTTTTCCTGACTCCAAGTCTGACACTCTATCCACTGCTCTAACTGCCCTAATTAAACTTTTAGTATGGGCCAATCATGATGCCAACTCTGAAGATACAAAGGAAAAGACAGTCCTTTTCCTTGAGGAATTTACCCTGTTCCAGGGGAAGGACCCACACACACACACACACACACACACACACACACACACACACACACACATACACAGGCATGGTGGCCAGGGAGAGGCACTTTGAATTAAGTTTCAAACCAAATCTGGGAGAATAACAAATTCCACCCAGAAACCATAAGAGTTGATTGATTAAAGGTCCAAACTGAAAGAATTAGGGTTGGAAAGGTTACCAATGATTACATGGCAAGTGTTATCATGGGGAGGAGGAAGTGAAGTGAAGCCTGACTAGAGTCTTCCCCATAGAGTTGGCCAAGAGATGCAGTCTTAAATTAAGGGAGGAGGACCTAGGGCAGAGTTCCAGAGAAGAGAGAGTTAAAACTCAGGGCATGCTGTCTAATATGAATTCATTGAAGCAGAATCCAGTGTTGAGTTTAGAGAAGTTAGTCGTCTAGTTTCCCCAGAACTTAAGAGTTTATGAAAGGGAATATTTTGAAATAATAGTTAGAAAGTTAAGTGGAAGTCATATTGTAAAGGCCTTAAATGCCAAGCTAAGGAAATCATGTGTTGTCCTATAGACATTGTTGCTGTCTGTCCTCCTTTTTTTTAGTTTAGTTTCTTCTTTTTTTTTTTTTGCAAGGCAATGGGGTTAAGTGACTTGCCGAAGGTCACACAGCTAGGTAATTATTAAGTGACTGAATGGGTCTTCCTTATTCCCAGACCAGTTCTTTATCTATGATACCCCTATGTCTAATAAAACATTCCAATCCCATAAACAGTTATTAAATGTTTACTATAAACCATACCTTACTGAGGATACAGAAAGAAGGATAATCCCTACCCTCAAGGAGTTTACAGTCTAATGAATGAGGGTCCTAAATGCCTTTATGATCCATGGAATTGGGAAATAATTTCAAAACTTGAAGGAAAGAAGAGTTAAAGGGGAACATGACAGAGGAACAAGCATTTGAAGGACTAACATGGGGAAGAAGAATTAGTTTTCTTTTTGACCCCAGAGGTCAGCTGTAGGAACTATGAGTGGACATTGCAAAGAAGCAATACAAGATAAAACTTAGAATGGGCTACTAAGGAAATTGTGATTTCCCCTTCACTGGCTATCTCCAAGCAATGAAGGTATCACTATTTATTAGGTAGATGATAGGTTGATAGGATTTTTGCTCATGTAAGAGTTGGATTAAATAGTTTATGAAGTCTCAATTCAGATTCTGTCTTCTGGAGATCCTAACCAATCTTTTGGTTTAAATCTTGGACTAAATTAATGTCTCTTGCTCTATTGCTTTATCAGATTCACAAATCCACTTGCTATGACTTGTTTGGTTCTAATGCCATCCCAATTTCAACTTTTCCTCCTAACTTCCCCAAGTGCCAGACAAACTCTGCTCTTAATCTGGGAATTTAGTGCCCATGGAGTTGCATGAGAACACTTCTTATAGACTCCCCAGGAAGGTTTCTCTCTGTATCAGGATTCAGGGAAGGAATTGCAGAGGTGAAATGCATTAGAAACCAATCATTGGAAAAAAAAAAGAAAAAACTTAGAAATCAAATATTGGACAATAAGGAAATGGGGGGGTATTGGGGAACTTGCATTGTTTCCAATACTCATGATGTTTTAAGTAACCACCAGTGTATCTTGAAATATAATTAATTATGTAAGCCTATGGCTTTCTGCTTTCACTGTGCAATAAGGGCATCTTAAAAAAAAACAAGAAAATAAAGCCAGCTATACCTTCTTTTTGTCTTAAAGCAGGAAGTTGGAAGCTTGTCTTCAATGACTTATTTGTGTGGCTTTTTTTCTTCCTAAAGATCCTTTGGTCAAAGTTTGAGAGAAAATCCCGCAGGTCTCTGACATGAATTAAGCAGGCTACAGGCTACGTTTTTACTGCAAAGGCCTGCGGAATTTCCAAAGGAGGCATAAATCATTAGCCAAAGCATGAAAGACAGTAAGCAGATTATTGTGAAAAAGATATTTGTACAGTTATTTCAGTAACACTTTACTGAAAGCTTCAGACGCCTGGCAGGAGCCCAAGTGGTGACCTCGCTGAGGGAATGTGTTTTGCCAAAAAATAATCACTGGGTTAAAAACTCCTGAGTCTCCCAGGGCGTGGAATTGTCCCAAAGCCTCTAAATTCTGGACTTAAATTTGAGTTCAGAATTAATTGAGATTATGAGCAAAATACTGCCTTAGATCCAAGGGTGTTTGTCTTCAGGGGTCTTGAAGAATCATTGAACATAAATAAAACTCCAGGAAAAAAACCCTCTGTGGATGGAGCCAGTTTAATAGCTAAAAAGCTTATATTGCAAAGGTGGAAAACATTAAGAGCTTTAAATGTAACAGAGCAGTGGGCTTGTCTGACAGATCTGGCTAATCTTAAAAGCCTAACTTTCTATGAATGAGAAGCAGCAGTAATTTAAAGCAACATGAACCCTTTTTAAATAGATATGTCATGAAGACTTTGGTTTGAGGCTATATCCCTTGGGTTGACTGTGGAAGTCACTGCCTTCCCATTCCTGATAAGCTGCATTAGTCAATGTAAGTGCATTATGTTCTAAGGCTTATTGTTTTGTTTTGTTTTGATAGAATGACAGCTCCTTAAGAACAAGATTGATTTTTGTCTTTGTATCTCCAGTGCCCAGTACAGGGTCTGACACATAATGACTGCTCCCTCTTTGCATAGTTGACTGAAGAATTAATTCAATGAGAAAAACAGAACAAATTTTTTTGATGTAACATTAAAGACACTGGGGTACTGTGAATGGATAGAGTGCTGGCCCTGGAGTCAGGAAAACCTGGGCTTAATTCTTGGCTCCAGTGTTCACTGGCTTTGGGACAATGGTCAAGTCACATAATTTCTCCAAGCCTCTCCATTTTATAAATGAGGAAACAGGCAGTTTAATTAGTATCTGTGACTAGATTTGAATTTGTCTTCCTGACTCCAGGTCCAGTGCTCTATTCACTATACCCCCCAACTACCATAGTATAATTAAAGGAACAAGTGGAATTGGAAGACAGGCTCAAAGCTCAATCCTGATCCAAAATCTAGCTAACTAACCAGGAAAGAAAAAAAGAAACCTGTGTAAGTTACTTCCTCTCTCCATATCAGTTTTCTCTTCTATAAAATGAGGGATTTGTACTAGATGAGTTTTAAGTCCCTTCCAATTCTAAATTGCACTATAATACATTTAATTGGAAAAAAAGTACAGTGGTCTCCTTTTCTTTCCTCCAGCCACAACTCCCTAATAATGCCTTTCCTTTTCCTGTTCTCAAGCTTCATTCTTTATATTCATGGATAACTAGCACCTCTGGTGTGAAGGCTTGATGTGCACTTTTGAGGGATGTTCATCCATCTTTAGTATTCATCGTCATCCAGTTCTTACCTGTAGCAAACTGGCATACACAGTGGCCATACCCAGTTAAAACTGTCTCAGTGGGCAGGCTAGAACCAAGTTGAGGGTAACCAACAGGTCTTAAATCTGTCATTGAGTTGGGAGATGTCTACCCAAACATATGAAGACTTCCCATAGTAGAAGGGGTAGATGAGAACAATTTGTTACAACTGCTATTAAGGCTAAAGCAGGCACTATGGAGCACTTAGAATTTGATCAGACATTGCAGATGCAAAGGGCCATTGCCAGTTGTCCTGACTTTTATTTTGCCACTGGACATCAATGACCCCAGAAGAAAGAGTGAGGACAATGACTTTGTGTATCTTTGCTTTAGGACAGTTAAATGGCACAGTGATAGAGCACTGGACTTGGAGTCAGGAGGATAGGAGTTCAAATCCAGTCTCAAACACTTGCCACTAACTAGCTTATATGACCTTGGGCAAGTCACTTAACTCTGATTGCTTCACATCCAGGGCCATCTCCAGTTGTCCCAATTCATATCTGGCCACTGGAGTCCCCAGATGGTTCTGGGGAGAAAGTGAAGCTGGTGACTTAGCACAGCTCTCCTCACTCAAATCCAGTTCATGTACTTATTATGACATCCTCCCTGATGTCATGGTCGTCTTCGAAAATGAAAGACAAAAAACCCCAACATCTTTGCTTCATTTACATCTAATACACGAGCAAGTCAAGACTGCCACCTGTTATGCTATTGGTCCCCTATGAAAATGAGGGATGAACAACAACAAACAACAATAACTCCATCCTTGGCATCTTTCAAGGCTTAGTTCAAGTCCCACTTCTTCCAAGAGGCTTTTCCTGATTACTCTAGACCACCCCCTCCTCAAATGGCCCTTAGTCTTTTGAACTGCTATGGTACTTAAAATCCTGGAAAGCTAAATTATATATGGTCTTATTTTGTTCATTTTATTTTCCATTGGTTTTTAGGGATTCTCCTTTTTCCTCATTTCCTGAGAAAGGTTTAAAAATGCTGGAATCCTCTTTCCTTTGTCCTTCCTACTCCCCTTACCCCAACAGCAACTACAATGGAACAAAAACTGAGCAATTTAGATTTCTGAATATGCCCTCATTCCATTGATTATGGAATGGTGATAGGAAAGAGCCAGAGAAGTGAAATGGAAAGTATTGGACTTAGATCCGAAACTGAGATCTGCCCTTTGTTTTCCATGGACTTTAGAGAAGTCTTTAAACATTTTTTTAAAAATTCTAAACTTAACACATACCTAATCAAATGAGCATTTCCATATACAAAGTAGAACAGAATCCAGAGAGGATCACAAAGAAAGACACAAATTTGCACCTGATAACACACAGTTCTCATTCCAAATATGTGACAACTTCAGCAGGTTATGTTTAAATCTGGCTTGTTTCCGTTTCCTTGTATAAGTCACTTTCCGTCCCTGAACCTCAGTTTCCTCCTCTGTCAATCGGGAAGGGTGTGTTGGATTAAATGTTCTCTAAGGCCCCTTCCAGCTTAAATCCTATGATCCTACTTCTGGAGGGCTGAATGCCAGTTACTTCAAAAACTGCTCTAACATTCCAACAAGGAAAAGGCTGGAGCAGATACTCTTTGTTGAAGAAAGCATATTAAATAGAGGAAGAGAGAACAGCCGTGAGCCTGTTGGCCATTTCCTTTAATTCCATCAAAATAACTTCTTTCAGATCCAGTCTCAGGCCTGATGATGTGTTCAGCCTATGAGGTAGAACTGTCTTCTTTGGGGGAGCCCTGGGGGGGCATTAATATTTTGCACATTTCCTTAGGACTCCTGGATTTTGCTGATAAAATGTCCAAAGCAAAAAAAGAAAGCACATGCTTATTAGAGGGACTTCTGAACTTGCCCCCAAGCCCCTTCAGTGTTTGCTCCCTCCTAACAGTCATACCCCTGAATATACTAATGCATATGGGTGTCTTGTGAACCTTTGGGATATAACTCAGTATTTGAAAATCTATGTATTTGCACATCTCTCTATATAATTATATATTCCTGACTTCTTGGGTGTGGAACTGTCTTTGTGGACCTCTTCATTAGCATGGGTCCATTTGTTTGCAATTCTGTATGAGTAACTGAACTTATAGAAGTGTATATTGGGGGCAGCTAGGTGGCGTAGTGGATAAAGCACTGGCCCTGGAGTCAGGAGTACCTGGGTTCAAATCCGGTCTCAAATACTTAATAATTACCTAACTGTGTGGCCTTGGGCAAGCCACTTAACCCCGTTTGCCTTGCAAAAACCTAAAAAATAAAAAAAAAGTGTATATTGGGAGAGGCATGCTTTCCTGATAAGACAAGTAATAGACTGAGTGAGAGCCATTGTAATTAGATGGAAGGCTAGGTGATGTTGTTCTTCCTTTATTCTTGTAGAGAACCATTGACATTTTGAGGGCGATGATTTCCATGTGAATTGGGTTGAAATGAGGCAGAGCAGCTTCTTTCACTCTTCCAGCACTCTACATACTTCAAGTGGGGGAGGTTGAGGAGAGACTGCTAGGTGGCACAGTAAGTAGGTAAAGAACTGGCCCTGAAGTCAGGAGGACCAGAGTTCAAATCTGACCTCAGACACTTGACACTTACTAGCTGTGTGACCACTAGCAGGTCACTTAACTTTGCCTTGCACCCAGGGCTATCTCCTAATTCACATCTGGCCATTGGAGCCAGATGGCTCCCAAGGAGAAAGTGAGGCTGGCAACTTAGCACAGAACCCCTTCACTCAAAGTCAATTCATTTCATTCCATGGCCTTACCTCCTTGATATCATGATTTTCTCTGAATACAAAGGACAAACATCAGTGACAGGATTAGAGTTTATTAGATGTCTTACAGTCCAGCTGTGGATTCTTGGATCAAAAGGGGAGGATCTATGCAAATCTAAGGCAAAGAAAATCATTGAATGTTGACACTGGAAGGTCTTTAAGAGATGAACTCATCTAAATCTATCATTTTACCAGTGGGGACTCTGAGACTCAAAGATTAAGTGACTTTTCTAGTTACACAGATAGGAAGTAGCAACCCCAGGATGTGAACCCAGATCTTTTAAGGTCAAGGCTCCTTCCACTATACCATCTTTCTACCTTCTATCCTGTGTTGGAGCATACCTAACTGAATTCTAACAGCCAAAAAATTGATCAGTGTCATGGATTAGGTTTATACCATGTACTAAAAAACTCAGATAAATGCTAATTAAGTGTTCAAACCCTCCCCCTGGTCAACTTGAAATCTCCAAAGTGGAGACATGTGAAAACAACACAAGACTAGTACCTAAGCTCTTCTCACTTCTTCACATGCATGTCAGCTTTGCTTTGCTCTAGGTTGAATAGATGAACTTCTTAGAAGCATATATTATCTATAAATATTGTTAATATGTAATCTTGATGAAGATAATAACATACTGATATAGTGCTTCACAGATTTAAAAGACTTTTCTTTACAAAAATTCTGTGAAACAGTCTGCATAACTATTACTATTCTCATTTTACAGACAAGAAAATTAACTCAGAGTTAATGTGATACAATGAGTTATGGAAGAACCAGGATTAAAACTCTGGTCTTTGGGCCAAAAAGTCAAAAAGCAACAACAATGACTAAAGTAGCATTATAGATAGAGCACTGGATCTGGAGTCAAAAAGACTCATCTTTCTGAGTTCAAATCTGACCTTAGACATTTATTAGCTATGTGATCATGGGCAAGTCACTTAACCCTGTTTGCCTTAGTTTTCGCCTCTGTAAAATGAAGAAGTTGGACTACAATGCCTCTGAGTTCTTGCTGGCTCTATATGATCCATTATTATTAGGTAAAATTAGAAAGGAAGGGTTTCCTGGAAGACTTGTTCTTTTTTTATTCAATTTTTAATTAAAAAAATAAAATGAACATTTCCATGAAATTGTAGAATAATTTTTAAAAAGATTCCATATGAAACTGCAAATCTATGATGTACAACTTAAATATTAATAAAGTTATCATGTAACTTTTTTTAATCTTTATTTATTCTCCCCCTCCCCCCATCCTAGAGAACAAGTATTCATTACCCCTCATTTCTTTAAGGTGGGGAGGGAAGTCATTCTAAGTCCAGAAAATACACAATAGCATTGATGTAGAGATGAATATCAGTTAAAACAAAACTCAACCCCCCCACCCGACCCCCCCCTCCACCCAAGGCACATGTGTGATCTGCCCCCAAAGAGACCCACTTGTGTTTTGAGGTTTGTAGAGGCATGGCCCAAGTTGTGTCCTTGCCTTTCCTGATTGACATTTTCTCTCTGTAGTCATTGAGCAGGAAGAGAAAAACTTCAACTCCAAATCTCCTCTCCCCCTTCTCCAGGCAGGGGATTGAAAAAGTCCCAATGTATGTGTGTCTTAGGGCACTTGAACATTTTCAGCTGTCCAACTTTATTTTCCTTAGTCTGCAGTGGGGCTCCCCAGCCAAACTGCTAACTTCAGGATTTTTATTTCGAGTGTCACGCATGTGTAATTGGCATGAGCCACTGTGGCTGCTGCACCCTGTGATGGAGACAAATGGGCTCTGTGTGCACCTGAAGCTGAGTCTTATTTAATTTTGTCATTTTCAATTAAAATCTGCCTGGTCCTCTCTCAGATTCAGGGCAAACACTTAGGGAAATTCACATGAAAGTGGCTACAAGTTGCAGACATTCTTCCAGAGATGATTAGGGTCTTCACTCCTAAAGCTCCTCTTGTCTTTGTCTGCCTCTCTTTTCTTCCTTTCTCCCTTTCTTCCTTGCTTACTTGCTTTTTTCCTTCCTCTCTTCTTCCCTCTCTCCCTCTTTCTTCTCTCTCTCCCATCTTTCTTCCCTCCCTCCCTTCTTTGAATGATGCAAAAAGTAAAACTAATAGAAAAGTAGAATAATCTTTATTATCACAGTATTTTTTTCCCCAAAAAATGCTCACTGAAGTAATCTGTAAATTTTAAGTTTCCCACAGTGATATATGTAAGTTTTTAAAACAACACAAACATTTACCTTGGCCAGTGGCCTCATGGAAAGAATAAAAATTATCAACACAACAAAATGGCTTAAAAAGACAAGGTGCCCTCCCTGAGGAAGCCCGGAGAATGTAAAAGTCATCTTTGTAGGCCTGAGTCTATTCATACAGTGCCAGCAAAAACAGCCCAGTGGGGCCAGCTCAATCTCTCTGGAAAGGGGTGACTGCTTTCTCTGGGCAGTGTATTTGAATAAAAAAGATTCCTGGTCTGGGTGGAAAGAGATCTGGAACCTGTATTTTAGTCCTAGTTATGGAATTAACTACCTATATGTCCTTAGGCAAGTCACTTCCTTCTGGCATATATTTAATCTGTAAGGAAGGGTTAGAGGTTATACTTATCCAGTTTCAAGATGTCATGATTCTGGGATGGATAGCTGGGTTGGCAAATATGAAACTAAAAAGATTTCAACTGGACAGAATGATGAACTAAAATCTAATAAGATGTATTTTAATAAGGACAAATGTAAGTCTTACACTTGAGTTCAAAAATCAACTGTACAAATACAGAATAAAGGAAGTGTAGCTAGTTAATGGTTCACATGAAAGAAGATCTTATGGTCTTAGAGAATGAGAACTTTGATATATGCCAACAGTCTGATCTGGTAGTCAAAAAAAGCTATAATCTTCCTTTACATTAACTAAATTATAATATCATAGATTGCACGAAGTAACAATCTTGTTGCATTGTATTCAGTTGAGCATGCCATATTTTAGGAAAGAGATTGACAATCTGGAGTATGTCCAAAAACAAGACATATTCTAGATGATGAGAGGATTGAAAACCATGACAGACAAGAAGGATCACTTAAAGAAAATGAGACTGAAAAAGGGAGATTTGAAGAGAACATGATAGTTGTTCCTAGATATCTGAAGAGCTATGAAATGGATTAGTGTTATTCTGCTTGGCCCCAGAGAAAAGAACTGAAAGCAATGGGAAATTACAAAGAGGCAGATTTTAGCTTCAAGAAGGGAAATCACACAGAATTACAAGGTTGAAAGACACTTTAGAGACCCTGTAGCTCAGTTTGTACTTGATCAACAGTACCTTCTTTACCCCTTCCATCACCTCCTGATAAATGGTCATCTAGTCTTTTCTTGAAGACCTTCTCATTGAAGAAGAATCCAATACCACCAGAGGCAACTCATGCTATTTTGGGATTCATTATTGGGTCTTAGAAATAAAAACAAAACAAAACAAAACAAAGGTCTTCTAAATAAGAACAACAGGAATGTAGTAAAAGATATTTCTATTCAAATATGGGTTGTACTAAATGAACTTTAAGGTTTCTCTCAAATTGAAGATTCTTTGAAAAATTTCCTGGATCTTAGTTTGTTGATCTGTAGATTGAAGAAGTTAGATTAGGGAATCTTGTTTTATTCCAGCTATAATATTCTCTGCCAATCACACCTGACATTTTGGATAGATTATCTCATTTTGTAATTTTTGTTCTTAGGCACCCCCACCCCCATCCCTACTCCCTTGGTGGGAAAGAAACATTTGAGCTGGTTTTAATTGAGAGGCAGCAAAATATAATTGATAGAGGAGAAGAGAGGAAATAAGCAGGAAGACCCAGGTTCAAATCTCTTTGATTTATAAAAGGTGTTTAGATTAGCGACTTGGGTTAAGTCAATTAACCTCAAAGTGTTCCAAGCAGACACTTCCTTAAAGGGAGTTCCCTATTATCAATGAAATTACAAGTGTAGTCTAAAAAGGTTCAATGTCTGGTATGGTTCTTTGAGGAGCTTTACTTACTTTATCTCATTTAGATATCAAGCAGCACTTTACCTACATTATCTAAAATATTGAGGTGGCAAAATGCTGGGAATGGAGTAAGGAAAGCTGGAGTTCAAGTCACCTAACTTTCAGGTTGTTGTGATGTTCAAATGAGATAATATTCGTTTTTTTAATAATATTTTATTTCCCCCCAATTACTTGCTAAAACAATTTTTTTACATTTGTTTTTTTTTAAAGTTTTTAGTTCCAAATTCTATCTCTCCCTTCCTCCTCTCCCTTCTCCCTGAGATGTCAAGCAATCTAATATGGGTTATACATGTGTAATCATGTAAAATGTTTCCATATTGGTCATTTTGTACAAGAAGACTTGAAAAAAAATAAATGAAAGCAAAAGAAAAATGGTATGCTTCAGCCTGTAGTCAGAAAATATATAACTTAGCACAGGGCCCAGGATATAGTAGGTGCTATATAAATGGTTATTTCCTTTCTCATATCTCATTTGATTTTGTTTTCCTTGTGGCTTTGCTGTTTAAGCCTTCATCAAGAATCTGAAAAGATGTGGAATGGGGTGCCTCAGCCAACGGAAAAGATTAAAAAGCTTGTTACTTTTGATGAAGAGATGGTTGCCAGCAAAGGGACTCATTCCCTGGTGTTGGAGGATGGAAGGGTAATCTGAAGGAGAAAATGACAGAGAGGGTTAGAAACCCACTTATATAAAGGGGTTGTGGAAAGTGCTCAGTTTCTCTTCTTAGGTTTCTGTTTTTAATGTGAATACCATCTTTAAGCCCAACAGTGTGGCAGGTCAGGTAACTTGGAAAATTGTTTGGTAAGATTCAGAATCTTTAAGAGAAGCCCCCCCCCCCCGGGGGGGGGCAGCTAGTTGGCTCAGTGGATAGAGCACCGGCCTTGGAATCAGGAGTACCTGAGTTCAAATCTGGCCTCAGACACTTAATAATTGTCTAGCTATGTGGCCTTGGGCAAGCCACTTAACCCCATTGCCTCGCATAAGAAATATCAATTCTACTTTGATTTTCAGAAGAATGGAATTGATAAGTGTGTCTATCATTTTACAATACTTTTAACATTGAGCACCCCCTTTTTTATCATCTGCCCATTTGCATGAAATTTGAGGTGACTCTAGACAGCATAGGATGGAGGTGCTGGAAATTCAAGTACACATTCATTCATTCAACAAACATTTGTTGAGTGCCTACTATGGATAGCCCTATTCAAATAGTTCTGGATCAAAGAGGCATAAAATGTCAGTAGAGCTCTCAAGGGACAGCTATCTGGAGAGATAGAGACTTATACATGAAATAATGAGAGAACAATTCCTTGTTAAGATGTGTCTGACTGAATGGTGAAGGAGATTGTTTTAGAGAAATATAGAAAGGCTTATATGAACTGATGCAGAGTAAAATAAAGAGAACCAGTGAACAAATTATACAATAGCAATATAGTAAAAGGCAAGCAAATCTGAAAAATTTAGGAATTCTGTTCAAGATAGTAACCAACCAAAATTCCAGAGGGCTCTTCATGAAACATACTATCTAACTCCTGATAAGAAGACCAAGGGGACAAATTGAGGCTTAGGGGTTTTGGGGAAGGTGGAGGGGTTTGAAGGACATGGCTTAATTAGACATATTTGTAATGGGTTTTATTTTTCATATTTTCTTAGTGGGGAAGCTAGGAGGAGAGAACTAAGCCTTGAAATAAAATATAATAAAATAATATTTGTCTAAATATCAGAACATTGGAGCTCCTTGGTTAGGAAAATTTCATGGAAGAAATAAGACTTAAGCTTGGTCCAGAAGGATAGGGAGGATTTGTACTCTTTAGAGAAGGAGGGAAAATATTCTAGGCAGTAATGGTGTTGTATCATGTATATATGATTGGGTGGTAATATTTTAGTTCTGAAATAGAATTAAAAGCTAGAAAGGAGTTTAAAAATCACCTGATCTAAACCCTTAATCTTAGAGTGTAGAACATTAGGATAGGGACTTGCCCAAAGTCAAATAAGAAGTAAACAAGAGTTAGGATTCAACCACAGAACCCCTGCAAACCTGAGTACAATCCCACATGGAAAAAATTGGATATTTATGACTTAAAGGCCTTTCAGATGTTCATGTGGAAAAGGCCAGAACTGAATGAAAATGTGATGTATAAGAATCAGGAGAAACACAGGAAGATAAACATGAAAGACCAATTATAAGGGACTTAATAATAAAGACAAAGACAAAAGAAAATACTTCCTCTAAGGGAAAAGAGCAGTCATAGTTAGAAGACTTGGGGTTGAGTTGAGTATGATGATCAATGCTAAAAAATAAAATTGGGTAGGGAGAAATAAAGTGGAGCAATTATCTCACACAAATGAGACATGAATGACAGAACCATTACAGCAGAGAGTGGGGGGTGGGAGTGGGAATGAAGAGCAGGCAATGATAAAATCTTATTCTCATCAGAACTGGGCTAAAGAAGAAATAATATATACTTCTAAAAGGGTATAAATTTTTTTAAAATTATAGAGAAATAGGAAGAGTGAGGGAATAGAATAAGGGGGAGCTCTTAGAAGGGCATGCAGATTAAGAAAAAAGAGCCTTAGGAGATAAAAGAAGGACCTCTTAGATAAAGAATTGGAGGATGGGGAAATGACAAGAGAGGCATTGTTAGAAGGGGTGCAGATTAGGGAGGCAGTGGTCAGAAGTAAATTAGATTGAGGAGGGAGAGGGTAGAAAAAAGATGAAGTGAAGGATAATCAATGAGAAAAAAATAGGATGGAGGGAAATGTACAACTAATAATTATAACTTTAAATGTTAAATTATAACTCAATATTTATGGGATAAACTTACCCATAATATAAAAACAGATAGCAAAATGGATTAAAAACCAGAATCTGACAATGTTTACAAGGAATGCATTTAAAAATCAGAGGTACAGGTAAAGCAAAAACAAAGGACTAGAGCAGAATTTATTATGCTGTTCAGCTGGTAAAAATAACAACAACCAGGGAAGCAATCTTGATCTTAAAGTTAAAGTTAAAATATATTTAATTAAAAGAGATAAACAGGGAAGCTATATTATGATAAAATGAAGTTTTGAAGTAATGAAGTAATATCAATATTAAACCTCCACATATCAAATGCTAAAAATTCACATTTTAAAGGAAAAATTAAATGAATTATAGGTGGAAATAGCAAAATTATAATTTGGGGGACTTCAACCTTCTCCTCTCAGAATTAGATAATTCTAACCAAAAAAAAATAAATAAGAAAGCCAAGAAAATTAATAAAATCTTAGATAAGCAAGATATGATAGACATCTAGTGAGAATTGAATAGGAATAGAAGGGAATAAAACTTTTTCTCAGTGGTATGTTATATTTTCACAAAAATTGACCATATTTTAGGGCAGAAAAACTTTTTACATTTGACTAAACACAGAAAAGAAGAAAAATTAAATTCATCTTTTTCAGATCATGATGTAATAAAATTATATTTAACAAAGGATCATGAAAACATAGGTTAAAATTAATTGAAGACTAAAGACTTAAAGCCCTAAAAAATGAATGGTTAAAGAAAAAGTCCTAAAGACAATAATTTTATTAAAGAGAATGTTAATGAGACAATATATCAGAACCTATGGAATGGAACAAAAGCAATGCTTACATCAATAAATAAAGAACAGTCCAATTGGGTATGCAATTAAAAATAATTTGGAAAGACAACAGATTAAAAATCCTTAATGAAACATCAAATAGGAAATTCTAAAAATTTATAGTGAGATTAATAAAATTGAATGTAACAAAATCATTGAATTAATAAATGAAACTAAAAGTTGGCTTCATTAAAAAATTGATAAGTCATTGGTTAATATTTTTTTAAAAGAGAGAAGAGGGAGCAGCTAGGTGGTGCAGTGGATAGAGCACCATCTCTGGAGTCAGGAGGTCCTGAGTTCAAATCCAGCCTCAGGCACTTAATAATTTTGCCTAAGCTGTGTGACCTTGGGCAAATCACTTAACACAATTGCTTTAAATAAATAAAATTTTAAAAGAGAGAGAGAGAGAAGAAAACCAAATTACCAGCATCAGAAATGAAAAGGGTGAATATACGAGTAATAAAGATGAAATCAAAGTAATGACTGGGAGTTATTTTTCACAATTATTTCCCAATAAATATAATAATAAATATACTTAGAAAAATATTAACAGACTAGATTAACAGAAGAAATATATTATCTAAATAAACCTATTTTTAAAAAAATGAAAGTGAGCAAGTAGTCAGTGAGTTTTCAAAAGAAAAAATTCATTAGGATAAGATGGATTTAGAAGTGATTCCTTTTTTTATTAATTTCATTTTTATTTTTTATTTTTCTAATTATATGTATAGATAACTTTCAGCATATATTTTTGTAAAGTTTTCTCCCATACTTCCCTCTCTTTGCCCTAAAATAGCATTCTGATACGTTATACATGCACAATCATATCACACATATTTCCATTTTAGTCATGCTTTAAAAGAATCAGAACAAAAGGGAAAGCCCTTTGTAAGGGATTGTTGTCTGTGGGAGTACTGTAAACTTTTATCACCGGTGTCCTCTAGCACCAGAGTGTTGTTTTACTGGTTGACTGGAGAGTGCCACAGGAGTGGGAGTGGGAGTGGACTAGGGACTGGGGAGGATATTTAAGCACTTGTATTTGGTTTAAGAAATGGAGATCTTGGAAAACTTTTCATCCTTGTCTCTTGCCCCTTCAATATTCGCTTGGGTAAGGATAAGCTAACCAGCAGGAACCTAACACTTCCTGAGCTGCTAGTCTAACATGGACATAATAGCCCATGAGAAAGAAAAAACAAATTTAAAAAGATGAAAATAGTAAGCTTTGATCTGCATTCAGACATCATAGTTATTTCTCTGGATATGTCTTTGATGGCTATATAGATGAGAAGAAAATTCCTTCAAATGTAGAAGAAAAGGGAATTATTTTCTTCAGAGAGCTTTTGTATCTCCTTTCCCATTTGGCCAATTCTGCTTTTTAAAGTATTCTTTTCCTCACTGAGCTTCTGGGCTGCTTTTTCCATTTGATCTAAACTGGTTTTTAAGATGTAATTTTCTTCATTATTTTTTTTTGTATCTCCTTCACTAAGCTGCTGACTTTGTTTTCATGATTTTTCCCCACATCACTCTCATTTCCCTTTCCAATTTTTCCTTTACCTCCCTTACTTGATTTTCAAAATCTTTTTTGAGTGCTTCCATAGCCTGAAACAAATTCATATTTTTCTTAGAGGCTTCGGATATAGAAACTTTGATTTTCTCATCTTCTGAATGTATATTTTAATCCTCCATGGGACCAAAGTAAATGTCTATGGGATTTTTTCCTTCTGTTTGCTCATTTTCCCAGCCTATGATTTTATTTTATTTTATTTTAATTTTAGGTTTTTGCAAGGCAAATAGAGTTAAGTGGCTTGCCCATGGCCACACAGCTAGGTAATTTTTAAGTGTCTGAGACCGGATTTGAACCCAGGTACTCCTGACTCCAAGGCCGGTGCTTTATCCACTATGCCACCTAGCCGCCCCCTATGATTTGATTTTAACTCTTTATTAAGGTGGGCTCCGCCTCCAGTGTGGAAGATACATTGTCCCAAGCTTTTGATGGTTTTTGCAGACTGCAGGAGAGTCTGGCCTGTACTCTGGTCTGTGGATTATTACCACAAGTATTCCCCTCTGCTCTGAAACTGTGAGGAGGGTCCCTGCTCTACTCTGCACTATGGGACCCCAGACTGCTACCTGGATCTGAGTATGGGCAAAGAAACAGAGTCCCACCCCAGGGATAGCAGAGAGACCTCTGCAGTCTCCCCCAACCCCCTCACCATCTGTGGGCTGAGTGCTCTGGAAATAACTGCTAGGTGGCTCCACAGGACTGCTTCTAGTTCCTGGGACCAGGGCTGCACTGAGACCTGCTCTGGTCTGGGCTAGACTGAGAGTTCTAGAAATCACCTTACTGCCACAGACCCAGGCACTCCCAGGGACCCAGGTGCCCTTTGGGCTGTTCCTGAATGACTGGAGCCAGTTTGCTCTAGTGACTAAGGCAGCACATGCTGTGTTGGGACACTTTTCAAACCTGGTAGAACAGACCCTTCCCATTGATCTTCCAAGTTGTCTTGGACTGGAAATTTGTTTCACTCAGTTTTTCGTGGGTTCTGCCACTCTAGAATTTGTTTAGAGTCATAATTTAAAGACATTTGCAGTGGTTTGGGGGAGAGTTTCTAGGATTTCCCACATTCACTCTGCCATCTTGACTCTGCCCTCCCCCCACAAGTGAGTTCTACCAAACATTAAAGATCAACTAATTCCAGTATTAAATAAATTATTTAGAATAATGGGTGAGAAGAGTCTTACCACACTCCTATTATGAAACAAATTTGTTGCTGAAACCTAAGCCAGAAAAAACTAAAACAGAAAGAAAATTATTGGCCAATTTCTTAATGAATATGAAGGCAAAAATCCTAAATAAAATACTAGCTAGGAGACTACAATAATATATTACAAAGATTATACATTGTGTCCAAAGTGGGATTTATACCAAGAATGGAGAGATGGTTTAACATAAGGAAAACTATGAATATAGTTGATTATATCAATAACAAAAGAAACAAAAATCATATGATTATGTCAATAGGTATAAATGGGATTTTCTTTACTATGATAAGAAGCATCTACCTAAAACCATCAGCAAGCATTATTTGTAATAGGGATATACTAGAAGTCTTCCCAATAAGATTAGTGAAACAAGGATGCCAATTATCACCAATATTATTTAATATTATAGTAGAAATGTTAGCAATAGCAATAGGAGAAGAAAAAGAAATTGAAGGAATCAGAAAGATCAGTGAGATGATAAAAATATTCTTTTGCAGGCAATATGATAATATACTTGGAAAATTCTAGAGATTCAACTAAAATCTAGGTAGAAACTAATTTTTAGCAAAGTAGCAAGATAGAAAATAAACTTACATAAGTCAGTCATTTCTCTCACAAAACACATAAACCCTGTAAGAACTAAGAGATACTCCATTTAAAATAACAACAGACAGCATGAAATGCCTGAGTATATATCTACCAAGACAAACCCAGAAACTACATAAACATAATTATTAAAAAAATACCAAACTTTTTACACAAAGTCAAATTTAAATAATTAAAGAAATATTAATTGTTCATTGGTGGGTAGAACCATTATAATTAAAAATAACAATTCTACCTAAATTAATTTATCTATTCAATGTAATCTCAATTAAATTGCTAAAATTTATTTTATTGAACTAGAAAACATAATAAAGCTCATTTAAAAAAGCAAAAGGCCAAAATATCACAAGAATTAATGAAAAAAATATAAAGGAATGAGGTTTAGCAGTACCAGAACTTAAACTAAATTATAGAGTAGTAATTATCAAACGTATCTGGTACTAGCTAAGAAATAGAAAGATGGATCTGTGGAACAGAGTAGAAATACATGCCATATATAAAATAGTAAATTATTATAATAAATTTGTGTTTGATAAATGTAAAGATTTAAGCTTTGGACATAAGAAGTATCTATTTGGTTAAAATTGTTAGGAAAACTGGAAAGCAGTTTGGTAGAATTGAGTGCAAACCAATATTTCATACCATTTACCAATCTAGGGACACAATGAATGCATGACCTGAATAATAAAGAGAGATATCATAAGTAAGAAAATTAGAAGAACATGGAACATCTTACCCATCAAATTTATGGATAGGGGGAGAATTTGAGGATAAACAAGATACAGAGCATTGGAAGATATAAAATGGTTAATTTAAATTACATTAAATTTAAAAAGTTTTCTATTAAAAAAAAGTATAGCCAAGATTTCACAGAAAGCAGAAAATTGAGGGAAATTGTTGCAGTCACAATGTAAAGACTAACAAATTGTCTTCTGTGGGGGCTGGGGGAGGGAAGTAAGATCAGGGGAAAAATTGTAAAACTCAAAATAAAATCTTTAATAAAAAAAGAAATATAAAAAAGAAATTGTTGCAGTCAGTTTCTTGGATAAAAGTCTCATATCTCAAATACATAGAGAAGTTTGTCAAATTTATCAGAATGTAAATCATTCCCTAATTGATAAATGGCCAAAGAATATGAATAGTCAGTTTTTGAAGGAAGAAATCAAAGTTATATATAATAATATGAAAAAATTCTCTAAATCATTATCAGTTAGAGAAATACAAATTGAAACAACTTTAAGATAACATCTCACACCTATCAGATTGGCTAAAATGATAGAAGGGGAAAATAACAAATATTGGAGGGGATGTAGAAAAATTGGGACACTAATACACTGTTTATGGAACTATGAATTGATCCAATCATTTTGAAGAGCAGTCTTGAATTATGTTCAAAGAATTATAAAACTATATATCCTTTGATCGAGTAATACTACTATTAGATCTGTTTCCCAAGGTGATCAGGGAAAAAGGAAGAGACTTTATGTTCTTAAAAATTTAGAGCACTTCTCTTTATGGTGACAAAGAAATGGAAATTAAGAGGATACCCATTAAATGGGGAATGATTAAACAAGCTGTTATGTGATTGTGATGGAATGCTACTGTGCTATAAGAAAAGAGGAGCAGTTTGATTTTAGAAAAACATGGAAAGACTTGGTTGAGCAATTATTATGAATGACTAAGTTATTCTTAGTATTATAAATATTCAAATCAACTACAAAGGACCTATGAAGGACCTGGAAGATACTATCTGCCTCCAGAGAAAGAAATGATAAATAGAAGTATGCAAAAATGGTTTTACATGTAAATACATAATATACATTTATGTGTAAATGTCTGTCTATCTATTTATCTATATCAAATGGTGACCTTCTCTGTGTGAACTTGGGAGGATTAGAGGAAGATAACTTACAATTTAAAATAACCAAAACAAATTAAATTTAAAAAAGCAACACTCTTTCTTTTTTGATACAAAATGAGACACTGAGATGAAAGCCATGGTGGGGTAGGGAGGGGGAAGGGATTCTTCCCTTTCAGAGGGCCTGATTGTCAATCTTAAGAGAAGCTGTGGGAGATGTGGAGTCCAGTGCCCCGAGTTGTCACAGATTTCTGTGGTCCTTAGGGGAGAATAGAGATTTAAATTTAGATATCTTCATCCCTCTTAGGGAAAATCCGTTTTAAAAAGAAGCAAATTGGAATTGGGATTGATGAAGTAGCTGCTCTCTGTTCGAACTATATCCTTGGTTTGAGTTTTATGAGAGGAAATCTCAAACCAGGAGTCAGATTCAGAATCTTACAACTAAAATGGGCTTATGAAATCATTTGGTTTTATTAGATAACTTTCTTGTTTTACAGAAGAGGAAACTAGAAAGAAGTAACTCGTTCAAGCTCACAAAGCCAACAAGTGGCAAGGATGATCACCCTCTCCTCCCTTCTGATTTCCCTCTCTACATACCATGTTTCTCCTTAAGAGCCTAAATCAGTTTAAGAGCAAGCAAGACAGAACCTACTCCTTCCTACCAAGATAGTGATCAGTGAAGCTGTGCTTTTAGGACTCCAGACCTGTTCAATGTGAAAAAAGATTGTCAACTCTGTCTGAAGGAAGGAGAGGAGACTTCTGGAGATCATCATTTTTGAACTGGAAGAAACCTTTAATGTCTTCTAGTGTAAAGATTCTTAACATAGCATTTGTGAGCTTATTTAAAAAAATATTTTGATAACTATATTTCATCATAATTGGTTTCCTTTGCAATCCAATTTTTTTATTTTATGAATTAGAAACACTGTTCTGAGAAGTCTTCACCAAAAGTGACTATGGCACAAAAAAAAAAAAGGATTAAAAATCTTCTGCTCTAGTCTAATCCCCTCATTTTACAAATGAGGAAACTGAGATCCTGGGAGGTACATGACCTCCCTGTGGTAGGGCCACAAACATCCTAAGCAGCAGAGCCAGGTTTCAGCATCTCAGGATTGGAAGTGACCTCAGAGACCAAGGAATCCAATATATCCAATATGTACCTGAAAACTAATCCCTTCTAGAAGAGCCAACAGGGGATCTCCAGCCTTTGTTCAAAGGCCTTCAGTGAACAGGCTGAGGGCTGCCTAGTCCACTTTGAGATTCCTCTAAAAAGTTTGGAAGTTTTTTCCTTAAATTGAACTTAAATTTGCCTCTGTTACTTCCAGGCTCTTCCCTTTGAGGTCAAGCAGAATAAAACTAATCCCCTTTTTATAATATAGCCCTTCAAATACTTAAACCATATCTACACCCCTCTCCAAACTTTCTCTTTTCTAGGCTAATAATGATAATAATAGTTAATATTATGTAGCACCTACTATAATACCAAACACTATACAATTATTATCTCATTTGATTTTCACAAGAATAGTGAAGTACCTATCCGGGAGATAGGTACTATCATTATACATACATACACACACACACACACATATATATATATTTGCAAGGCAAATGGGTTAAGTGGCTTGCCCAGGGTCACACAGCTAGATAATTATTAAGTGTCTGAGGACAGATTTGAACTCAGGTACTCCTGACTCCAGGGCTGGTGCTCTATCCACTGTGCCACCTAGCAGCCCCCATTATCTCCATTTATAAAGGGGGAACCTGAGGCAAACCGATTAGACAACTTGCTCGGGGTCATACAGCTAATAAGCATCTAAAGGAAGATTTGAATTCAAGTCTTGAATTCAAAGTGTCCAGGCCTGGAGCTCTAGCCATTACACCACCCAACTGCTAAAAAATTCCCAATTCTTTAAACCATTTCTCATGTAAGCTGAATTCCTCCTGTCTCTGTCCTCTAGAAGCCCTCCATCTTATCACTACCCTTTCTAAAATGCAGTGCCCGGTGCTGATCACAACACTCCAGAGGCAGTGGACTCAGGGCAGGATTCAGCAGTGTTCTAAACTTTTGCCACTCTTAAGCCTACAACATAATAATAATTATAGCCAAGGGACTGTGCTAAATGTTTTATAATCACTATCTCATTTGATCCTCACAATAACCCTGAGAGACAGGCAAAATTATTATCCCCATTTTAAAGATGAGGAAACTAAGGCAAACTGAGATTAAGTGACATGTCCAGGCTCATACTACTAGTAAGTATCTGAGATAGGATTTGAACTCAGATCCTCCTGATTCCACTCCCTCCATGGAGTCACCAGCCACCTCTAACACCTCTGCTAAATTACTTCCAGTGACCAGATTCAACACTTTTGCACCACTCCTGCCCTTATTCCATTGACTCTTTTAGGCACCTTTTATCCAGCCTAGTTCACAGTTCCTTAACTAAAAATAATAATTATAATGATAATAATAATAATAATAGCAATAACTGACCCTTTCATACTACTTTAAAATTTGCTAAGTACTTTACATCTAATATTATATAATATTATATATATTATATAATAATATTATATAAAGTATGGGGAACAGGAGAACCACTGATCAAATTAAGGCATTTTCTAAACAATCCCAAAACATAAGAGAATATAGGCACTATTAACCATGGGTTAATTGGATTCCTTGGGTCTGCTCATCCCTCTCTGCTTACAGCTCTATGCTGTGAATTCAGATCCACTTCTCTCATACTCTATTATCAGACTATTTGGAAACACCCCCCCCCATTTTGATCAGAGACTCCCTTCTTCCACCATTCTTAAACTCTTATTTGCAAAAAAGTAAATGAACTGTCACTGAAGGTTAGTATCCAGAAGGGCAAACCTGAGAAGCTTTGTGGCACATCACCCAAACCACTTGAGGATCTCTGTAGCAGCTCCTACAAATTACCTCTGGGGTGATTCCTGGAAGATATGGAACAGGTGCACAACACTGTGGTTTAGGAGAGGAAGTAAAAGAGACAGCCATATCCAATTGGAAATGCAACAGGAATTTCATCCAAGTGAAATGGATTTACCTCAAAGCCATGGGGGGGGGGGGCTCATTGGACTTCCCCCTGAGAAAAATACAAGAAATTTATTTTATAACTAAAATAAATGCCATCTCTGGCACCCCAATGCTCAGATCCCTCTAGAGGCAGTGTTTTAAGATCACTTGGAATAAAGTTACTCGCCTTACCTCTGTTCCAAGGATAGAAATAGGCTGGGAACAGCCCATTCTATGGCTACAGCCCCTAAATCTTAACTTGAATCTTGTCCTCAATTGAGTCCAAGATGTCACCCTGATGAACTGACTTCCTTTAACTTTAAGTAGGAGTGAAATGTAGCAGAACACTATGAAGTGTCACTTTCTCATCACTTTTCTGGTACCCAACCCTTATACCAAACACTACTTCCCTTCACATACTTGACCTTTTGGTCAAACTATTACATGCTAATCTATTTCACAGTCCCCAAACTGGCATTCCATCTTCCATCCTAGGATCCTTTCACAGACTTCCTAATGCTAATGCTGCCTCTACAATGAGGTCCAGTCTATCTTGTGTATACCTTCTTTGAATATAGAGGTAAGTAGGTGGCATGGCAGATAGAGCAGTAGACCTGAGAAACCTTGAATTCATTCAGTGTATGACACTAGAGAGCTGCACGATCCTAGCAAATCACTTTACCTTTCTGTGCCTCAGTTTGCCCTACTGTGAAATAGTTGCAAGGATCATAAAAAGTGCTCAACACAGTGTCTGGCACATTAGGCACTTAATAAATGATTATTTCTGTGCATACATGTGGTTTCTCCCTCCTACCCCACCAACAGACTGTGAGTTCCCTGAGAACAATAAGAGACAAACTAGTAGAAATTAGTCAAAATTGCATTTAGGCTAGATGTAAGAATTAAATTCATCTAAAAGTCTAATGGGTTGCCTTTGGAGGTAGTAGTGAGTTCCCCCCCTATCAAGATACTGGAAGAAACCATGCTTTCCAGAACTAAAGCCCAGCAAGCAAGCTGTCCCCTAGGGTTGGCATTATAACAATCCTTTTCACTCACCCTCTGGATGACCTCAGCCACAACAAAATCCCAGAATAGTTTCATAAAATTATTGTATTGCTTTGACCAGCACCAGGTCCTCTCTGAGCTCAGACAAGCACCCAGGTGAGTTCTGACAAGTCCCTATGTTTTGGTCATGAAGGCCTGTGAGGAATCAAGCTTGTCCCAAGCTCGTTGCTGTTTCCCCTCATTGTCAGGACTACAGTTCACTGCATAGCCAAAGGAGTAAGTATTGAGATCTCCCCATGCTGCCTTGGCTTCCCTCCACTAGGAGTGGGACTTTAACACATGTGTCCTTCCTCACTCTGAAATTAAACTTCTGTTTGAAAGCTGACTCTCCCATCTCCAGCCTGCACTGGTGACTTTGGTCCCCCATCAGTTTAGAGCTATGTCTGTCCAGTTGACACTCCTCATTGGATATCTTAAAATAGAAGTGCAGACTAGTAAAGAAAGATGTCCATTTCCCCCTACACACCACCACCAGCACCACCAGCACCACCACCTAGAATCCTTATGCTACAGATAGAAAAGGGTTCTCTTTCAGATACTCATTGGATTAGATGGTATCTATTGAGGCTGATAAGGGATTTATTAGAGGTCATACAGGTAACAGAGCTAGGTCTAACACCTGAGTTTCCTGACTGCCATTCTGTTGTTCTTTCTACTATATTGTGATATCTCTTAGAAAAGCTACAATCACAAAGGCCAAGCTATAGCAAACTTCATATTTAAAAAAAAGTGAAAATTAAAATTGGGTGGGGATGTAAAGATATGTTTTAGGAAAAAAAGGGAGGGTTGAGAGAGCAGCTATCATTGCTAAACAAACTAGAAAGCCTCTAGCAAACTGTGGAAAACTTTCCTGTCATTTGTCTCTTTTTTTTGGTTACTGCTCTTTTCTTGCTTCTGAGGAGGAAGTTTCCTTGAGTCTGCGGTAGGACCTTCTCTTCAGAGGGCAGAATATTAGAGGGGGAAAACAATTCCCTTTTGCAGCCAGCTAAGCAGATTCCTTTCATAAACACAGAAAGCAAATTGCTGAAAGAAAAACATAAATCACTTTTGTCACATGTGGTTAGGTCAGCCGCTTAAAACTGATATCCTCATTTCGATTGGAACCAGCTGATTGCTGTCTGCTACTTCCCCACCAGTGAGCTGATGTATGCCCAAGGCCCCTCCATGCAAGGGGGTGGAGTGCACAGTATCCCTCCAGGGTGTTTGTGTGTTTGTCCCAAAGCCCCAGCTGTCGCTAGAAAGGCTATACAGTGGAGATGAACAGTGTGTCTATTTTGGCACAAAGGGCTTGCAGAAAAACCAAGAAGCATATTTCATTAAGAACATTTATGGCAGAGATAACAAAGTGCTTCCCTTTTCATTCCCCTTGTCATGGAATCCCTTGGCTTTCTGTAGAACACATTAGGAGAAGGGAAGACTTGGAGGTAGAATTTCTAGTGGGGCCATAGATTCTTAGACATGGAAGAGAACTGGGAAGTTATTTAATCCAACCCTTTACCCCCAATCTGGTTCTAGGTGAAACATCACATAAAGTGTTAGACTTAGAATCAAGAGGAGCTGGGTTCAGATTTGACTTCAGACACTTAGACTAAGCCTTGGCTTCCTCATCTAAAAGAGGGATAATAATAGCACCTATATGATTATAATAATAATAGCACACTATATAAACACAAACTGCTATTATTAAAGAACTCTAAGAATAAGACCACATACAGACTTCTTCAGTAGATCCCAGAAGAACTGGGAAAATGGCAATTTGAAAAAATTTATTTTATACCTAGTATATGCATGATTCTATGCTGTCTTTTTTGTTTTTGTTTTTAAATAACAGTCTCTGCCTTCAATGGGCTAATAGTCATGGGGGGTGGGGGTGGGGGGAATCAAACAGTTCTTGCCTTCAGAAACCTAAGTTTCTAATTGGAGAAGACTATATAACTACATATATGTGTGTGTGTGTGTGTGTGTGTGTGTGTGTGTGTGTGTGTGTGTGTAGCATAGGCAGAAGGAAAATACATACAATTTCAGGTAGAGTGTAATGAAGCCAAAGACCAGGTCTAAATAAAGTGCTATGAGGAATATGAGATCACTCAGCTCCATATTACCTCGAAACAGAGTTTTGAGTAAAGCATCTTTAAAACGTTTCTGCGCCAAAGATAGATGAGTTACTTTAAAAAGAAAAATCTTTCTTACTTTTAACTTCCTAAATCCTCAGGCTGCAACTCAAAATCTTGTTTCCTCTAGTGCTTCCTTCAGAAATGATGGAGGTCATTAGGTTGCAATCCCATATCCCAAGAGCTCTCCATGGCAGGAAGAGCAAGGCACAGCCTGGTGGGGTTGGGGACAGGTTCTTGTTCTCTGAAGCTTTTAGTTGGATTCTAATTGTGCATGAGTATGTAGCACAAATCCTCTACTGTGAGACTTTAGTGTTATTTTACTAGTTTAATTTGGTAGCCCCTGCACTGCTGTCTTGACAGCATTGTCCTAGGCTCACAGAGTTAGAGTAGGAGGCAGCCTTTGAAGTCATCTTATCCATCCCTTCATTTTAGAGTAGAGGAAACACAGGAAATAAGTAGCAGAGACAAGATGTGAATTGACATGTGTCTTCTGATACAAAGTGGTGCAATGGATAGACAGCTGGGCCAAGAGTTAGGAAGACCACAGGTCACATCTAGCTTCAGATATTTACTCCCGGTGTAACTTTGGGTAAGTCAGTTTGCTTCTGTTCCCATCTGCCTCATTCTGTTGGACTGTAAAATGGGGATAATAATAGTACCTATTTCCCAGAATTGTTACAATGACCATAGAAAAAAATATTTGTAATGTACTAGGCACATGGGGTATTAGATATGGCAATGGTAAGAGTACCATACCTGGAGTCAGGAAAACTCATTGTTCCTGAGTTCAAATTTAGCCTCAGACACTTATGTGACCCAGAGCAAGTCACTGAATGCTGTTTTCCTCAGTTTCCTCCTCTGTAAAATGAGCTGGAGAAGGAAATGGCTTTTCTCTAGTAACTTTGTCAAGAAAACCTCCAATGGGGTCATGAACAGTTGAACACAATTGAAAAATGACTAAGCAACAGCAAGATACCCAAAGAATACTTTAAAAAGGTGTGGATTTTTTTCTTTCTAGAACAAGGTCTCAAAGGGCATCGAATTCAATACATATTTGAAACATGAATATTTTTTTTAGGTTTTTGCAAGGCAAAATGGGGTTAAGTGACTTGCCCAAGGCCACGCAGCTAGGTAATTATTAAGTGTCTGATACCAGATTTGAACTCAGGTCCTCCTGACTCCAGGGCCGGTGCTCTATCCACTGCACCACCTAGCCACCTAGAAACATGAATATTCTCCACATTCCCTTTAGTAATGGAAATCCAATACCTTACATGGTAGACCATTCTATTTTTGGACAACTCAAGTCAATAACATTCACAAAGTGCTTCTTTTGTGCCAGATCACTCTGCTAAACACTTTACAGTTATTATCACATCTGATTTTCACAACCACTGTAGGAAGGAGATATTACTATTATTATTATCATCATATTATTATTATTCCCATTTTACAGATGAAGAAATGGAGGCAAACAAGGGCTTAAGTGACCTGTGCAAGGTCACACAGCTAGTATATAGCTGAGAAAGGTTTTGAACACAGGACTTCCTGATTCCAGCATTCTATCCAATGAGCTACCTAGATACCTCATAAAAATTGAATCTCTCCTTTTAGATGAGGCCAAAATCTTATTCTCTGAAATTCATCTGTTGCTCTGAGTTTTCCCCCTGGGTCCAAGGAGAACAAATCTAATCCTTTTTCCACATGACATTCCTTCAAGTATGTGAAGACAGCTGTCTCTTCTTCAGGCTAAACACCACTACTCCCCACCTCCCCACCCCCCATCTTCAGTTTTTCCAACTAATTCCCTCATATGACATGGTTTCCAGGCTTCTCACCATCCTAGCCACCCTCCTCTTCAAATGTATTACCCAAACTCAGCATAATCCCCCAAATGTGGAAACTGATCTTATTTCATGACTAATCCAGATGTTCTTAGTAAAACCCTAGTATCTCTTTTCTGCTATCATTAGTTTTTGAAAGAGGACTGGGATTTACTCGCTGCAACCTGTCCCTGAAGAATAGGAGTGACTGTTCATATCTACATTCATGCACACATATCGACCTACAGCTGTAGACCTTTGGTTTCTTCCTATACCTGGGGATAACAAGTGTTTTCTCTTCTGGTGATGTCTTAGCTTAGAGCATAAAAATGAAGCACATACTGGAAAGGGAAAATATATTAATGGCAAATCACTTAACCTGCCTAGTGTCAGTAGATGAGGCATTGATTATGCTATCTATCTTGAGTAAAAGTAGCTTTGCTAACAAATAAGGAAAGATTAAGCAAGTCATTCAGTATTTTCCCATTTTTTAATGCTACAGATGCAGATTGC
This sequence comes from Macrotis lagotis, assembly GCF_037893015.1. Taxonomy (NCBI): domain Eukaryota; kingdom Metazoa; phylum Chordata; class Mammalia; order Peramelemorphia; family Peramelidae; genus Macrotis; species Macrotis lagotis. The sequence goes on along the minus strand of NC_133658.1, from coordinate 263,611,631 downwards.
CTGGGAGCAGAGAACCACATGCAGTAATACTTAATTCTCCTCATTTTACAAATGAAATTGAGGCCCCATCCAAAACAAGTGATTTACTAGCTGTATGAATGTGGGCATGCCACATTAACCTCATTCAGGCTCAGTTCCCATATCTGTAAAATGGGGATAATTATCTTTTTATAAGCTGCCATATAGGATAGCTGTGAAAATCAAATGCAATCATATAAATGGAATGCCTTATAAACCATAAAACCATTTAGAAAAGTAAGCTATTATCATTGCCCAAGATTACAAAAAAATGGCCTAGTACATGTCTACTGACTTAATCCAGTGTTGTCTTTCTGCTGTATCATACTTTCTTGATAGTAATGATCTGGAGCTAGGCATCTTAATTTTTGCATTTCTTTGATAGAGAAATGTGGGCCATTAACATGCTGAATGTTTGGCACCTCTCAAATTTTCAAGCTCCTTGCTTGGGGAGAGGTATGGAAAATCAAAAGTGATCCAGTAGAGGAATGAACAGATAACTATATATATATATATATATATATATATATATATATATATATATATATCATAACTACTTGTATAGTTGTTTTTTTAATGAGGTTTAGAAAGAATAGAGTTCAGTTTCTCATTGATAACTCAAATGGAATTCTCAAGAAATTTTATGACACTCTCATTCATTTAGTTTCCTCATAAATAAAATGAAGAGGGTTGAACAAGATGGTCCCCAAGGATCCCCTTTTCACTTTAAATTCTTTGTTTTTGTCCTAAGAACCTCATTTTTTTTCAGCCCAATGTGATATGAAAGTAACCGGTCTACAAGTATCCCCCCCTTAATAATTCCATGATTTTTACTTGTTACTCACTCACAAAATATCCCTGCCTAAGTTAGTTTGAGTTTCCTCAGAGATGTAGGGTGGCTCCTCCAGCCATGTCCATTGTTGTGAGAAATGGAAATCACAAATTCTCATGATTGTAGAATATTACAGCAAGTACCAAGGATCTTAAAGCTCATCTTATTCAACCATCTCATTTTTTTAGAGAAAGAAATTGAGACTCAGAGAAGGCAAATGATTTATCTAGAATGACACTGGTCATAAATGGCAGAGGTAAATTGAAGCCTAGGTCCCCTCTTTCTAAATCCAAATTCTTCCTTCTAAAAGAATAATTCAGACCTGCTGGGTTCCAGTGGAGTCCTGAACAGTGTTGATATATAGTACAATCTCATTGGCAAACCTGTCAGTTCTAAACTGTTAGTACAAATGGATTAAGAACTGGGTGGAAACTTCGAGGTCACTGAGTGAAGATGTTTGAACATTTGCTTTCTATATGCAACCTTATTTTTCAACTGTGTGGTACACTTAATCCAACATGAAGTATCCTATATTATATTTTCTCTTGATTATAGGTTTTCTCATTCTCAAATGGTCTTTGGCTAACAGTGGGAAATTTCTTTTTTTTTTTTTAATTGTGTATGTGTTTTTAACCCAACCTTCTGTATTTTGTCTGTTGCCTTTTATGAGCCATAATAGGATGTTGGCTAGAATTAGAATTATAGAGAAATAAATATTTGTGATTATCATAAGTTAAAAAACAAGGTGGGCAGAAAAAGGAATGTAAGTCTTGCCCAGGGAGAAAGAGACCCGAAAATAATTGGTATAATCAGAGCAGAACAGATGATTTTCCAGATTAGCTGTGCTACTGGTGATGGATACAGAAATTCAAAATCAGTCCTATATTTGAGGTTATTTAGTTATTATGGTTCCTTAGAACCTTCAGAGGGCCCCAGCCCACAGTCATTCAGTTGGCTAAGCTCCCATACATTTTATGGGAATGGGGCTGGGATGTGGAACTCTTAGCTCACCAGGATAAAACCAGTCCTGTTTGGCAGGAACTGGACTAAACAAGGAATATAAGTTATTTTTCTGATGCTTTTTTTTTTTTTGTTGCTTACACTTAGTCCAAAATATCTCCTCACCATAATCTCATTCAGTGTCCTCAATAATTGGCCTCATTTTACAAATGAGAAAACCAGGAGCCAGGACAATTTTAGAGCAGAAATCAGAATTTATGGTAGGTCTTGGTTTATTGAGCTCACTTTCCTTGATTAATATCAACCAACACATACTTATTGAACTCCTATAACATGCTAAACTCTTTGCTAGGTATTATACAGGCAAAAGGCACAAAGTACAAAAAGAAAAATCAATCAATTAACAAGCATTTATGGAACACCTAAAATGTGTTAGGATCTGGAAATACAAAGATGAAAGCAAAACTGGAGCTGCCTTCAGGGAGCTTAGATTCTATTAGGGGACCTACCATTCACATGGGTAGGTTTATATAAGATAGGAAACTTAAACTATATCTTAGATGCATTTTATTTCTAGGTCATGAGAGGAAGGGAAAGAGGTTTTTTAAATAAAATTTTTATTCTTATTTATATATTTTGATTCTATATCACCTTTATTTTCAAGCATACCTTCCCCGCCCTTATCCCATGAACCATTCTTTTTAGCAAAGAATAAAAAGAAAGAAGGAAAAGCAAAATTAGCAAAACTAATTAACACATCAACCAAGTTTTATTGTATATGCAATATTCTACCCCCATAGCCTTCTAACTCTGCAAAGGAGAGAGAGAGAGAGAGAGAGAGAGAGAGAGAGAGAGAGAGAGAGAGAGAGAGAGAAAAGCATTTTCCCAGGAGATTAGTATCTTAATGGGGGAAATGAGATACAAGCAACATTTGGAGATTTCCTCAGGGTTCCAAGGAAGAAATGAGTTACAAGTTGAATTTGTGATAACTTAACAAAATAATATATTCAAATGATTCTTTCCCTTTCCCTTTTTAAAACCCTAGACCTGTGGCCTTCAAAATATGACCTAAAGAACACCAATTCTTCTTTCTCTTTTAACCCCCCTGAAGTATATGTAAAAAGAAATATATTTAAAGAGCTATATAAGGTTCAAATGATTTAAAATACAACTAAAACAATTCTAGCCAACTGAGACTTGATGACTCCCAAACTTCTTAGACTATTTTACCTAATTAACACTTTTATCTCCTACCCCAGTCTCTCTAAAACAAGAAGGTCCTATTGCCCCTTAAAAATATGATTTTCTCCTGGGCTCCCATCTTTCATTTTTCCCCTTTTTCCCCATATGTTTTTGGGCTAGCTAGTGGCCTAAATTTATTCTTTGGGGTACAATTCTAATCTCACTCTTTCCAATCAGGAAGCCTTCTGGTGCATGGCCAAGTTTGTAGGTGTTCCAATCACCCCTCCTTGTTTAACTACTACCAAGTACCCACCTACTTTTCTGTGAGAATGACTAATGCTATGAGCCACTAGCAGATAGGTGGCGCCATAGGGCACAGAACACCCAGCCTATAGTCAGGAAGACTCATTTTCCAAGTTCAAATCTGGCTTCAGACACTAACTGTGTGACCCTGGGCTAGTCACTTTACCCTGTTTGCCTCAGTTTCCTCACCTGGAAAATGAGCTGGAGAAAAACATGGCAAAACCATTCCAGTATCTTTGCCAGGAAAACCCCAGATGGGGTCATGAAGAATTGGACACAACTAAAACATGAATGTGTCCCACTGACAAAGAGAGTTTAATAAGACCAGTTTAACCTTTTCAGAGATAGGTGTAATTATGCTAGTACATACTGCTACTGCTATTATTGACAATAATAATTCAAAAAATTCATAATAGCTTCGGTTTGATTACTCCTTCAACTACTTTTTGCCCATCAAGGATCCCAATCCCTTCATACCTTGGTGTAAAGTTTCATGAGTTGCTATGGCCAAAATCTTCCTCTAGAGGTGGCCAACTTCCAGTGTGTGGTAGTTGTTATGAATTTTTGCTTCTGCTATAAGGGTGGGAGAACAAAGCTGAGAGCAGTTTTCTTTGGGTGGAACCTAAGGGGAAGAAGCACAAAAAAACACCTGAGGCATCTGCCTTGCTGAATAAGTGCTTGTTGCTAGGGCTTCGTTGCCCTGTGCACCCCACTCCCTGCACCACCGCAAACCACTGGAGGGAGGAGACTCCCTCTTTGACAAAGCTGTATTGATGAGGGTGAGGTAGAATATGCTGAAGCTCACCTGGGATGTTGGGTAGGGAGATTTTGAAGAAAAATGTGTCCCAGGAGTTGGAACTCTCTAAATTTCACTGATGGGAGGTAAAACCCAATTAACTCTATCCTGGTTATAACTTTGATAGTAGGTCTATAGCTGAAGCCTTTCCATTGTGGTAGGACTTAATAGATTTATACTCTACTAGTAAAGCTTTCAAGAACTCAGTTACTCCCACTTCAGGATGAGTCATAGGAAGAACATTCATAGAAAGAAGGCTTCAGTGGATGGAAATTCAAGCCTTTTTTTTTAATGCCTTTTATTTTACATCAGATCAATTCTTATTTTAAAAACATTTCTATTGTGAAAGAAGAATCAGAAAAGAGAAAAACCACGAGAAAAAAATTTTAAAAAGTGAAAATAGTATGTTTCGATCTGCATTCAGACTCTGTAATTCTTTCTCTGGATGTGTCATTTTCCATCACAAGTCTTTTAGAGTTGTTTTTGATCATTGTATTGCTGAGAAGAGTTGATCAGTGCACAATATTACTGTTACTATGTATAATATTCTCCTGGTTCTGCTCACTTTATTTAGCATCAGTTCATATAAGTGCAGGTTTTTCTGAAACTTGCCTGTTCATCAGCTTTATAGAACAATAGCATTCTACATTAATATATCACAATTTGTTCAACCCTTCCCTCATTGACAGGTATCTCCATAATTTCCTATTATTTGCCACTACAAAAAGAGCTACTATAAATATTTTGATACATATGGGTTCTTTTCCCATTTTTATGACCACTTTGGGATAGAGACTTAGTAGTGTTATTATTGGATCAAAGGTATGTATGGTTTTATAGCCCTTTATGCATAGTTCCAAATGGCTTTCTAAAATTGAATCAGTTCACAACTCCACCAACAATGCATTAGTGTATCAATTTACCTACACTCCCCCCTCAGCAATTATAATTTTCCTTTTCTGTCACAATAGTTAATCTGATAAGTGTGAGGTAGATTAATTTCTAAATATTTCTTTTCTCTCTTGTAGGGTTTGTTTTTTTCCCAATTACATTGTTATGGCCATTATATATTGTTTTCCTGTTTCTGCTTACTCTGCAGAAGTTCATATAAATCTTCCCCTTTTTTTTGCATTCTTCATATTCATTATATTCATGTGATTCAGCTTTTTTAATCATCTTCCCAATCTTTGAGCATCTGCTTTGTTTCCAGTTCTTTGCTACCAAAATTGTTAGGCTATGAACATTTTGGTCTGGATGGGATTGAAGGAGGGGAAGTATTGGACAAAGGAAAATGTTTTATAGTTATTAATCTATACCCTCTGTATTGAGCATGCTATGAGAGGTCAATGAGTATATAATAAAGTACCTTGCCCCTCCCTAGCAAGGAATCCCCATAAATTCCTGCCCCCAAACTATGAAATGAGATCAATGAATTTTTAGGAAAGTATCTTGCCCCTCTCAGGCAAAAGTCTAGCCTCTATCAATAAAACAATGGATCCCTGCCTTAACTTGAAGGGATTAAATCTTTTGAGCTACCACCTGTCATCTGCATATTCCTTATTATCTCATCTTTGCTCTTTGAGCTACTGCCACTCATCAACATATCTCCCCCAACCTACATCCTCCTTAAAAGCTCAGTGGGGCTGCTCATTTTGCCTTGGAGGACAATTTGCTCTGGGAGGAATGGCATCTTCCAAACCCTCCTACCCTGTTGCCCTTCTCTATTGCTTATCTTGTCTACTTTTTATGCTTTTTTGTCTTGTTATGAAGCTGGCTGCTCTGGGGAGTATGATTTCCCCAAACTTTCCCTCCCTCTACTTACTTCTATTGACACTCACTATTTTGCTGCTTCTCCAAAGAGCCTAACATGTGAATTTTTTGTAGCAATTTATAATCTGTTTCAGCAACTTATGAGTTAAATTCTTGTCTTTCTTATCCTCCCGAGTCTGAGAGTCCCAAAACGAACCATCAATCTTTAAGTCTCCCCCTCTCTGAAGCCCATTTCTCCTGACTTCAGGTTCTTTCATATAAGAATATGCCTACCAGTGGAATCTGTGGTTCAGAGTACATCAGTTTAATCATTTTTAAAACATAATTTCAAATTGCTTTCCTTAATGGTTATAGCAATTCTCAACTCCACCATGCATGAGCATTTCTGCTTTCCTACAGTCCCACCAATACTCTTTCCATCTTCTGTCATCTTGCCAGTTTACTTAATAGGAAGTGAAACCTTGGAGTTGTTTTGATTTGCATTTGTCTTGATTGTAAATAGCCTGCATTTCTTTTTGTTTGTATCCTTTGACTACTTATTAGATGAATAATATCACTCATTCCTGCTTGAGTGGTGTTTTAAGGCTTGCAAAGTGATTTCCTCACAACCACATCAGCTAGGTTAAGCAAGGATTATAACAACATAACCTCAAATGTAAGAAGATATTACTCAAAAGGTTATAAAGATCTCTTCTCCCATTTCATCTCAGAATCTCAAAATTCAATCCAGTCCATAACCTGAGAATTGTCTCTATTGCAAGTGGTCATTCAATCTTTGCTTAAAAATTTTCCAGTGAGAAAACATCCTTACATTATACTTTTTAAAGAGCTCTGACTATAGGATAGCTTTTCCCTTTACCTCAAGCCTAAATTTATCTTTTTGAAACTTTTACCCGTTGCTCCTAGATTAGGAGATCAAGAAAAAGAGTCTATTCCCTCAACCACCCTATAATACTTCAAATGACTTAAAGACAGTTATCATGTTCCCCCTAAGTTGTCTCCTGCCTAAACATTCCCAATTTCTTCATCAGAGGAATTAATTTTTTTTATCTTTGACCTTATGATAAATTATTGGTTATGGAGGATTTAAGAATGGGGCCTCCTTCTGTTTCTTTCAGTCTTTAGGGCCAATTCTTCTCTCAGTTGAGTTTTTAATCTATGAACCCTCAATTCAAATCCAACTTTATTTCCACTGTAGTGGATGTGAGTTTGCTTTTCTGAAGCTTAGCTTCTTGCTTCTCTTCTCTTTACTGCTAATTTTTCCTCAGAAGTACAGGCTGTCCCTAAGTTAAAGAAAGAGTTTGAAATGTCTATAAGTTCTGTTCATCCTTTCCTATGATATTTTAGAAAAACTGTCAATCCATTCTTTTATGTATTTTCATTCCATGCAATCCTTCTCCATATTGTCCTACATAAGCATATATATATATATATATATATATATGCATATATATATATATATATATATATATGGTGGTTTAAGGCAGAGATCTTGCTTCTAAAACTCTATGATTAAAGCAAGACTGACAAGCAAATGTTCTGGTTTGCATAATTTTTAAATGTTTTCTAATTATCAATTATAAAGATAAATAATATTAGTTATCTTATTTTTAATGTGAGTATATGCATATATTATGCACATATTATAACACTATATTAATAAGTAATATATGTATAATAATTTTTACTATGGCAAATAATGTAATTTTTTTTCTCTCCTCCCTCTTTCCCAGTGAAAAATGGAAAGAAGGAATGCTATGTACTCAGAAGTTATGCTTGGTACAGTTTGCAAAAGGTAAAGATTAAAAAACAGAGTTTGGAGAGGGGAAGAGTAGAAATAGGATATTTAGTTTGAGCTCTCATTTTGCTTGGGGGAAGTATTACTGAGAGATGAGAACAAACAAAATTTGTCCTTGTCTTAACTAAAATTATTACTCTGCCTATGGACCTGGGAGGATAAGAGGAAGGAAAGAGACAAAGAGGTAAAGCAAGCCATCATTTCCATTTTGATCATTACATTCACAAGATTTGTGTTTATGTGTGGTCCACAGTGGTGAAGTAATTTTTCCACAGTCACCAGGTAAGTGACAGAGGTAGAAATCTGAAACACAGTCCTAGAACCCAAATATTCATTGGCCTTTCTACTATATCACAGAATCTGTCTCAGCATACTACAGGATATGATTCGTACATTTTTTTTTCAGCTTTCCTGGACCAACAGAAATAAGGAAATCCCCTAAAGTATGGGTTCTTAATCTAGAGTCTGTGAACTTATTTTTTTTAATAGCATAACTGAATTTCCTTTTTTAAAATTAATTTTTATTAAAGATATTATTTGAGTTTTACAATTTTCCCCCTATCTTGCTTCCCTCCCCCCACCCCTCCACTGAAAGTACTCTGTCAGTCTTTACTTTGTTTCCATGTTGTACCTTGATCCAAATTGGGTGTGATGAGAGAGAAATCAGATCCTTAAAGAAGAGAAGAGAAGTCTAAGAGGTGACAAGATCAGACAATAAGATATCTGTTTTTTTCTAAATTAAGGGGAATAGTCCTTGAACTTTGTTCAAACTCCACAGCTCCTTATCTGGATACAGCTGGCACTCTCCTTTGCAGACAGCCCAAAATTGTTCCTGATTGTTGCACTGATGGAATGAGCCAGTCCTTCAAGGTTGAACATCACTCCCATGTGGTTGTTAGGGTGTACAATGTTTTTCTGGTTCTGCTCATCTCACTCAGCATCAGTTCATGCAAATCCCTCCAGGCTTCCCTGAAATCCCTTCCCTCCTGGTTTCTAATAGAACAATAGTGTTCCGTGACATACATATACCACAGTTTGCTAAGCCATTCCCCAATTGAAGGACATTTACTTGATTTCCAATTCTTTGCCACCACAAACAGGGCTGCTATAAATATTTTTGTACAAGTAATGTTTTTACCCTTTTTCATCATCTCTTCAGGGTATAGACCTAGTAGTGGTATTGCTGGGTCAAAGGGTAAGCACATTTTTGTTGCCTTTTAGGCATAATTCCAAATAGCTCTCCAGAAGGGTTGGATGAGTTCACAGCTCCACCAACAGTGTAATAGTGTCCCAGATTTCCCACAACCCTTCCAACAATGATCATCTTTCCTGGTCATATTGGACAATCTGAGCGGTGTGAGGTGGTACCTCAGAGAAGCTTTAATTTGCATTTCTCTAATAATTAATGATTTAGAGCATTTTTTCATATGGCTATGGATTGCTTTGATCTCCTCATCTGTAAATTGCCTTTGCATATCCTTTGACCATTTGTCAATTGGGGAATGGCTTTTTGTTTTAAAAATATGACTCAGTTCTCTGTATATTTTAGAAATGAGTCCTTTGTCAGAATCATTAGTTGTAAAGATTGTTTCCCAATTTACTACTTTTCTTTTGATCTTGATTACATTGGTTTTATCTGTGCAAAAACTTTTTAATTTAATGTAATTGAAATCATCTAATTGTTTTTTAGTGATGTTCTCCAACTCTTCCTTAGTCATAAACTGTTCCCTTTTCCATAGATCTGACAGGTAGACTAGTCCTTGATCTTCTAATTTGCTTATAGTATTGTTTTTTATGTCTAACTCCTGTAACCATTTGTATCTTATCTTGGTAAAGGGTGTTAGGTGTTGGTCTAATCTAAGTTTCTTCCATACTAACTTTCAATTATCCCAGCAGTTTTTATCAAAGAGGGAGTTTTTATCCCAATGGCTGGACTCTTTGGGTTTATCAAACAGCAGATTACTGTAATCATCTCCTGCTTTTACACCTAGTCTATTCCACTGGTCCATCACTCTATTTCTTAGCCAATACCAAGCAGTTTTGATGACTGATGCTTTATAATAAAATTTTAGATCAGGTAGGGCTAAGCCACCTTCTTTTACATTTTTTTTCATTAAGCTCCTGGCAATTCTTGACTTTTTATTTCTCCATATGAATTTACTTACAATTTTTTCTAACTCATTAAAGTAATTTTTTGGAATTTTGATTGGTAGGGCACTAAGCAGATAGTTTAGTTTTGGTAGAATTGTCATTTTTATTATATTAGCTCTACCTATCCATGAGCAGTTGATATTTGCCCAGTTATGTAAATCTGATTTAATTTGTGTGAGAAGTGTTTTACAATTGTTTTCAAAAAGATTCTGAGTCTGTCTTGGCAAATAGACTCCCAAGTATTTTTATATTGTCTGAGGTTACTTTGAATGGGATTTCTCTTTCTAGCTCTTCCTGCTGTATTTTGCTAGACATATAAAGAAAAGTTGAGGATTTATGAGGGTTTATTTTATAACCTGCAACTTTGTTAAAATTGCTAATTGTTTCCAGTAGTTTTTTGGATGATTTCTTGGGATTCTCTAGGTAGACCATAATGTCATTTGCAAAGAGTGAGAGTTTTGTCTCTTCCTTCCCAATTCTAATTCCTTCAATTTCTTTTTCTTCTCTAATTTCTGATGCTAACATTTCTAATACAATGTTGAATAGTAGTGGTGATAATGGGCACCCTTGTTTCACCCCTGATCTTATTGGGAATGCCTCTAGCCCCTCCCCATTGAATATAATGCTTGTTGATAGTTTCAGATAGATACTGCTAATTATTTTAAGGAACAGTCCATTTATTCCTACACTCTCTAGTGTTTTAAATAGGAATGGATGCTGTATTTTTTCAAAAGCTTTTTCAGCATCTATTGATATTATCATATGATTTCTGATGCATTTGTTGTTGATATAATTGAGTATACTAACAGTTTTCCTAATATTGAACCAACCCTGCATTCCTGGAATAAATCCTACTTGATCATAATGTATTATCCTAGTGATAACTTGTTGTAATCATTTTGCTAAGATTTTATTTAGGATTTTTGCATCTATATTCATCAGGGAAATAGGTCTATAATTTTCTTTCTCTGTTTTAACTCTTCCTGGTTTAGGTAACAGCACCATATTGATTTCATAGAAAGAGTTAGGCAGAGTTCCATCTTTCCCTATGTTTCCAAAGAGTTTATATAGAATTGGAACCAATTGTTCCTTAAATGTTTGGTAGAATTCACTTGTGAATCCATCAGGCCCTGGAGATTTTTTTTAGGGAGTTCAATAATGGTTTGTTGAATTTCTTTTTCTGAGATAGTGTTGTTTAGGTATTTAATCTCTTCTTCATTTAACCTGGGCAACTTATATTTTTGTAAATATTCATCCATTTCACTTAGATTATCAAATTTATTGGCATAGAGTTGGGCAAAATAATTTCAAATTATTACTTTAATTTCTTCCTCATTGGTGGTGAGTTCACCTTTTTCATTTATGATACTAGCAATTTGGTTTTCTTCTTTCTTTTTTTAATCAAATTGACCAGAGGTTTATCAATTTTATTGGTTTTTCCATAATACCAACTTTTGGTTGTATTTATTAATTCAATAGTTTTTTTCTTTCAATTTTATTAATTTCTCCTTTAATTTTTAAAATTTCTAATTTAGTATTTAATTGGGGATTTTTGATTTGTTCATTCTCTAATTTTTTAGTTGCATGTTTAGTTCATTGATTTCCTCTTTCTCCAATTTATTCATGTAAGCATTTAGAGCTATAATATATCCCCTGAGAGTTGCTTTGAATGAATCCCATAGGTTTTGATATGTTGTTTCATTATTATCATTATCTGGGATAAAATGGTTAATTCTTTCTATAATTTGTTTTTTGGTCCACTCACTTTTTAAAATGAGGTTATTCAGTTTCCAATTTGTTCTGGGTCTATATCTCCTTGGCCCAGTATTGCATATGACTTTTATTGCATTGTGATCTGAGAAAGATGTGTTCACTATTTCTGCCTTTCTGCAGTTGATCATTAGGTTTTTATGTCCTAGTACATAGTCAGTTTCTGTATAAGTTCCATGTGCTGCAGAGAAAAAGGTATATTCTTTTCTATCCCCATTCAGTTTCCTCCATAAGTCTACCATATCTAATTTTTGTAAGAATCTATTTACCTCCTTAACTTCTATCTTGTTTATTTTATGATTCGATTTATCTAGATCTGAGAGCAGGAGGTTGAGGTCTCCCACTAGTAGAGTTTTGCTGTCTATGTCTTCCTGTAGTTCTTTCAGCTTCTCCTCTAAGAATTTGGGTGCTGTCCCACTGGGTGCATATATATTCAATATTGAAATGACTTTATTGTCTATGGTACCTTTTAGGAGGATAAAGTTTCCTTCCTTATCTCTTTTAACACTATCTATTTTTGCTGCTGCTTTGTCTGAGATAAGGATTGCTACCCCTGCTTTTTTTACTTCAGCTGAAGCAAAATATATTTTGCTCCAACCTTTTACCTTTACTCTATATGTATCTCTCTGCTTCAAATGAGTTTCTTGTAAGCAGCATATTGTAGGATTCTGGTTTTTAATCCACTCTGCTATTCACTTATGTTTTAAGGGAGAGTTCATCCCATTCACATTCAAGGTTATGATTACTAATTCTTTATTGCCCTCCATTCTATCTTCCCTCCGTTTGTATTTTTCCCCCTTTCTCCCCCCTTTATCCACATAACTGAATTTCAATATAATTAACTTCCTTTGTAATTCTATGAATTATATCTTATTCACTTAGGAATAGTGTTCTGAGGAGACTATAGGTTTTATTAGATTGCCCAAAGGTCAGTGACACAAAAAAGTTCAGAACTTCTATCCTAAGGTATATTCAGTTCCTGCATGTCCCAAGAGTCTCTGATAGAGGTTAGGTAGTAATAATGATGATGATGATCACCTCTTACATTTATAGAGCACTGAGTAGTTTTCAAAATGTTTCCATAGATATTATTTCATTTGAAATTCTTGATTGATTATATTTTATTTATGTGCTTTTTTGTATACATTTTTGGTATACATATTGTCTTCCCCAGTGTAATATAATCTCTTTAAAGATAGAGAATATTTTTCAAAATTTAATTAAATTTTAAAAATGAACGGAGGACAGCTAGGTGGCACAGTAGATCGAGTACTGGCCCTGGAGTCAGGAGGACCTGAGTTCAAATTTGACCTCAGACACTTAATATTTACCTAGTTGTGTGACCTTGGGTTTGTCACTTAACCCTATTGCCTTGCAAAAAACAACAAAAAAAATAACAATTATTTGTTCCCCCATTAAAACAACAACAAAAACAAAATCCTTGTACCATATATGTATAGTCAACCAAAACAAATTCACATATCAGTTGTATTAAAAAATGTATGTCTCATTTTTATATATTAGGCCTATTAACTCTTTCAGGAGATGAGTAGTGTTTTTCATCACTCTGGCATCATAATTAGTCATCGAATTGATCAGAGTTCTAAGGTAATTCAAAACTGTTCATTTATAAAATGTTGTTATAATATAAGTTATTCTGGTTTTTCCCAAGTTTTTCTAAAACTATTAATTTTATACAATACAATAGTATTCTATTATATTCATATACTATACTTTGTTCATCAATTTCCCAATAGGCACTACCTTGTTTTTTTAATATTTTCCCACCACAAAAAAAGGCTGCTATAAATATTTTGTACATATTTATATGCTAGCATTTCTATGACTATGTGCTAGGCATTGTGCTTATCACTTTACAAATATTATCTCATTCAATCCTCACAAAAAATCTTGGAAGGAAAATGCCATTATTTTCCCTAGTTGAGGAAACATAGACATGCAGTGGTTAAATGATTTGTTCATGGTTACATAGCTAGAAATCATATTTGAACTTTTGTCTTTCTGACTCCAATCCCAGTTCTCTATGCTGTTTAACCTAAATGACTTACGCATGCACATTGGTCCTTTTCCTTTGATTTCTTTGCTACACAATTAGTAGTGGGACCAGTAGGTGTGCATAGTTTAGCATTTTGGGCATAGTTTCAAATTATTTTTCACTATGACTGGACCCATTCATAGATACCCCAACAGTGCATTAATGTGCCTAGTTTTGCAAAGTACCCTCTATTATTTGCCTCTTTTTTTGTCAACTTATCAATTTGTTGGTTGTAAGATAGAACCTCAAAGTTGCTCTAATCTGATTTCTCTAATTATTAGTGATTTGGAGCAATTTTTGATATGTATTGTTGATAGCATGAATGGCCTCTGTAAACAATTGACTTTTCATATCCTTTGACTACTTATCATTTGGGGAATGGCTTTTATTCTTACATATTTGAATCTTTTCCTTATATATCCTAGAATGAGAAAATCATCAAAGAAAATGTTTCCTTAATTATGTTTTCCTAATAATTTTAGCTGAATAGCTTTTGCCTATCCAAAATCTTTCTAATTAATGTAATTAAATTTCCTATCTTGTCTTTTGTCATCTTGCTATCCCTTATTTGTCCATGAACTCTTTCCCTATCCACAGATTTAAAATGTAATGTTTTCCTTGCTTCTCTAATTTATTTATGATGTTTCTATTTATTCTTAGATCCTGAATCCATTTAGAGCTTATCTTTATATGAGATGTTGAATGATGTTTGTCTCTTTTCTGTCAAACTTCTTTCCAGTTTTCCCAGCAGCTTTTATCAAGTGGTTTATTTTTATCCCAGTATCTAGGACCTTTTGAGTATTTTGGGTTGATCAAACACTCTGATACTGTATTTGTTTGCTTCCGTATGCTGTGTACTTAGACTCTTTCTCCTTTGTTGTATACTCTGTGTCTAGCATAGTGCTTTGCACAGAGTAGGCACTTAATGAATTTCTATTGTCTGATTCTTATAAAAACTGAGCCAGGGCAGAAATTATTATCCCTATTTTACAGATGAGGGAAGTAAGACCTAGGGAGGTTTTGTGATTTAACCAAGGGTATTTAAGCAAGTGAGTGCTGAGTAATTATTTTTTTGGCCTAGACTTGTGGTGTCACTGGAATAAGGAAACTCACTATTCAGCAACCCTTCCACTACAACTAGTTTTAGAGAATTACCTGGAACATTAAAACATTTAGTGACATATTCAGAATCCAATGGGTTCCAAGTTTTGAAAGAACCTATGCTTTTTTTTTTTTAAGTTTTTGCAAGGCAAATGGGATTAAGTGGCTTGCCCAAGGCCACACAGCTAGGTAATTATTAAGTCTCTGAGACCAGATTTGAGACCAGAACCTATGCTTTTAATCTAGAACCTAGATCTGACTCTTTCCAACTTTAGAGACAGTTTTTGATGGTTTTTTGACTTCATTATGGTTAAAACTTCAAAGACTAAAGTCCATCCAAGTTTTAGTTCATTATGCTTTTGCCTAATGCCTCAAGTGATCTATACTCTCTATAAGGCTTAACTTACTCTCCTGGCTTCCAAAAATCCAATGTATCACAGAATACATAGGTAAAAATGAATATCCTTGCTTTGAACCTCTTGGAAAATCCTCTGCTGCTTCTTCATTTCAGGTCAGGCTAGTTCTTGTTGAATGTATTTGTGTACAATGAGGATTGTTAAATTAATATGAAATGCTAATTTCATGAATGAAACTAATGAGAACTGATGATATCCTTAGTGACATAGAAGAAAAGGAAAAGAGAAGAGAGTACAGACCACAGCCCTGGAGAATTCCCATGGTTGACTAGAATGACCTGGATAAAATCCCCCAAAGACTAAGAAGGAACAGTCAAACAGGTAGAAGGAGGAAAGAGGAGAAAGCAGTCAAAAAACCCAGAGGGAAGAGAGAATCAAGAAGGGGGTGGCACTTCAATGACTGCAGAGTGGTCAAGAAGGATGAGGATTGAGAAATGGACATTATATATTTATATATACATATATATATATATATATATTATATATATATAATTTAAGAACTCATTGGTAACTCTAGAGAGAATAATTTTGTTGAATAATGAGGTAGAAAGTCAGGATATATAAAGTAAAAAGAGAAAGAGGAAAGGAAGTGTACAGATCTTTTATAGTCAGCCTTCTCAAGGAGCAGAGGGGATAAAAGCCCTGATATTCTGAAAAGGGAAATAGGAATGGATGCAAAACAAGGAAGAAGAAGAAGAAAGAGGAAGAAGAAAGACTACAAACACTGAAAAACAGCTTCAGTTTGACAATTTTGCTGTGGGCTGATTATATTTCTAGGGTAATCAATCTCATTTTCTAATTAACCCTGATCCTGAGCAAGGAATATTTTTCTTCTTTTGTATTTTCAGTCTTCCTTTTCTTTTCAACAGTCTTTGACCTTCTTGTGTTCCTGTTGGGTTTAGTCCTTTCATCCTCTAAACCTGTGAGATGATACCTTGGTTGTTCTGTCAGTTTCAGTGTTCAATCTTTATTGAACATATATATATATATATATATATATATATATATGTATGTATGTATGTATGTATATATGTAGTGGGTGTTCCATAAGACAGATGATGCATGAAAAAGACAGTACCAGACTGCAAAATCCATTCTTCTTCCTGTGGAAAATGTGCAAAACTCATTTGATAAAGTAGATCAAGTGTTGGATAAAGGCAACATAAATAAGATAAATAAATCTGTTGTCTAATAGTCATAACTATAAAAGTCCAAGATAACATTGACTTACTTAGTTTTGGTCATGTCAAGTGTAAGATATATGTGGGACAACCAAGTTCAAATGTCCAATAAGCAGGTGGAAATAAGAGAATAAAAGTCAGGAGAATTGGACAAATAGATCTGATAGTCATCTGCATAAAGATTCAACAACCCAGATCAAAGAAACCATGATTATCATTGACCTGGGGTTGGGCATTGAGGTAATGAAAATGCCTAAGTGCAAGAATATGGGAAAACCTCTATGAACTGATACAAAGTGAAACGAGCAGAACCAAGAGAACATTGTACACAGTAAAGGCCATATTGTAATGGTGAATGCTCCAATCAATACACTGATTCAAGACAATTCTGAAGGACTCATTGATGAAAAGTGCTCTCCACCTTCATAGGGAGAATTGATGAACTAAATACAAATTGAAGTATAATTTTTTTGTTTCCTTTATTTTTCCTGCCTTTTTTTGCAATATGACTAATAAGGAAATACATGATTCACATGTATAATTGAGATCATATTATTTGCTTTCTCAATGAATGGGAGAGGGACTGGAGGGAGAAAAAGAATTTGGAATTCAAAATTTATAAAAATTATTTTTTATTATTTACCATTATTATTTTCTGTTTTATAATTACATACTATAATTATATTAATTATATTATTATCAAATTATTCAGATATTTAACAATTAGAAACTAAAAATGTATAAATAATAAAAAATTTTGAAACATGATTGGCAAGGAGGAAAAACAAGTTCAGAGAGCCCAAATGGAAGGAAGGTGACCAGAGTGGCAATGCAACTAAAGATTATATAGCCTTTGAGGATCTCCTGCAGGAAGCAGGGACAAAATACTTGATTAAACTGAAGTATCTCACTCCCAGTGGGAGAGCACATTCTTTTGGTTTATATTGTTTGACAAATTCTCATCGGCATAACTTCTCTGATTTCTATTCCCTTTCAGTTTGGATAAATTGACTTATTTGCTATTCTCTATTTATGTTTCTTATATAACTGGCATTGGATGAGAAAGGAGTCAAATTTTAGATATATAACTCAGGGTACTCCTTCCCTATCTAGAAATAATAATCAGGAGAACAGTTTGAGCTGAAGAATTATTTTTTCTGAGTCTAAATATATTTGGGGGGGGCAGATAAATATAATTCTAGCTCAACATCCCCTCCCTCTAAGGAGAACAGAGTGGTAAACTTTGTGGTCCCAAACTTTTGTATCCCTCTTGGCAGGAATCACCCTTGGAGCAGGGTGAGTGGAGGAGACTCTAGAGATGTCTATTCATGCATCCCTGCAAGTTACATATAGATAGACCTGTGTAAATATGTATAACCTATATGTGCAACACATAGCCCACCTTACCTAATAATGATAGCTCATATTTCTTTAGCATTATCCTTACAATAATTCTATGACATAGAATCAAAGGATCATAGAATTAGGAGCTGGAAAGAGCTTTGAGACACAAACTCCTCTTTTTACAAATGGGCAACTGAAGATTGGAGAAGTTAAGTAATTTGCTCCATACTTGAATAGGTTAAGTGGCAGAACTAGGAGCTAGGATTCATCCTCAGGTCTCTGATTCCATATCCTAATGTTCTTTTTCTCATTGTACCAATCTGCCTTCCACATGGTAGTTGGTTCAATATCAAAGCAAAGCCTCAAGTCTAAGCTTCCTTACTTCAGATCTAGTGATCTTATTCTTCTACAAAAGAAAAGAACTGTTCTGCTTGAACTCCAAGGGAAGAGCTAAAAGCAATAGGAAGATTGGAAGCAGTAAAGATAGATTTTTGCATCTATTTAAGGATAAACTTTTTAACAATAAGAACTTTGCAAAAATGGAGCTAATAAGCTAATGAAATCCTCATGTCTAGAAGTTTTTCAGCAGAAAGTGGATATGATAGAGAGAATTTCTAATCAGATATATCAGATTCTGTGATACTAGGGTTATAGGAGAGAAATGGTGGGAAAGGCTGAGGAAGGAGACCCTGAGCCCTCATTTCTTGTTTCCCAAACTCACTATTGCCTCTGTTAACATAGAATGGTAAAATGATCTTTAACTTTCTGAGCCATACTTGGGAGGTGGGGGGCTGAGGAAGGAGACCCTGAGCCCTCACTCCTTGTTTCCCAAACTCACTATTGCATTTGTTAACATAGAATGGTAAAATGATCTTTAACTTTCTGAGCCATACTTGGGAGGTGGGGGGGTGGAAATTATTATGCAAAAGAAAGAACATTAATTCTAGGGGTTGTAAAGGTAGGGAAACTGCTCAATTTTAGTCAATGATGAAGGAATGATATATAGTAGAACTAAGAGCAAAGGATAAAAGTCACAAAGAAGCAAGCTTAAGCTTGATTCAAAGAAAGACATTTTTATTTTTTTATTAGTTTTTTTTGACAAGTCAATGGGGTTAAGTGACTTGCCCAAGGCCACACAGCTAGGTAATTATTAAGTGTCTGAGGTTGGATTTGAACTCAGGTCCTCCTGACTCCAGGACTGGTGCTCTATCCACTGCACCACCTAGCCGCCCCAGAAAGACATTTTTAGCTGGCACAGTGGATAAAGCACTAGTCCTGGAGTTGGGAGGACCTGAATTCAAATACACCTTCAGACATTTAATACTTACTTAACCATGTGACCTTGGGCAAGTCACTAAACCCCATTGCCTTGAAAAATCCAAAAACAAAAAGAAAACATAAGATTGTAATATGGAAGGAAAGAAAAGAGAGAGGGAAGGGGGGGGGAGGAAAGGAGAAAAAGAGAGAGAGGGAGGGAAGAAAACATAAAAGGAAGGAGGGAGGGAAGAACTAAGGAAGGAAGAAAAGAAGCAGCAAAGGGATAGAAGGATGAAGTAAAGAAAGAAGAAAAGGAGGGAAGGGATAGAAGGTTAATGGAAGGAAAGAAGGAAAAGAAAGGGAAAAATCAATTATTAACCTTTGCTAAGTTTATTAACTATTAAGGCAGGCACAACGCTAAACATAGGAAGCATAAATCCAAAAGTGAAGCAGTTACTGTCATCGTGGAGTTTCCTTTCTAATAGAAGATGACAACAGATATTAGAAGGTACAGCTGCAGAACTGTTCATGTATGATCAGATATTGGGTTTGATTTAGAAAGGATTCTTTAGAAGGGTCTCTGAGATCCTTTCCATCTCTCTAATTCTGATTCTGATATTGATGCCATCTCAGAATGAATCCCAGTGGGTCATAGAGTTAGAATTGGGAGGAGCCTGAGAGATCACCTCATTCAGCCTCCTCATTTCATACATGAAGACACCGGGGCCCATGATATGGGAGACCCAGACCTCTTCAAAGGTGCTTTGACAATCCTCTGGAAAAAGGCAGTGTCCTTAACTTTCTCTGTCCATGGCATCTGGAGCTTGCATGGTATGAGGCCTCCGTTTATAGCTCAGTTACTAGGAGTGAAATACTTTACGTGGCTTCAGGGAAATGTGGAAGGAAAGCAAGCTACCCGAACACCACTAGAAGCTGTGCCAGCAATTCAGACATAATTTTTCCAAGATTTTATGATCTGACTCTTGGATTACATTTGTTTTACTGTAGAGGTGTGAGGTCTGAATGATTTGTAAAAAGGAAAGACTCACTTGAGCGGCCTACATGTATGGGTTTGCAATTGGGTTTGAACCATGACATTGTGGAAATACTGGAGGAAGCTAGAGAGTCTTGGATGGGAGTATCGTAAAAACATTAGTCATCTAGCCTTTCACTGCAGCAAAGGAAGATGTGGATTATTACCCTGACCCTGATCCTGATGGATGGGACTTCTTAGTAAGTGATTTTCCAATTTTCTTTGATTCAGCCAACATTTATTGAGTACCTGCCAGACTCAAGGCATTTGCTAGGCTCTGGATAAAAAAAAAACAAAAATGAAACACTTCCTGCCTTCAGGGAGTTTATATTCTCTCAGAGCAATAACAAGGGCAGGATGCCCAGGCTTTGCCCAAGTTGCCAAACTTAGGGGGCACTGTTAGCTCTTGAAATCTTTTAGCCTTATAGAATTAGCAGCTTAGCACCCAGTTAGCAAGAAGAATTAACTAAAATAGGAAATTACCAAATAAAGCATTTCTTTCCCCTATTATGCCACACCCTTACTGAGTTCCTCTTTAATCTGTGCCCCTTCCTTTCATACTCTTTTCCCTCTCCTTAGCATCTTCACTAGACCTTAGAATAGGCCTTTCCAGCAACAACCCAGGACACACAGCTTTAAGATTATTTAAAAAGCTGATCTTTCCATATATTTCATTTCTTCTGTGCTTTTTAAAGTGAGCACAAATCATACTGGCCTAAGTATAAATATTGCTAGTTACAGCTCTGCATTCTACCCAAACACTCTCCATCTAGGTCACTTAACTACAGGGTCAAGCTCCCTTAAAACTGGCACATAAGAATTTAGCTTTCTATCCTATTTCCTCGCAATTACTTGGAAAGCTTCTCAGAAATAAAAACAAAGGATTGCAGAGTGACAGGATCATGAATCATAGAACTTAAAGGTGAACTTGAGATTATATATTCCACCAGCTCTTGGCCATTGTTAAATCATAAACCTCTTAGTCAGTCTGACTGAAGCCTATCGAATTCCTCCTCAGGATAATGTTTTTAAAAACACAAAATAAAATATATAGGATTATAAAGAAACCAATTTTATTAAAATATGATTATAAAAATATTTTAAAAAATAAATTTACAGGGGCAGCTAGGTGGCACAGTGGCGAGAACCCCAGCCCCAGAGTCAGGAGAACCTGAGTTAAAATCCAGCCTCAGGCACTTAAAAATTACCTAGCTGTGTGACTTTGGACAAGTCACTTAACCCCACTGCCTTGCAAAAAAAAAAAAAGTTTACAAATCCCTGAACTAGCCTAACTCTCCTTATTTTTCAGACAAAGAAACTGAGGCCATAGAGGGGAAAGAGAGTGATCTAAGATCACGCTGGTAGATAATTAGAAAATCCATGATCTTTTCCAGTATATCACAGTAAAGTAGGACCGATTATGGGAACTTTAAAGATACAAAAAGTACTGTTAGGTAATCTGTTAGAGATGGACAGTTCAATTCTTTATTAGAGAGGTTTTGTGGTATAGTGGAAGGAGTCATACAAACCTTAAGTATGAAAATTTGGGCTCAAAAATTGAGTCTATTTGTGTGACTATGGGCAAGTTGATAAATTTGTTGACAGGCAATTTAGGCTTGAGTTTCCTTAACTGAAAATATGAAAGACTTGTCAGAGAAATCCAAATTTGGCTTTGTGCTCTTTAGTCCTTTTGTTTCAAAACAAAAAACAAAAAGAGAACAGTGGCTTAGATAAAGATATACTGACAACCTTATCAAATGTGCACGTGAAACAAAACTTGGGAGTGATATCTAATTTGTTGAGTAGTAGAATTGGGATCCCAGAAGAGTTTGACAAGCCAGGAACACTAACCTGAAAGAGTAAGGAAATTTAATAGGAATTAGTCAACCAACTAGCTTTTATTAAGTGCTACTATGTGCCAGACACTGCGTTAAGCAATGTGGATATAAGCACTCTCTCTCTCTCTCTCAAGGAGCTCATAATCTAATGGATAAATAAATGTAGACATGCTTATATTATAAAGATCAACTTTTTTTTAAAGAAAGATTTTATTTAGGGGCGGCTAGGTAGCATAGTGGATAAAGCACTGGCCCTGGAGTCAGGAATACCTGGGTTCAAATCTGGTCTCAGACAGTTAATAATTACCTAGCTGTGTGGCCTTGGGCAAGCCACTTAACTTCATTTGCCTTGCAAAAACCTAAAATAAAAGATTTTATTTATTTTGATTTTTACAATTTCCCCCATTCTTGTTTCCCTCCCCCCACCCCCACAGAAGGAATTCTGTTAATTTTTACATTGGTTCCATGTTATGCATTGATCTCAGTTGAATGTGATGACAGAGAAATCATATCCCTAAGGAAGAAAAATAAAGTATGAGATAGTAAAATTGCATAATAACATAATTTTTTTTCTAATTTGATGGTAATAGTCTTTGGTCTGTTCAAAATCCATAATTTTCTCTCTGGATACAGATGGTATTCTCCATTGTAGATAGCCCAAAATTGTCCCTGGTTGTTGCATTGAAGAGATGAGCAAGTCCATTAAGGTTGATCATCACCTCCATGTTGCTGTTAGGTTGTACAATGTTTTTCTGGTTCTGCTCATCTCACTCAGCATCAGTTCATGCAAAACTTTCCAGGCTTCCCTGAATTCCCATCCCTCCTGGTTTCTATTAGAATAACAGTGTTCCATGACATACATATACCACAGTTTGTTAAGCCACTCCCCAATTGAAGGACATTCACTTAATTTCCAATTTTTTGCCACCACAAACAGGGCTGCTATAAATATTTTTGTACAAATGATGTTTTTACCCTTTTTCATAATCTCTTCAGAGTATAGACCCAGTAGTGGTATTGCTGGAAGACCAACTTCTTAAGATGGAGAAGATGGTTAGATAGCAGATTGTTTGAAAAGATAGCTGGGACTTTTTGTGAATGGTAACTTTGATATGAATCTGAAGCATAATATCCTACTCTATCACAATAGCAGTCAAAAATGCTAATGAGATCTTGTGGTAGAGTAAAAGAAGCATCGATATCAGGAAAAAAGTGAAAGTTCTAAACTCTGCCTGCTCACAGTAGGAGCATTGATTATATTCAGCCATGGCCATCTATCAATTGGCAGTCATTTATCACATACTTCAGTGATGTTAGGCAATATGTTAAGTGTTAGAGGATACAAAGATAATTTCTTCTAGCCAAAGAAACAATATGTAAATAACTAGGTACAAAAAAACATATACAGAGTTGATGAAAAGTAATCTTAGAAGGGAAAGTATAGCAGTTGGGAATTAAGGAACTAGGAGGTTGCAAATGTCCTCAGAAGATTTCCTCAAAAGGCAAGGAAATAGATTGTCAGAAATGAGGGTGGTAAAGTATTCTGGGCATGACATAGGGACATAGGGAATGGGTTCAAGGAACAACTAGTATGGGTAGCTGGTTTGCAGAGTATTTTAGAGGGGAGTAAAGTGTAAGAAGACTGGAAAAGTGGGAAAGGGATCAAATTAAGAAAATTTATATTCCTAAAAAAAGTATTTTATATCTGATCCTTGACCCACTAGACTTTATTGAGTAGGGTGGTGACATAGGCAGAGCTGTGTTTTAAGAAAATTACTTTGGCAATTATATGGAGCTTGAATTGGAATGAAGAGATAATTGAAACAAGGAGATCAAATCCGGGAAAGATGTGATGAAGGCTTGATACACATTGTCGGCTGTCATTACAACTAAAGGGGCCATATATAAGAGATGTTGTGGAAAGGAGAAACAAGACTTAGTAGCAAATGACACCAAGGTTACAGAATTGAGTGACTGGGAGGATAGTGGTGATACCCTTGACAGTAAGTGGAGAGGGTTTATTGTTTGTTTTTTATTGGTGGGGTGTTAAGGGAGAAATGAGTTTTCTTTGGGACATGATGCCTTCAAGAAGCTTATGAACATCTAGTCTGAGATGTCCAAAAGGCAATTGGTGATATGATGGAATTTAGTGTTAGACATATGGATTTGGAATCATCTGCAAAAATGATGATAATTTATCTAAAGGAAATTAATGAATTCACCAAGTTTAGAGAAAAGGCTGGCAAACCCTAGTCTATGGGCCAGATCTAACAAGCCTGTTTTTGTATGACCTGCAAGCTAAAAATGGTTTGCATATTAAATATAGAGAAATAGAGAAGTTCTGGGGCAGACACCTTGGAGCAGATCCACAGTTGAGTAGTCTGAGAAGAAAGAGAGAAAGGAGAGAGCACAGTCACAAAAAAATTAAAAAAATAAAGAAAAACAAAGAAAAAATTATCTTGGAGGAAGTGATCAGCTCTGTTAATTATACAGACATCAAGAATGAAGAATATTGAGAAAAGACATCAAACTTGGCAATTCCAAGATCTGTGACAACTTTAGGAAGAACAATTTCAGTTGAATGAAGAATTCAGAAACAAGATTATAAAAGATTTAGGAGGTGACTAGGTGGCTCAGTGGATAGAACACTGACCCTGGAGTCAGGAGTACCTGAGTTCAAATCAGACCTCAGACAATAATTACCTAGCTGTGTGGCCTTGGGCAAGTCACTTAACCCCATTTGCCTTGCAAAAACCTAAAACAAAATTAGAATTGAATCATGGAAGTAGAGACACCAAGTATAGAGAGTTTTTACTGGGAGTTTGATTGAAAAGGAAGGAAAGCAATAGGATAGTGGTTGACAGATGATCCTTTTTTAAGGATAGGAAAAAATGTACATATTTGTAGGGAGCAAGTAAATAGATTAGTAGATAGGGAGAAATTAAAGATTAGAGATAAAGTGAGGATGATAGTTGAGGCAATCAGGAGGGGATAGGATAAAGGGTACATTTAAGCCTGGGGAAGAGGGTTCACTTCATCAGAGATTGGAGTGAAGGAGAGGTGATTGAGTGGTGATGTCAGAGAGAAATGAGTTGGGGAGAAGGAAACTCTCAATAAATAGTCTCAATTTTTTTTAGTAAAATATGTGTCAAAGTCCTCATCTGAGAGGGTGGAGGGAGGGGGGTTACCATGGGAGGCTGAAAGAGAAATAAGATTAGGAACAGTTGCCAAGGGGGATGGGATAGAAAATCAGTTAGAGGAGGAAGTAGAAGTATTGATTGATTTGCTTTGATGAGGGCAAAGTTAAGATTAGATAGCAAACATTTATAGTGGACTCAATCAGCACAATTGTGTGACTTTTCCCAGCTCTGTTCCCCAGCAAATGATTAGAAACAGAGGATGTCCATGGTGGGAGTAATCCAGGGCTGAGATTTGACAAAGTGTTATTAGTGATAGAACAAAGGAGCAAGGGATATGAGAATAGAATGTTGTTGAACTACCAAGATTGGGAAAAGAAGAAAGTGAGATTGCTGAGATTTGGTTGAACCTGGGAAAGTATTGAGAAATAAAACAATTAGAGGTCACAAGAAATATGAAGAACTAGTTTAGGGGTCATAAAATAATAGTAAAAGATGGACTGGTAAAATATTTTGATCAGATAAAGAAATTCCAAAGTTTATGAACACTGTATTTTATGAAGAACATCAATAAACTGGAAAATATCTAAAGAAGGGGAGCCAGGAGAAAGAACTCAAGTTTGCATCACGTGAAGATCAGTTGAAGGAACTAAGTGATGTCCAGTGTGGAAGAGAGAACACTCAAGTGGGACATGATAACAAGTCTTCAAGTACTGGGAGTGATGCCCTGTGATACTGTAACTAAATTCATTTCAATAAGCAATTATTTAGCATCATATACAAAGCCAATGTGAAGCAGTAGTCTACAAAGATGAAAAGAAGTAAGCCATTGCTTTCCTTAAGGAGCTAATATTCAAGGAAATAGCATGTACAAGGATAAATAGAAGTGCATGATGTCTTCAAAGGAAATACAGAGAGGGCTATCAGTTGAGTGGGTCAAGAAATGCCTTGTGTGGGAGGTTTCTCTTAAACCAATCCTTTAAAAGGAGAAATCTAGGGGGTTCTAAAAGGGGGAAAAAAAAGTTGTCATTCCTGGAATGAACCGAATGCTTCACAGACAAGCACAAATAGGAATATTGTTTAGGGAATGCTGTTCTACATAGCATACAATAGTGGTATTACTAAACGTTTTTTTCAGTAGAGAGACTTTATTAAATAAATTTTTTTTTCAAAACTTTGTAGTGTGAGCACTATTTCAGAACTGAGCAAATACAGTTCCTGCATTAATTTGTGCAGCTTTATTCCCACCACTCCTGACAGCTTTAATTGAGCCAGACAATTAATTTCTCCACTCAACTTAAAAGTGAAAAAAAGTTTTGCCCCAATCCCTTAACTAAGTGGTAGAAGTCTTCAACCACACCCCCCAAGGAATTGAGGAGAATGCCTTGGCCTCAGCACTGATTCCTTCTCCTGCCACCTTGGCTGGAAGAGGACCTTGTGAACTTCAGATTACTTGAGGATTTTAGATTTTTTTTCACCGTATACTGAGTAATAAACCCAGGACAGAAGCAGCTGGCATAAATTAATTCATTGGGAACCTAGAATAAATTAGACACATTGATGAAAGGTAGCTTTAAGATTCTACATAGAGCCCAGCAAAGACATTATGCAATACTTAAGAGGAACTTCAGGAGTACCATATAAAAGGAAGGAAAGTACTTCTGACAACCTGGAGCTGGGAATTCCCCTTTACCAAATGTGTACCCTTTGTTTGAGCCTATCTTCCCTGTACTCTATATTTTTTGGTGGAAGATTGTATCATAGACTTTTGGAGAATTTTTTTGTACTAATTCATAATAAAAACTTGTTTCTTTAAATTAAGTTGGCTAACTAATATCAATTGATAATCATGAGGGAAAATATACTGATAGAGCCTTGTGAGCTATAGAATTAAAAAACAAACCCCAAATCGCTCAAGTTTACCCCAAGATCCCTTAGGAGACATAGAAGCTTTGCTTTACAGGTCTCAACTTGCCAGTTCTAGTGTGGATTGGAATAGTAGATTCATATGTATGTGTGCTACACAGTAAAGAAGAATTAATAATACCTATTTTCCTGCAGGCCTATGGAAATGATCCTATGGATATGATCTGAGTAGAATTCCCATCAAATGCAAATTTGTTACAAAACCTCAACTGGGTTCTCACTGCTGCTAGGCAATGCTACTATGTCTTTATTATCAACTCACTCTCCACAATGATTATTTTTTAAAAATTTATTTATTTAAAGCAATGGGGTTAAGGGACTTGCCTAAGGTCACATAGCTACGCAATTATTAAGTGTCTGAGGCTGGATTTGAACTTCAGGGCCGATACTCTATCCACTGCACCTCCTAGCTGCCCTCTACAATGACTTTTACAAATCTTTTAATCCTTCAAAACTCTCATGGCTCCCCCTCCCACACATATTTACAGAAAAAATGAGATAATTTGTCATAAATTCCCTCTTGCCTCTTCTTCTTCATCTCCTATCACTAATTGCTTTTGCCAATTTTTTCCTTCATTTACCCCATTGCACATGATGAACTTACCTTACTTATTATCAAGGCTAACTGCTCTACTTATTCAAGTGATTCCATTCTATCTCATCTCCTCCAACCGATTTCTATCATCCCTACCCTTTCACTTATTTTTAATCTATTCTTCTACTGGCTTATTTCCTACTGCTTAAAACATGCCCAGTTTCCTTAATCCTCAAAACAAGCAAACAAATAAACAAACAAACGAAAAAAATCCTCACTTGATCCTCTGATCCCTGCTATCATCTTGTATCTTTTCTTCCCTTTGTAACTAAATTCCTTGAGAAAGTTGCTTATTGTAGGTGTCTCTATTTTCTCTCTTCTCACATTCCTCTTAATCCCTTACAATCTGGTTACTAAATTTATTAATCCACCGAAACCAGTCTTCCAAAATTACTAATGATCTCTTTTTTTTTTTTGCCAAATTTGATGCTTTTTCTCAATTATTCATTCTCCTCAATCTCTCCACAAACTTTGACATTGTTGAGTACTCTCTCCTATTTGATACATTCTTCTCTCTAAGTTTTCAGAACACCACTCTCTCTTGGTTCTCCTCCTATCTATATGATTGTTCCTTCTCTGTCTCCTTTGCTGAATCCTCTTCCAGATCATACCCTCTCACCATAGTTGTCCTTCAGGGTTCTATCCTAGGTTTTCTTCACTTCTTTATTTTTTTTCCTACTTCACCTACTTCACATCAACTCCTATGGTTTTAATTACCATCTCTATGTTCATGATTCTCAAATCTAACTATTCTATCTCAGATTCTCTCCTGACTTCCACTTTCACTTCTCCAACTGACTTTCAGATATCTCAAATTATATGTCCATTAAACTTCTTAAACTCATTATGTACCAAATTGAATTCATCTTTTCCCTTAAACTCTTCCCACTCCTCCTCCTACTAGTAATTATAGTAATAGTAATCTCTTTTCCTTCTAATACTACAGAGGGCAAAATTATCTTCCCAGTGTCTCAGAAATGAAGGAAACATTCTGGGCTCCCCACTCTCTCTCACCATATCTCTCTCCATATTCAAGCTGATGCCAAGGTCTGTTGATTTCACTCATATTATATATACCCCCTTTTCTCTTCTGACACTGGCACTGCTCTAGTGCAAGCTCATCTCCTCAGGCCTGGATTATTACAATAGCCTACTGATGCTTAGTATAATGCTTCAAGTCTCTCCTCTCTGCAGTTCATCCTCTATTGTGTCACTAAAGCGATTTTCCTAAAGGGCAAGCCTGATTGTGTCACACCACTATTCAATCTAGTGACTTCTCAATCCAAGCACTTTTCAGTGCTTCTAGGTTCAAATACAGAATTGACTATCATTCAAAGACCCCTCTTTCATTTCTTCTTTTCATATCTTATCCCCTCACATGTATACTTTGAGCCTAGGACAAAGGCATCCTGGCTGTTCCACAAACAAAGCACTCCATCTCTAGTCTCTGGGAATTTTCTCTGACCCTCTTCCTGGAATGTTCTTCCTCCTCCAGGACAATTACTGACCTCTTTAGCTCCCTTTAAGTCCCAACTAAAATCCCACTTTCTACAGTAAATCTCAAATTCATTCCAGTGCCTTCCCTTTGTTAATTACCTCCTCATTATCCTCTGTAGATAGATAAAGCTTGATATATATATATATATATATATATATATGTATATATATATATATATATATTTGTTTTCATGTTGCTTCCTCCATTAGATTATAAAATTAGATTACAAATTCCTTGAGGGCAGAGGTTTTTTTTTTTAGTGTTTTTTTTTTTTGCAAGGCAATAGGGTTAAGTGGCTTGCCCAAGGCCACACAGCTAGGTAATTATTAAGTGTCTGAGACCAGATTTGAACCCAGGTACTCCTGACTCCAGGGCTGCTGCTCTATCCACTATGCCACCTAGCCACCCCTAGAGATTATTTTTCTGTTTCTTTTGGTATCTAACCCTTAACACAGGGCCTGGGACATAGTAAGTAAATGTTTATTGATGTATTGATTAAAAGGATTTGTTCTTTGTGCTTTAGGAAAAAAATCTGAATTGTAAAACATTTGGGGTTTTTTTTGGGGGGGGTTAGGTTTTTGCAAGGCAAATGGGGTTAAGTGGCTTGCCCAAGGCCACACAGATAGGTAATTATTAAGTGTCTGAGACTGGATTTGAACTCAGGTACCCCTGACTCCAGGGCCGGTGATCTGTCTACTACACTACCTAGTTGCCCCATGAATTATAAAATATTTGCAAAATAAATTGTTGCAATACTGCTCTTCCTCTAAGCTAACATTTCTTATACTGAAGATGAGATAAGACAAATGAATTCAGTTCAACAAACATTTATTAAACTGTGCCTGGAATTGTTTTAGGTTCTAGGGATTCAAAGAAAGCTGGGGGAAGGGGGTGGAGAAAAGGAACTAGACCCTGACCTGAAGGAATTTACCTTCTAATGGGTAGATTAAATATAAAGTGAGGAAATAATTGTAATTCACAATCTGGTTTTGGTTAACTGGGAATGAGTCATAGGTACTGAGGCATGTCAGTGATTTTGAGTTTTTGACTTGTACCATAACCGAACCTTGGTCATTTCTAAATTGCTGGATTCTGAATGCACGGAGTACTAGGAGGACATACAGTGCAATTAGGTGGCACAGTGAAAAAAAGTACCAGGGCTAGAGTCAAGAAGATCTGAGTTCAAATCCATTCTCAGACACATAAGCTATGTGATCCTGAACAGGTCATTTAATCTTCTGCTTTATCATCTATTAATGAAGTGGGGAAGAAAATGACAAACTACTCTTTGCCAAGAAAACCTCATGTAGAGTGGGAGACAATGGAAATGTCTGAACAAAACAAAACTAAACTAAACTAAAATTAAGGAAAGGAAAAGGACTACTTAGAACTCCAGCTTGAATTTTCCCTTCAGGTCTCAGCCCAAGTTCCCTGATCCTCTGTTTCTGCTCACTTAGCATTTGATTATCTGTTGTTTTTCCATTCCAGGAGCTTTCTTTGGCCTCAGTATAAAATAACAAGTACTCTTTTAGGTCTTTAAAGCTCATTCAATCTGGCACCCATTTATCTTTGCAACCTCCTTATAGATCACTCCCATTCCTATAGTCCAGCCAAATTTATCTTCTTTTGGTTCCTCAGACATGGCATTCCACATACTATCTCTGCACTGACCATCCCCCATGTCTAGAATGTACTCCTTCTTCACCTCTGCCTCACAGAATCCCTTCCTTCAGGATTTAGCTTAAACATCATTTTCTGCAATGAAACTTTGCCAATTTTCCCAGCTGCCAGTGCCCATATTTTGTCTTTACTCTGGATATGGATAATATGTATACACATGCATACCACCCAATAAAAATATCCCCAAACTAAAGAAAACTTGATCAACTAATCCCTGAACAAGGCTGAAACCCAAGAAAAAGGATTAAGCACTGGGGTTGATTATTTGTGATTTCTAGACTAGAAAACAAACCTTACTTTATGCACTTGCACTATCCGTGTATTTCACAATAAAGCAAACAGGCTGGTTTATATTTAAATATAATAAGAAAAATGTCATTACTATCAGTTAGGCACTAATATTTTACTGATGTAGAGTCTACAACTTCATAATAGGAGGGACAAAGATGATGAGCATGTGTAGTGATTTGGGTTAATGTAATCCCCATATGCAAAAGTCTGAAGAGTCTGCTTCTGGAAAGACATGATGATATACATTGGAATTGCTCTACTCCCCAATTTGGATCATGTGCAGACATTCTGTAATTGGTTCTAGTCTACTAATCACATGATGAAGAGACAGGCTGTTGATTGGCTTTGGACAGCAATGAGGACAGCAATGTCAATTCAGCTGGTTGTGTTCCAGGAAAGAAGCAAGGACTACTGAAAGCCTCCTTCTTAGAGGTCTTAGGCCTTCATCTTGCAACTGGAGCTGCAGCTATGGTGTCTAAGAGCACATGACTTTGCGGTCTCTATTGGGTCTCCTTCTTGATTTTAGGTGAAAAAGATCGACGCAAGTTGCAAATTTGTGAACCCTTAAAGGTCAGTAGATAGAGCCACCAGAAATTTGGGAAATAGAATCCATGCTAGGATTTATCAGAAGTCAGTGTGAAAGGAAGCTTCAAGTAACCTGCTTGACCTAGAGATATAGATGCATCTTTCCATCAGTCAGGCCATAGGTGGAAGTGAACTTGATGGGGCAAGTACTAGATAGAAAATGCAATGACTATACCCATCTTCCCTAGGAACTGAAGTGGTGGTAGTATAAGAGAGAATGTAACTTTAGGTGTAAAGAGGAAATGTCTGGAAGGTCTGTTCCTCATATCTTCAAAGTAAATATCCCTCTCAAAAAGTCATGATATTAATTGGTTAAATAATACTAGGGCACTAATCATTTATGGCTAACAGTGGAAGAAACACTTAAGAATGGAGGTTTAAGCTAATAGTATTAGGGAAAGACTTTCCTGATCACTTAGAAGTGTTTCTACATTCTTAGGGGGGGAAAGACAGGCAACTCTGGGAGGGTGAGTCCAGAGTATTGTCACATACACAATGTATGTGTGTATACACATATGCATATACCTCTGAATAAATACTTATACAAAACACATAGGCATATTTCAGCCATCTGTTTGGTCATATCTGACTCCATGAACTCATTTAGGGTTTTCTTGGCAGAGATACAAGAGTAGTTTGCCATTTTCTTCCCCAGCTCATTTTATAAGTGAGGAAGGCAAACAGGGTTAAAGGACTCACTTAGGGTCACATAGCTAGGAAGTGTCTTAGGTCAGATTTGAACTCAAGAAGATGAGTCTTCCTGACTCCAGACTTGATGCTCTAACTACTGTACTACTTGGCTGCCCCATATATAGCTATTACACACAAATAAAGTCATGTACACACATTAAATTTATATGTTGTCTACCATTGAGGAATTTAAGAATGTAAGCTCTTTTAGGGCAGAAACAATTTCATTTTGTTTTTGTATTTTCAGTACCTAATACATAGAACATGTTTTATTTGTGCATATTGATTGTTCTCTGCTTCATGTGGTGAAGGTCTCACCTCCCTAGCTAAGTTTCTTGAGTGGTAGAGCTATGTTTTTACATCTTTGCCAACATAGAAATTCCCAGCACAGAATTAGCACATAGTGAATACCAATGAATACTTAGCGGTATTTAATTAAAATTGAGTTCAGCAAACAAAACAATAAATGCATCTACTATGTGCAAAGCACAGTGCTAGATGCCTAGGATTTGAAAATAAAATCAAAACAATTTCTCCTCTAAAGGAGTCTATTAGTCCCCTGGGGAGAGAAAGATACAGTATTAAAATAAAGACAAAATAATTTCAGGAGAGGACACTTATAATAGAGGGGGATCAGAAAAGCCTTCTCCTGGCATGTGGTACCCAAGAAAAACTTTAAAGGAAATTAGCTATTCTCTGAGGAGGGAATGCATTCTTGGGTTGTAGGAGGACTTGTAGGAGACAGGAGATAGAGTGATAAGTTTGAAAAACTACATGGAAGACAGTTTTACTGAAACAGTGCATGAAGTGGAGTTATATGAAATAAATCTGAAAAAATAAGTAGATTCAGATTGTGTAGAAATTTAAATGTCAGGGTGGCTAGGTGGCACAGTGGATAGAGCACCAGCCCTGGAGTCAGGAGGACCTGGGTTCAAATATGACCTCAGACACTTAATAATTACCTAGCCGTGTGGCCTTGGGCAAGCCACTTAACCCCATTGCCTTGAAAAATCTAAAAAAAAAAAAAGTCAGAGGATTTAGTATTTTCCAGGTAGAGGTCTCACCCACATTTGTATATAGGCAACTGGAATTTAGGGGAGAAATTAGGGAGTCTTTGCATGGAAATTATATTGAATAGATCTTGAAGGTAGAATATAGAAGAAGAAATGATGATATCATCAAGACAGAAAAAGTAGATTGTTCAGGACAGAGTCTTGGGGCATACCCACACTTAATGAATGGAAGATAATTGATGATCAGTAAAGGAAACTGGAAAGGGTTTTGGTTCAAGTAGAGTGAAAGCAGAAGAGCAGTCTAATAGAAAATAAGGGACAAGAGAGTACTTAGGAGAAAGGGGTTGTTGGTAAAGTCCAAAATTGCTGAGATTAGAATGGAGACTGAGAAAAATCCATTGGATTTAGAAATTAAGAGATTATTGGTTACCTCTGAGAGATCAGTTTAAATAAAGGAATGGAGTCAGAAGTTAGATTGCAAAAGGTAAAGAAGTGAGTGAAAGATAAGAAAATTGAAGCAACTAATATAGGACAGGAAACTTTCTTGAGATTTGATTGAGCTGGGGGCAAATTAGGGTAATTTGGAGGGATGACACAGTCAAGTCAGATAAGCTTTGGGATCAGATCTATCTCTGTCACTTAGTAGTTGTGTGTGACTGAACAAATTCCCTAAAATCGCAAGAATGCTTGAAAATTGAAGATAAACATATTTCCTTAAAAAGATCATGTAAAGAGCTTAAAGTACTCTCTAAGTGTCTTCTGTTATAATTTTAAGTTTGTTAATGAGTTTGGAAATAAAGAACTAGATGATTAGTGTGGAAAGGAGGAAAGGTCATTAGAGACTAGAATTAGCAGATAAGGCTTTGTGAGGAAATAGCATAAGAGATGGGCTTTAAAGGGTCATAAATAATTCAACAAGTTAAAAAGGAGGCAGTTTATGAAGGGCTTCGAACTCCAAACAGATTTTATATTTGATCCTGGAGACAATAGGGAGTCACTAGAGAAATTTGAAATAGAATCTGATATGACCAATAATTTCACAGCTGAGTGAAGAATGGATTGGAGTGTGGAGAGACGGGAAGAAGGAAACAATCAGTAAACCATTTTAGTAGTCTAGGTGTGAATTGGTGAGGACATGCAACAGGAATTGTATTAACAGGGAAGAGAAGGGGACATATGTGAAAGTTATTATAAAGGTAGAAATACAGGATTGGACAATTGATTAGATAGAGGGGGAAAGAAAAAGTGAGAAATTTAGGATGAAATGTAGGTTGTAAACCTAGGTGACTAGGAGATTGGTAGCACCTAGAAGGTGAGAAGGTTTTATAGGAAATACAATAATTCAGTTTTGGACATGTAAGTTTGATATGTCTAAGGGACTTCCAGTTTGAGATATCCAACAGGTAGTTGTAGATGTAGAAGACAGTAGAGAGAGGGTAAGGATGGAAAAGTAGAGCTTAGAGTCATCTCTCTAGAGGTGATAATTGTAACAATGAGAGCTTATGAAATCAATAACATAATCTAGAGAATTAAGGACAATACTCAGGATTCTTTGGCATGCTCTGGATGAAGATCCAGCAAAGGAGACCAAAAAAAAGAGTATCACTGTCAGAGAGATAGTGAGAGAATCAGAAAAGAGTCAAGTCATGAAAATCTAGATTCTAGAGAGAAAAGAATGTCAAGGAGAAGAGGGTGATAGTGTTAATGACTATAGAGAAGTTAAGAAGGATGTGAGTTGGAAAAGGACCATTAAATTTGGCAATTAAGAGATCACTGGTAATTTGGAGAGAGCAATTCTGGTTGAATAATAAGGTCATGAGCTACATTTAGAGAAGTAAGGAGAGTGAGAGGAAAGGAAGCAGTGGTATCTCCTATAGAAAGATTCCTCAAAGATTTTAGCTACAAGTAAGAGATAGAGTAGGATAACTGACAAGAATGAATATAACAAGTGATGTTTTTTTGAAGATGGGAGAGACATGGGCAAGTTTTAGTCAATAGAGAAGCAGCTGATAGACAAAGAGAATGAAGATAATGAGGGAGCAGGGATAATAAGGAAACAATTTGCTGTGGAAGATAGAATGGTATTACTTGTACACATAGGCTGAGATTGGCCTTGGTAAGGAGAAAGGAAGCTTCATGTGAAACAGGATTGAAGATGGAGTTAATAACAGAAGTTATCTGAATGATACACAGTATGTTATATTCTTTGTGTTACATCTTTTCTGCTAATTCTTAAAACTGTGAAGATGTTAATGTCTGCAAATATCTGTTTATTTTTCTTATTTCCATTAACAATATTTTTAATGAAGATCATTCTCATAAAAACTTCACAGAAATGAGAAAAGTCCTTATGGGTGGGTGGCTATTGATGTCTTCTCAATTGCTCCCTTGTCCTTTTTTCCTTGCTATGATTTTTCTCCATCTATGATTTTTTCCAATTATTTAATAGTTTTCAAATATATTAAGATTGTTCCCTCAGTATCCTCAAAGTTAAATTGCTTCCATTGTGGACGTTTTCTTATGTATTTGCTCTATTCCAATGGCTTTTCCAATTTTGTTTTTTTTTTTGGCATAATTTCTATTTCCTCATGTATCATATCTTGGACTGAGATGTTAGAGTTCAAATGTGGTGACTCCACTATCATTGATGGAAAAAAAGGCAATATATTAAAGGAATGATGACCAATATTTTCCATTTTTTTGTGTTCACTGTCTTTTCAGTTTTAACTTTAAATTCTCATAGGATGACCTGGTTTAATTTGGTACCATGCCAAGCTTTCCATATAAACTGATTTTTTCCCATCAATTATTTCTCACTATTTTATGAGGGGCAATATTGCTCATAATCTTCCATAAACACCCCTCCATAAAGTTTTGTAGATTAATTTATATCCTAAACTGGTGTTCCCCTTTTCTGTCACATCTCTCTGCTTAGCAAATGTATCAAGTATTTGGCTTAAGGTGGTTTCTAGGCTATTTTGGCTTCCTTTTTGTTGTGATTGATTTATATCCAATTTAATTTAACAAATGTATTCACTCTTGCTATGTACAAGACACAATGCTAGGTGAAGGGATACAAAGACAAAAATGAAATAGGTCTCTACCTTCAGGGAGATTTCATTCTTATTTGGGAAGGTGGGGGCCATTGTGAGAATAAAATGTTTGTAAATAATTATATACACAACATATGAGGTAATTGAAAGTAATTTCAAGAAGGAGAAATCACTAACAATTATAGGTATCTGGAAAGACCTTGTATAAGAGGTAGCAACTGATCTTACTTTGAAGGAAGTTAGAAATTCAACAATATAGAGAGATCAGGAAGGAATTCATTTCAGTCATGGAGAACCATCTGTTCAAAGTCATGGAGGTGAAGTCTAGAATGCTTGGACAAGACTAGAAGGCCAGTTTTACTATAAGAGAGTACTTGATGGGGAATACTATA
The DNA here is from genome assembly GCF_037893015.1 of Macrotis lagotis. Taxonomy (NCBI): domain Eukaryota; kingdom Metazoa; phylum Chordata; class Mammalia; order Peramelemorphia; family Peramelidae; genus Macrotis; species Macrotis lagotis. The sequence goes on along the minus strand of NC_133658.1, from coordinate 263,574,965 downwards.
GAATGGGGTTTGAAAAGGCGGTGGGAGCCAGATTATGGAATTTTCTTTTAATTTGACAGATTAATAAATCTGTACTTTATCCTAGAGGTAAAAATAGCCAATGAAGATTTTTCAGGAAGATATAATTATATATTTGTTTAGAAATATCTTTTTGACAGTAGTTCTTAGAAATTCTACTGTCCCTTCTTCCCTTATCTTATTGATGATCCTGCCCTGCCAAATTATATATATATATATATATATATATATATATATATATATATATATAGAGAGAGAGAGAGAGAGAGAGAGAGAGAGAGACAGAGAGAGACAGAGACAGAGAGAGAGACAGAGAGACAGAGGGAGAAATACAGATATATGTAACATGATGCCTGTCCTCAAGGTTAGTTGGGGAGGCAACACTCAAGTCACATGAGACAGAGAGAAAACAATAAACATTTATTATTATTATTATTATTATTATTATTATTATTATTATTATTATTATTATTATTATTATCATACTATGTGCCAAACACTTTGCTACACTGGGGACACAATAATAGAAATGAAAGCCCTTGCTCTCTTAGGGTTTACATTTGATGGGGGGGAGAATACATTTGTATATGTGTGTGTGTATATGCGCACACATACAACTCTGTGTGTATACATATGCACATATGTGTATATACCTGTATGTACATTTCCTCAATTTATTTGTTTCCCATTATGTTCTCTATACCATCTTGGCCTGACACAAAGATGGTCATGTTCTTGATTTTGCCATCATCCACAAATTCAAGTCTTACATGATCATTAAATCAAAAATATGTTTATCTGATTTCTTATTGTCATCTCATTTCACATTCTGCCTTGCAACTCGAAACACTATTCTATGTATACCCCATGACTTCCAAATTCCCAGCTCCTCAGTTGCCTCCCAGGTTATCATCCTTGAACTAGCTATACTCCCCTCCTTGACCCTGTGTTGACTCAATTCAACTCCACACTGTCCTTTTCTCTTAGTCCCTTGCTCACTTACTGTTTTGCCAAACTTGCTCTGCAAATTCTGTCTTGGATGACTCCCATCGTATGACTTCCATAAAGAAATCTTTGCTTCTACAATCACAAATCCTGAGTACACTTCAGATAATGTTATGTAATCTCAACTGCTAGTCCTCACTGCTTCAAGGTAAACCTTTTATATCTCCTGGTTTAATTTACTATCCCCTTACCCATACCTTTTAACCTCTCCTCAAATGTCTTTGATTCCCTCTTCCTCCACCCTCTGAACTGAGAACCTTGCCTCATATTTTACTGAAAAAAGTGATATCATTACTGGAAATCTTCCCTCATTTCACATGACCCAGATGCCTTCTTCTTCTTCAATAATCTCTCACATAAAGATGTGACCCTAGGAACAACTAGGTGACACAGTGGACAGAATACTGGTCCTGGAGTCAGAAGGGCCCTAGTTCAAATTCAGCCTCAAACACTTAATAATTACCTAATTGTGTGACCTTGAGCAAGTCACTTTACCCAATGCCTTGTAAAAAAAACAGAAATAACTTAATCTAGAGATTCTTAACCTTTTGTATGTCATAAACCCCTTTGGCAGTCTGATCAAATTCATGGACCTTTACTCAGAATAATGTTTTAAGTACTTAAAAATAAAATATTTGGGATTATAAAGGAAACCAATTATATTGAAATAGTTTTAAATTATTTAGGAAAAACTTCTCAGATTTCTGATCTAGTCTAGCTTCATCTTACAATATCTCTAAGAGTTGGTCATCCAAACTCTGGAGACTTACTTGCAAAGTGACTCATTCTTGATTTTAGAAAGTTTTTATTGCTAATAAATTTTGCCTTATATTGGGCTGAAATCTGATTGTCTGCAACTTCTGACCATTATTGTTTTGCCTCCTGGGTCTATTTGGTAATTTTTCAACCTCCTTTCAAACTCCCATTCCTCCAATATTAATTTCTTGTCCTTTTAGTCTACACCAGTGCCTGGAATAGAGATGTCTTTACTTTATTTCCTTTCAGTTCTTTCATTCATGCAACAGATTAATTTGAAATTCATCAAATTATCATGGCAGTCATGAAGACATTTGGTGGGAAAAAACCTTGACTCTGTCTCTTTGAATAATGGGTTCTATCCATATTTGAATAATTCCAGTGACACTTTATACAGTTTTGAGCTTTAAATTCTGGATGCTGTAAACCAACTTCAGCACTTTAAAACTTGGCATTATATTTTTTCTTAATAACTAACATAGAGCCAAAGGAGTTTTGTTCTAAGCATCAGCATCCAGATGAAGAATGTTTTTTTTTTCCTTTCAGGGACTTGTTTCCTGGCCATTCTCTTAAACTTCTTTATTTCCTCTCACCACCATAATACTGGTGATAGATCAGTCTTCTTTCTTTCATACTCAGGGTTTTTTACCTTTGACATACAATGTAGCCTAGGAATCCATGCCCATGAAACACCTGGTATCACTGAAGGACTAAACAGGTTGGGAATCAGCAAAGAAAAAAAGAGGGTACTAGCAGCCACCACGTCACCTCTCATGGCAAAGCCCTCCCCAGTTACTATCCTCTTCTTCTTTCCCTTTCCATGATGCCCTCTGGAATTCTCTTGTCTCTCTCCCTTCCTTCCTTCCTTCCTTCCTTCCTTCCTTCCTTCCTTCCTTCCTTCCTTCCTTCCTTCCTTCCTTTTATGATTACCTATGTATGAACTATATCAGATCACTGATTTCAAAGGAGGATACAACTGGTGCTTCAGGTTCATGGAATGGACTAAGCATGCAGACACGCACCAGACTTGCCAAAAAGATGCCTGAAAGCTATGAGCAGAAGGTCCTTGAATTTCATGATGAATAAACTTGAGTTCAATAACTTTATGTAATACTTTTTTTTTTCAAATTTTGTGCCTCAAAATTAAGGTTCATCTTATACATAGAGAAATACAGTAGTATAGTATAGGAGATAATATAAATGATAGGTATTATAGCATAATAGATATATGTACATATTACTATATTTAATATATTAGTATTTGAAATAATATAATAGCCAATATGTATAAAATATAAAACATTATATAAACTAATATATCAGCATAATATTAAAATATTATAAATACTAATCTTAGTTAATATATATTATCCTAGTATTTATAACATTATGCTATGTTACAACATACTATTATATTAGTATATAAATTAGTACTTATTATATTTTAAAATATAATTTAATATGTAACATGCATATATAGTGTTCACTACTAATATTATATATTACTATATGCTAACATATACTATCATATCATAGCATATCATTACCATAGCATACACTATACTATACTCTAGTATCATATACAATAATTGTATAATATATTATAGTATAATATACCATGATATATAATCTATAGAAATATATGGTGTTTCTAAAATCTCAGTGTATTTTAGTTTTATTTATTATTAACTTTATATTTTAAATTTAATTTAATATATAGTAATTTAATAGTGCATTTTAAGGCTTATTAACTTAAATATATTGCTTTGCATATTATTCCACACCATACATATATACAGCATACACACTGCAATTACAGTGCTGCATGCATGCACATGCATGTATGTGTATATATGAACACAGATTTTTGTATATAAATTATTTTTATTTATACACACAACAGATCCAAGATTATTTGGGGAAAAGAAGGCTCATTTTCCTGAGAGTTAGATCCAGGACCCAGAATCATAATCAAGTCACTATTTTGAGCTTAGGTTTTCAGTTCTGTAATCAAGTGGCATAATCTCTCACTGGCGTTAGCGGGTAAATCACCAGTTAACTCTCTTCCAACCCTTCCCACAGCCCTCATGCTACAGTAACCCCCATAACTAGGCTGGTTATGAGATGAAGAATGCTTTCATGTAACTAACACCAACAGTTCCCCTCTTCCTAATTACAATTGCAGTTTTAAACTATCACATCTTTTTGAAGCTAAGATATTCATACATAAAAATCTCTCTCCTTTCTTCCTGAAATTTAAATCTAATTTACTGGACAAAGGACCTGAGGGAATCATCTAGGTTTATGGTTTATGTGCAGTGAAGAATGTAATATAGAGAGTTTCCATGTAATAAGGTTCTTTATAGAAGGCATTAACCGGTGTTCTCACTTCCATCTCCAATGAAATTCATGATTAATTCCTACCTGGAAATATCTAAATTTATCAAACTCAGAAATCTCTGAAGGAGAGAGCAATGCAAATGAATTGAATTAAATTCAGAGAAACTTCCAAAAAGAAGAACTATGTATAACATGTAACATTGTTATGCTGTCAAAAGAGAATGATGGTTTTTCCTTTCCTCCTCTCCCCACTTCATGCATGCTTTTCTCCCCTTTCAAGCAGCTATCCTCTGCCTCCAAATTCCATGTGTCAAAACCTGCCCTTCTTGAAACTCTAATCAGTCACAAAGACTTTAGTTCCAGTTAGTTAATGTGGTGGCGTCTGCATATAGGAAAGAACAGGTTATTGGTTGGGGGAGGGTGAGTGCTAAGAATATGAAGTGATGGTGTTCTCTATTAACCCCAGATTCTACCACTATTCTAATCACCTTCCTAGTATGCAAGTAAATCTGGACCAGCTTTATTACCAATGCATGTGCTGCCCACCAAGCACAAAATCCAGAACAAACTAAATCTTTAACACACAATCCAAATACTGGAACACTGTGTTTAGAGTCACATCTGGATTCAGATACTGCCTATGCTACCTTCTACCTATGTGATCCTGAGAAAGTTACTTCTCACCTCTCTGGGTCTCACCTTCCTCATCTGTAAAATGAGAAGTTTAGACTATATATTCCTTCTAGGATTTAGTATTAAAAGGAACTTCTAGCAAGAGGAGACTGTTGCTGATATGACTGGTTGGTTCTTGTCCTTCATTATCAAAGAAGACCAAGATGACATCACTATGTTTGAGGCAAATTATAATGTGTTCTGTTGAAGACCAATATAAGCTCAGAATGCTCTGCCACAGGTTAGGCCCAAAAAGCCATGTGAATACCTTGGGTTCTTATTCTAAACTTACATATATCAAATTTTCTTTGAGCTTCTTTAATTCTGCTTTGCTCATAGCACACAGCACCCTCTCTGATGAGGGCATGCCATGCTGGACAGTCCTGTGCCAGTGTCTCCCATGCTGTACAATCAGTTCTAAAGTTCTTCATGAGACCTTCAGGGTGTCCCAGTATTGCTTCTTCTGATCCCCTTGTGAGCACTTGCCCTGTGTGAATTCTCCATAAAATAATCTTTTCAACAAGTGTATTACTGGCATTCTGTCAACATGTCCAGTCCATCATAGTTGCACTCTCTGTAATAATATTTGAAGCTTGGCAGTTCAGCTTGAGAAAGGACCTCAGTATCTGGTATCTTCTCCTGCCAGGTGATCTTTAGAATCTTCCTAAGACAATTTAAATGGAAGCAACTCAGTTTCCTGACATGGCACTAATAGATTGTCCAGTTTTCACAGGCATATAGCAATGAGGTCAGCACAACAACTCTGTAGACCTTCAGTTGGGTAGTCAGTATAATACCTCTTCTCTCCCACATGCTTTTTCAGAGCCTCCCAAATACTGAGCTAGTTTTGGCAATGTGTGTGTCAACATCATTGTCAATGTATATCTCCTTGGAAAGGACACTGCCACGGTAAGTGAATTTATTCACAATATTCAAAACTTCTCCATTTGCTGTAACTAGTGACTCTACCTATGGATGATGAGAAGCTGACTGATGGAACACCTGTTTCCCTGGTATTAATTGTTAGACCAAAATTAGCAGAAACAAGAGAATCGATCCATATTTTTTTGCATCTCAGCTTCAGAGGGTGCATTGAGTGCACAATCATCCACAAAAAAAGAGGATCATGCACCAAAACTCCCTCCACTTTGGTCTTTGCACTCTTTTCAAATTGAAGAATTTACCATCAGTGAGGTAACTGATCTTGATGCTGTGTTCATCCTCAGTGAAAGCATTTGATAACATGACTGAAAACATTATGCCAAAAAGTATGAGAGCAAAGACATACCCTTGTTTCACTCCATTGATGACCAGGAACTCTCAAGAGCATTGTCCACTATCCAGAACCCAGGCAAGCATGCCATCGTAAGTTGTACAATAAAGATGAATATCTCTGGGCAACAAAATTTTGACGTAATTTTCCTTAAGCCCTCATAACTGAAGTATCAAAGACCTTGGTCAGATCTACAAACATAGTATACAAACCTCACTTCTGCTCCTAGCATTTTTCTTGGAGTTGTCAGGCCAAAAACACTATATTGACTGTTCCTTGACCCTTCCTGAAGCCACAGTAGCTCTTAGGGAGGTGACCATCTTCCAGGTGAAGGATCAGCCTATTGAGAAGGACTCTGGCAAGAATATTAGCAGCAATGACTAAAAGAGAATCACCCCTAAGATTGTCACAGGACAATCTATTCCCTTTACCTTTAAAGAGATAGATGATGGCGATATCCTTGAATTCTTTATGCAATACAATCTGGAAAATTTCAGCCAGTTTTGGATGATCATTGTACCCCCACTAAGTAGATATCAGCTGGAATGGAATAAACACTAGGTGCTTTGCCACTTAAAAGGACCCTAATGACATTGAAAACCTCTTCTTCAGTTGGAACTTCAGCTAGGAACAAATTGAATTCAACTTGAGGTAAACAGTCAGTGACTTTTGATTGATTGATTGAGGACAGCTTATTAAGAACACTATGGAAATGTTCAGCCCATCTCTCTAGGATCATGTCCCTATTGTTAATCAGTGTTAATCAATCATCCACACTGAGTAGTTGAGATGCAATGTAGGGCTTTGGCCCATAAATCTCTTTCAGGGAATGATAAAAACACTTTGGATTGTTTCTATCTGCATAAAACTAAATATTATCTGCTTTTTTACTAAGTCAAGCTTCACTTTTTTACTTTTGATGGAATTAAATGTTGCCTTCTTAGAAATGGATGAACTATGCTGTTGGTAAACCCTGTGGGGTTCTCATTTTTCTTTTAGTAGCTTCTGTATTTCCTCATCATTTTCATCAAATCAGTCTTGATGTTTTCAAGTGTTCTGATCCAGATGGTAAATGCAGTGCTGTACAACAAATTTCTGAAAGCTGCCCATTATTTTTCTGTTCCACTATTGCCAACTGTGTGTTGACTAGTTTTCCTTCTAAGTTAGCAACAAAATTTTCCCACTCAGAGAGACACTCTAATTAATCTCTTGACATTAATTTTGTTGGTAGACATTTTGTCTTGGGGCCACCACTTTGGTCGAATGTGAATATTTAGCTTGGAGAAGATGAGTCTGTGATCAATTTAGCATTCTGTACCACACATTCCCTTTGTCACTCTCAAATCCTGTTTTTTTATTAGATGCCAATGTTTGCTGCAAGGGTTCATCCAGGAAGTTTTATTGCATTTAGATAAATGTAAGACATTGTTTGAGATGAGAAGGTCATGAGATGCACTAGTCTTCAGTAGTAGATAACCATTGCTGTTGCTGTTTCCAACTCCATTCATTCCATGCTCAGATGGTGAGTGGAATTTTCTTTGAAGAAGCTTTTGTAGATCTTCCCACTCCCCCACAGAAGGCAGTCCAATAGTCTTTATATTGTTTCCATGCTATAAATTGATTAAAATTGAATGTGTTGAGAGAGAAATCATATTCTTAAGGGGAAAAAAGTATAAGAGATAGCAAAATTACATAATAAGATACTTTTTTAAAAAATTTAAATTAAAATAACAGTTTTTGGTCTTTGTTTAAACTCCACAATTTTTTCTTTGGATATAGATGATATTCTCCATCACAGATACCCAAAATTATCCCTGATTGGTGCACTTATGAAATGAGCAAGTTCATTAAGTTGATTATCACCCCCATGTAGCTGTTAGGGTGTACATTGTTCTTCTGGTTCTGCTCATCTTGCTCAGCATCAGTTCATGCAAATCCTTCCAGGCTTCCCTAAATTCTCATCCCTCCTGGTTTCTAATAGAACAATAGTGTTCCATCACATACATATACCACAGTTTATTAAGCCATTCCCCAACTGATGTACATTCACTCAATTTCTAGTTCTTTGCCACCACAAACTATGCTATGAATATTTTTGTACAGGTGATGTTTTTACCATTTTTCATAATCTCCTCAGGGTGTAGACCCAGTTGTGGTATTGCTGGATCAAAGGGTATGCACATTTTTATTGCCCTTTGACCATAATTCCAAATTGCTCTCCAAAAAGGTTGGATGAGTTCACAGCTCCACCAACAGTTCATTAGTTCCCAGATTTCCCACATCACTTCCAACATTTATCATTGTCCTTTCTGGTCATAAACCCTTTTCTCATATCAGCTGGTGAGCAGTATGATCCTTAAAAAGGCCACTCAGTTACCGGGGGCTGACAGCTCCCATTGCCACTTTCAGTGGGGACATGACCCTATGGCCTAGGACACATGTGTGCAAAGTTGTGACTACAGTTCCCAGTGTATCCATACCTGCTGCTTTGCCACTTGCCTGTTGCCACAGGACTCTGAGGGAATAGTAATGTGGTATGGGTGATGTCTTTTGATTTGGGTGTAAATTGCATTTAAGTGATGCAGGGTTTCACAAAGTCATTGACCTCACTTTCTCTTCCAAAGTCATCATGTCTAGTGGAAAGAGTCAAGATAACCGGTAATGGTTCTTGATGTTTTTGATGTCTAACCAAGCTTTAAGTGCTCCACAGCACCTGCTTCAGCTGCCTTCATGGTTGAAACAAAGTGTGGAAAACAGCGCTGAAAAGGGATCAGCAGCCCTCACACCAGAGATACTAGTCTTCCTTGAACACATCCTATACTCCAGTTATTGCTGATTTAGGACTCCAAGAGCTTATTTTCAGATTACCTCATCTAGAAACTCCTATGGAAAGGAACATTTCCTTCCTTCCCACAAAAAGAGAGATTTGTATGTGTTTGAGTTAGGATGGGACAGGATGGAGTGGGGTTTTTTTTGACAAAGAACCATCTCTTCCATTCTTCAAGGACTAGCTTTAGTTTTGCTTCTTCCATGAAGGCTTTACAAAATCCCAGAACGGGAAATAAACTTAGAGGTCATCTGGTTTAACCCATTTATGAATAGAAATCTCTTCTATAATATACTCAACAACTCATCTTTCTAGCCATCATTTGAAGACCTCTAGAGACAGGAAACACACTAATTGCTGTCTCAACCCATTCCTTTTTAAGACAGTTTTAATTGTTGGGAGGGGTTACCTTTAAATTAAGCTGAAATTTACTTCCTTAAGATTTCTCTCATCTCTCCCAGTTCTGCCATGTAAGCCAAAGGGAACAAACCTCAACCTTCTTCCAAGTATTTTAAAGAACTTGAAGCCAAATATCCTTTTCCCCGTCTTCTCCTCTAGGCTAAACTTCCCCAGGTCCTATAACTAATCCTTGTATAGGATGTACTCCAGGCTTCTTACCATCTTTGTAACATCCAGTCCACTATTCTAGTTTTTCCATTTCTTTTCTAAAAACTGAGCACAGGACTCCAAATATGAGTTTATCCAAGGTAGAAGATAGCTTTCTATGATTACTTCAACTCACACTTATTTTTTCCTTCTCTGATTTCCCATTCCATGAATTTTTAACCTATGAGTTAATTCTTTCTCCCTAATGGTATTATAAATACATAGAAGGAGGGGGCAATGAATATCTTGAATGTTTCTGAATCTACCACAGTGTGGATGTGGAGTAGAGATATGGCAGCTCCCTCAATTGTAAAATGAGGGTATAGATATAGATTAATGGCAGGGGGAGAATCCCTCAACATTAAAATATTTCACCAACATCATGGTAACTGTTCAATTAATATCTATTAAATGAGAAAGTACATAGTGACAAAATGACATAGATATGGAGTGCATATTAATTCAGAAAACCTTTGCAGTGACCTACAGGTTTTGAACCATTAGATAATTGTGAAGATCCCCTCTAGTCCTAAATCTTATGAAAAGATTTCAAATCCTTATCATTAATCTATTTTTCTTTTCATGAAGTCTCTGGGAAGCCCAAGGCTGAGATGCCCAGCTTTCAAATTTTACCTTGATCTCAGTTCAAAGAGAGAACAAACAGCCCATGTTTGAACCCTCATCTAAGATGCAGGGGCCCTACTAGCATTATCAGGGCTCCCTGGGAGAAATAAAAAGTCTGTCATAAAACATTTTAATATTACAACAAGGCAAATCAGGCTAAATAAGCATTCTAAATTGTGACAAGCTTCAAAAAATAAAAAAGGAAAAACTCTCAGGGTGAGGGCTGAGACAGAAGGGTGTTTTTTAAGAATGAATAAAAACTTGGTCATCTTGAACTCTAAAAGATTCCTTGCACTTTTCTAGAAATGAGAAAAGGTACTTTATTGACTATGCTGCTCCTTTGGAACTTAATCATCAACTGCCCCCGCCGTGGTTCCCCCAATAGCTTCCTCCCTTAGACTGTCTCTCCCTCACTTCTGTCATCCCTCAAGGAACTTTGTCGAGATCTCTCCTTTGTCCTTATCCCATTCCCATTTGCAATATTGTAGTTTATGCCCCCTTCCAATTCCCATTGTGTGAGGGGTTAGGAATAACTCCTGAAGGAGTTTCTACTAAATTCTTGGGCATCCTAAGAATTGTTCTCTTAAACAAATGTCATCCACAATTCGATGGTGATGCAGTCATTTTTTTGGACTAAAGTTACATTTATTTTGTAGAGGAGTAAGAAGGATGGTAATCACATGCATACTGAATATTTATTCATTATGTTATTTCTCATGCAATCTAAGCAAAAATAAAAAATTTCTTTATTTTCAATGCTACTTTGGGAGTTGAAGTGACATGTGTACATAAAACAATCATTAAAATAAAACAATGTGCTTTTATTTTTTTAAAAAAAATTACTGTGCATATATGTTTACACTTCATATCTATCTCACCTCTATCCCCAGTAATACAAGAATGCAAACTCTCTGAGGTCAGGCCTTATTTTTATATTCTTTGTATCCTTCCCCAGGTCCTAATTTGGAGCTTTGACCAGAGCAGGCACTTAATTTATGCTTGGTGTATTGTTATTTGTCTTTTAATGTGCTTTTTGTTTCTTTCCAACAGAATGTAAGCTCCATGAGATGAGAGATAGATAATACCAAATACTTATTTCTGTCCTTAGAGATAGGGTAAGAAGTGATGTAATCCTATAGTCATTGGAAGAAAAGGAGATACTGTAGAGTCTAAGCAAGCACTAATCATGAACACTGATGGGTCTGTTTAAAGACCCCCCCCCCCAAAAGCAAATTCATTGACCTAAACCTGATCAGTGGAGTGAAGGCTGAAAGGCACTGAGGTCAGGCAGAGGTGTTGATATGAAATGCTGTCCTTTAGACACTTCTTATCTGTCTGAATCCATTTGCTTTCACAAGATCACTCGAGCTGACTTGGAATATAACTGTTTATCAGAGATAAGACAAAAAACATAAGCAAAGAAAGATGACTCCCAACATGGGAGTTCAAGGAGTAGGTGAAAGTCTTCCAAGATGAATAATAAACTTAACCAGACAGTAAGGCAATAAACCTTTAATATTTTTGGAATGGAACAAAGGATGGGGAAACCATGTCTAAACCATTTCTCAGGCAGCGTAGCTTTCATAGGATGCTATTAAAGGCCAGGAATTTTAAATGTAAAAATAACTAACATTTACATGGTACTTTTAAGATTTTCAAGTGATTTCTTTTTATCTCATTTGGTTTCCATAAATACAACTATGATATGAGTAATACAGTTACAGTTATTCCTTCCATATTATGAGGATTAGGGACATTGGTGCCTCTGTGATCTAGAAAATTCCATAAAATATTTTGGACTTCATACCAGAGAAGAAATATATGCATAAATATATATATATATATTATATATGGTATTAAAAGATAAAATATGTTGGTAATACTAAGTATATTTTGTGCATTTTGAGTTTCTAAACTTTTTTCTGTGACATCTGCTGGCCTTTGTGTGTTGTCTGCAGCTTCCAAAAACTTCCCATTTAATTTCTTATGCTGATGCACAATATATCAAAGCCATTATGGAGAAAATCTCAACATGGAAGGGATAACTATTATAATTCCCATTTCATAAAAGAGAAAACTGAAGTTCAAAGAGATTAAATTATTTTCCCAGGATCATATAACTCATGTTGTATAAGATTTGAATCTAGGTCTTCTGTGTTATTCTACACATTATGTCATTCTGCTTAAAGTCCTTTGTAGTAAAACCATGGCTGATTCTAACATCTATTACAATAGAACGAAAATGAATGGCCAGTGAGGAATCTAGAATGAACCATTTGAAAGTGCTAAATTTGGAATCAGGATTAAAAATTCTAGGTTCAAATCTTGATTCTTTAACATATCTGACTTGGGCCAATTACTTGCCCTTGATGGACCCCAGTTTCCTCTTGAAGTGATTGGACTAGGTCATATCTATTCAATGACTATGATCTGAAGAATTAATTTGTATTACTTAGAACCACTTGGCAAAATGGGAGATGAGACAAACTACTGTAAATCAAAACAAATGGGGGAAGAGATAAAAGGAAATACATTGCAAAATAATAGGAAGCCTGAGGAGGAGGAACAGGAATCTATAATGCTTTTATTTCAGAAATTCACATTTGGAAGGCACCTGATAAGCTCTCTTGTCATCCATATTCAAACAAAATCTTTTTTTTATTCTTGACTTAAGATGTGGAGTGAGAAATCGGCATAATAAGCTTCATGTTTGTCAATCAATCAACAAACAATTATTGGGATATTACCATTTGACAGGTATTGAATGAAGTACTAAGGATAGAAGGAAGGGGAAAACCAGTGCCAATTTATACTTTACATAAATGGCAGTGAGTCATTCATATATCCTCAGTAGTAATGCAGTGTCTTGAGATTGGAAGTGAGTGAGATGTTTTCAGCATTGAAGGTGTGTCTGAGACTCACTCCCCAACTTGGTGTTCCTCTGTGTGAAACTTCTGAGAACTCCAGATGGGGACAGGGTAGTAGAATATCAAGCTCCTACAATTGCTATGCACATGGGGATTTTTCCTCTACCCTTGCAGAGTGTTTCAGGAAAAATAAATCATCCTCTTATTGGTAGAAAGTGACAGGTCCCAATGTATGGAGAGAAACCAGGCTCTAGGAAGAATGACATAATCAGCATCAGTCTCAGGATTGTTAAAAGTAACTTACTCCTCACTACATTTTTCCAATGAATAAACTAATTATACAGTCAACCAAATGTGATTTTCGGAACAAAGGATACCTAAATGTATGTTTTAGACAGGAGACTTATTCTAAGTCTCTTAAGCAAAAGCTTTTTAAGATTTCTCTTTGTGAGAAGAAACTCTTCATGGCTGGGACTCTGTATATTGCACCCCCTTTCCATGCAGTCCATTCCTGCCACCGTCATCACCTTCTCCTTAGCAGGGAGGAGTAGAGAAGTTGGACGAATGGGGACTGAATTTTGAAACTGATGGCACATTTACAACAGAATTGTAACTGTATAATGTTATTGTATCATTTAACTTACATGTGTACCTTGGAATGTTTATAACTACTGTAAATCAAGTACAGGCCAAGCCAAGATAGTACTACAACATTCCAAGGAAAACGTATAAAATAAATAAAACAATCACACAGTATCAACATTCCATTCCTCATTAGAGAACGGAAAATCTAACTCTAATGCAAATGTAAGAGCGGGAAACGAGTTTACAGCAAAGTCTGATGAAGTTTGAGGAAACATGAGATGGGTTCTCCCCAGGCCTACAGTGCACTAGCAAATTCACTGTGTTTTCTTAATAAAGATGTCAAAATAGAAAAGAGTTACGAAATCATTAAGACATAACGTCCATTCCTTTAAACAAAAGCCTGCATGGGATCCTAGCATGCCTATGGGACTTTGCTGGAGAGAAGAAGGACAGCATCACCTCCTTTAGAACTCAAGTCTCTGGCAGTATATTTCTATGACTATTTTATGCAGCTACCGAAAAAAGAGTCCTCTGCTTGACATCTGTGACTTCCGTTCAAATTAATTATCTAAAGAATAAAGATTTGCTCATTCTCAAGCCATAAAATTCAATGGATTTGCAAAATGCATGATTTCTGACATTAGCCATTTCTTTTAGGGTTTATGTTACTTTTATGATTTGACCAGTGGCTTGTAAAGTACACATTTAAATGCATTCAAGTTAGATAATCATCTGATCATTAAAAATATCTCCGGTCCTTTGTTTGAAGTTAAAAGCTATAAAATTTCTCTGAATTCATCAGTGCTTTAATGATATACATTTTTATTTTTTACTCCACAAATGAGACCATGTAACAGGATATCCAGAATGACTTTATTCCTAAATCTGTAGTTTAAAAAAAAGTGGTTGCAAAGCTCTTTTTGCCTCCCATTTTCTCTTGAAGGTCTCTGAGTTAGAGTTGAGCAAGCACTCACTGTAAAGTCCAATGCCTGCCCCAGAGATGCTATCAAAAGTTAAAAATTAACAATGGCTAGAGATTGGAATCATGCTGGAAGAGACTGGATGAACAATGGTACCTTCTTTCTCTCTTTCTAGCTTAGTGTGCTTAGCATTTGATAACATTGTAAAGGATGCAGAGATTTCTGGGAAGTGCTTGATGAGAGTGTTTCAGAGGTATCCCAGGCATTCCCTACTTAAAATCTTCAAGTATTTGCCTTTCCCTTGTTTTATCAAACCAAACCAAGATAGAAGTGGCTCTCTCAAATTTTTCTACAAATAAAAATCAGAGGTCAGTAGTCTAAAAAGTTTTGGAATTGTTTTAAATGGTACCTTTAAAATGGTAAATGAAACATTAGTAATAATAATTAGTAGTAGTAGTAAAACACTCTGTAGGGTAATTGCTGTAGATGTGAACTGTTGTTAATAATTGGCAATAAATTATTATTTTGAATAGCTTATATATGTATAATTTTTTACAGTTATAACTTTCCCAAACATTACTTCATTTAGTCTTTGAAAACACCTGTGGGTTAGACAGCATCAAAATTACTACCATTTTACAAAGGAGGAAATAGACTTAAAGAAATGGTGTGACTTGAACCCTATTCATTTGATTGTAAATCCATTGCTCTTTCCACTTCACTAAGCAAATTAGATTAATTTCACCTCAGTGATTTGGAGTTTGATTCTTGAACAGGATCCAAAGAAATACCTTCAAGCCCTTGACCTAGATCTTGCAGAAACAATATGGTACCTCGGATAAAATGATGAAAGATTGAATATAACTTAGATATTAGTTGAAAGACCCTGGGCATACCACTTGCCTCAGTTTCCTTTTCCAAGTGGGCATAATAAATGTGGGTATAATAAAATGGGCATAATACCAGCACCTCCCAGGGGTGCTGTGAGGATCACATGAGATTATATATAAAATTGGTTTGTAAACCTGAGAGTACTATATAAATGTTAACTACTGCTATTATTATAATTGTTCTGTTTTAACCGAGAACAACTCAAACACAAATTAGAACTTGCTTGGTCTGTGGCACTTGGTTTAAGTTAAATTTTTCTGAGCCTCTTCTCATTCTTAGGCTATCAGTTAATGGAGGGCAGAGCCCTGATCTCCTGGGAACCAAGATAGCCCACTTCACCTCAGGGTGAACATCAATTCAACCAAGTGAGTAGCCTTCAAACTTAGTCTTTAGTCTTCTGTGAAAGGTCTTTGAGAACTCCCCATGAGAAGTGCTATGGAAATAAAATAAACCTATATGTAATATATTTAAATGATGGGATGCAAGCTTCAGCGTTCCCAGATGTTGATATGATTATGATTTGATAGTTACTGAGTTTCAGGAATAATTGCTCCCTAGACCTTCTATGTATTTTTCCTTATAGGATTCCTGCCTTCTTTTACCACAGAATCTCCTAGCTCAGCCAAAAAAGATTTATCATTTCTAGACTCCAGTGGGGAAACACTGATGCCTCAATAAAGAGGTCCTTTGGTTAGAGATGCTGGGTCAAAAGCTATACTCAGATAGTTAAAAGATATTCTCATTAAAGTTAAACAGCAATCTACCCAAGGTTGACCAGTGATTTCAGAAATGGCTATAGTATCTGGTGCAGGGAACTTAAAGCCCTCTCCTCAGAACATCCCACCCCTACCCCCCCATCACAAATCCTGGCAGTTCTGAACAGTTTTTCCCCTTTTAAAGATGAGGAAATTAATGTTTACTTTGCATTTAGAGTTCTAACCCCCCCCCCCCACCCCATCCCATACACATACCAGTGAAATCCAGGAAATAAGCTCTCCAAGGACCAGGGCCTGATACTTTATCATCAAACGTAGGCCTTTGTTTGCCTTCCAGTGACAAGCACTGAGGACAGAAAGTCTCAACTTTATCTCTCTGGTTGCACTACATAGGGGTCAGAAGGGGGCCTCAAATATAAGTAGGTGGTAGGTTTTCTAAGGGTCAACAGGTGTCTTGATACCGCACTAAAAAATATAAAAAGTAAATGAAGAAACCAACAACAAAGTTAGAACAATCCCATACACATTTCTTGCCTTTCCTTCTATCCTTCAAGTCCCAACTAAAATCCCACTTTCTACAATAAACCTTTCCTGACTCCATTTCCTGATCAACCTTAATGCTAGTGCTTTCACTCTATTGTTTATCTCCATTATATCTAGTATATATCCTGTATATACATGACTGTTTGCCTGTTGTCTCTCATGTTAGATTGTGAATCCTTAAGAGCCAGAAAGTGTTCTTCCCCTACCCCCTTTCTCGGTATCCCTATTTCCTAGAATAGTGTTTAGCATATAGTAGGTACTGGTTTAATGCTTATTAACTGACTGTCAGATTGAACCTGGGTTTTGGATGATGCAAAGTTCCATAAGGCTTCTTAAAGAAGACACTGATAAAGTACAGAGGTGATGCTGTGTGTAGACACTTCCAAGGAAAAGGAAAAGTTAACTGCCCTGTCAGAAAGTGGAAGTGCCATCCTTGAGCATTTAACTACAGTTATCTAAAGAGAAAAGGAAATAGATTTCAGTAGGAAATGTTTGGATTTAGTGAACTTGGATTCCTGCTTCCCAAATAACTGTTCTTCAGTTGAAGGGACACTGCAAAGATGAAAGTTGGTGTAATAGAAAAGACACTAGAACAGGAATCAGTAGAACTACCTCCTAATCCTTTCCCTGTTACTAAAAAGCTGAGTGATTCATCCTCTAATCTCTCTGTACTTCTTTATTCTTATTTGTAGAATAAGGATATTGGACTAGGTCTCTTCCAACTTTTAGAAGAATCTAGTTGGAGAAAGTTCAAATGTGAACAACAGAAAAGGATATGGCAGATGACACAAGCAGTTTTTGGAAGCCAAGAATTGAAAGCTATGCCCCACCCATCTTGGTAAGGAAGACAAGGGAAGAATGGCCACTGCCTAAATCCTTTATGGCCCTCATATTTTGGTTCCTGAGGCTTTCCTGAAACCATTTTATGGACTCCTTAATAGAAGCCCCTACACCCCACCTCCAATCCATATTCATTCTTCCTTGTTTCATGTGCCCTCAGCACAACCTTATAGACTTAACACAGCTACTGAGATTTGTGTGGGGCTTAGACAGGACAGGCAGATGTTTTAAAGACCAGGATAAATACAATTAAGGTGACTGTCTCCAGTCGCATATTAACATTCAAAAAATCTTTGCTCTGGAGCAAGGGTATTAGGTAGCTTAGCCAACTTCTTAAAAATGTTACTCTTTCTTTACAAAATGTCAAGAAAGATTTCAAAAGGGAATACTTCATAACTGAAGTATGTTTTCCTTAGGGCAATAAACCACTACTAAATTTACTTTTTTTCCCTCCAGACTTGAAGCCAAAGCCTTCATCTGTTTTTCAGAGAAATAAAAATCCTAGGTGTTTTCCTCAAGCAAAGTGAAGCTCCCTCCTGGGTGGCAGAATGAAAGTTGGACAAACTTTATAAATTTAGGCGGGGGGGGGGGGGGGGCAGTGTTCTTGGCAGCAGCCAGGGTTCGAGTATAGTTTTTCTGTGCTTGGTATTTAAAGTCTAGCAGGAGAAGCTTGTCCATACACTGCTTCCACTGTAATGGTCAGACCTCTACAGACCATGGAAGCCTGCCACATATGTAAGGGAAGCTTTTCACTGAAACAGCAACAGAAATAAAAAAGTCAGACTTTCAATTATTTCTGTATCTGACAAATGTTTGGCTTGTATATAGAAGCTTATGATTACTGTACCCCCTGCCCTCTCCACATATACAAAAAGTGATTGAAATTAATTAGAAATAAAGAATTATATGATCAACATGGTGCTAGGAGCTAGGCCAATGCAGAGTCAGAGATATAGTTTTTATAAACTAAGCAGTAACAATTGCCCTTAGAATGAGATAAATTTTTTGGGTGGAAATGTGTGTGTGTGTGTGTGTGTGTGTGTGTGTGTGTGTGTGTGTGTGTGTGATACATACACATAGGAGGAAGGAAATGAAGAGTAATGGATAGAAAGTTGACCTTGGTGTTCAGGAAGATCTGGGTTTCAAGTCCTACACCTAATATACTAATTGTATGACTATGAACAAATCTATCCTAGGGAGCAGATATGGAAAGTACTGCAGACCTCAGGTTTAAAGTTGATATTAGTCATAAGAGCTTAACACTCCTTCACTGGCCTGTTAGAAGAAAAAAATGTCTTTGTCTAACAGGAGAGTGAAGAGACAAAGAAGGAAAGTAGGTGAAGCGTAATAAATATTATTTTCTAAGAGATTAAAGACATTCAAACCTGGAGTGCTGAGTCATGAGTTGCCCTAGACAAAGGGAACTCATATTCCTAATTGCTAAGTTTCTGTAGGTACTATCTTCATGAATACTATGATCATTAGTGGGAGATTATGACATAGGTTTATGTCTGTACTGTTGTGCTTTGATTATTCCTGCTTTTGCTTTCTGTTCAGTAAATGTTATATTTACTCGGTTTTGTTTATGTTCATGCACTTGTCTTATTGTTTCAGTTACATCTTTAAGAGATAGTGGTGTTGTGATTTGTTTATATAAATGTAAAGCACACTAATAGGGGCTCAAGTATTTCCCACAAACAAGAGTTAGCTTTAAAATTCTGAGGGTATGTTTGACCATAGTCAGTCTTTAAACCTCTTGCTTCCCCCAAAGAATTGTAAGTCTTTCCAGGCTATTCTGAAACCCACTGGGATGAATCTTAAAGATTTTTTCTTGGAAGTTATTCCTTTGCTCCTCTGGGCAGTAATGCTGAACAGGCTGCAAAAGTTTAATACTAGGATGTTGGGATGCCACTCTCTATTCACCTAAAATGAAAAAATAAATGCAAAATCAGGCAAAGAAACAAAATCCATATTCTATAGAGCAACATGACTTCCTAGGGGAGAAGACCCAAGGTCTTTTCTCAAGGACCTAAAAGTTTTGTTACTCACCAGAAATCATGAGTAATGTAGTTAAAGAGATCCATCAAGATTGAACAGCCAAAAAGAATTGGCTGTTCGTCACTTGGGGGATGGCTAAATAAACTGTGGTTTATGAATGTGATAGAAAACTATTGTTCTATTAAAAACTAGGAGGGATGGGAATTCAGGGAAGCCAGAAAGGATTTGCATGAACTGATGCTGAGTGAGATGAGCAGAACCAGAAGAAGACATATACTGTTAGGGTGCTGTACATCCTAACAACAACATGGGGTTGATGATCAGCCTTGATAGACTTGCTCATTCCATCAGTGCAACAATCAGGAACAATTTTGGGATATCTGTGATGGAGAGTATCATCTGTATCCAGAGAAAGAATTGTGGAGTTTGAACAAAGACCAAAGACTGTTACTTTTTTTTTTTGCAAGGTAAATGGGGTTAAGTAGCTTGCCCAATGCCACACAGCTAGGTGATTATTAAGGTTTGAAGCTGGATTAAACTCAGGTACTCCTGACTCCAGGACCAGTGCTCTATCCACTGTGCCACCTAGCCACCCCAGACTGTTACCTTTAATTTAAAAAAAAATTATATTATGTAATTTTGCTATCTCTTATACTTTAAGGATATTTTTCTCTCATCACATTCAGCTCAGATCAATGTATACCATGGAAACAATGTAAAGACTAACAGATTGATTTTTTTGGGGGGGGAAGCAAGAATGGGGAAAAATTGTAAGATTCAAAATAAATAAATAAATAACTTAAAAAAAAAAAGATTGAACAGCCAAACAATATGACCTCAACTCTTCCCTGTTCTGTTTACACAGCCAATAAAAAAAGCTTTACCACATGGTTAGCAGGCTCTAGAACTAGTTACAGAAAGTCTATACATGCTTCATGGTCTCTACAAAATATCATCCTGATTGTCCCAGAAGTCAGCTACTAGCTTCTCTATGTTGGGAGACACTGTTAGGTACTCTGTTAATTCACCCTATTGCCATTACACTCTGATGAAGCCCTGAAAGGACTTCTCTCTCTTTTTCCTCTGCCTTTCTAAAAATTACATTTTGGTAAGATCAAGAAAGAAGATGGATCCATCTCACTTATAAGTTTCCTGCCATTGAGTTCTATTAATTCCTGCCATATTATGCTGCTGTTACTGTACCTTTCTAACCAGACCTTCAACTCTGGCTCTACAGTCTTGTTGATTAGTGAGAGGATGGCAGCTAGGTGGTACAGTGGATAGAGCACTGGAATCAGGAGGATGGGAGTTTGAATCCAGCCTCAGATGTGAGATCTTGGATAAGTCACTTAAACCTGATTGCCTCGCATCCAGGGTCATCTCCGGACATCTTGATTCATATCTGGCTACTGGACCCAGATGGCTCTGGAGGAGTATGTGAGGTTGGTGACTTAGTACAGCACCCACCCACTCAAATCCAGTTCATATGCTTGTCATGGCATCACCTCCCTAATATTGTGGTCTTCTTCAAAAATGAAGGACAAACATTATTTTGATTAGTGAGAGTTCAATACTTCTAGCCAGTCCTAGGCACTTGATTTTGTTCCACTATCTTTTCACCATTTCAATGAATACAGACTATTATAATACCTACTATAACCACCACACTTTCCACCTCTTCTTTTGAGAGCAGTAATCAGGTCTGCAATATCATTGCTTCTAGAAATGGTATGACAATAGATTGTCCCCTGGCTCCATTCTCCATCACTTTCCCCAGGTAACCATTCCTCAATTTATGTTGTTGATCCCTTTTTTAAGAAAGAAAATCACTCCAGTATCTTTGCCTAGAAAATTCCAAATTGAGTCAGAGATGACTGCAACTACTTAACAACATCAAAATCCCTTTCTAAATGTAATCTCCTTAATGGATTGTCTCTCTTAGTATTTGTATCCCCAGTTTACCTAATTCATAGAAAATATTTAATAAATGTTCATTCATGGATCCTTCCTGAAGGGAGTATGGGAATAGTATTAGAGACCTTAGTTAATATCTTGTCTCTGACATTGTCTGATAGTGGGAACATGAACAAGTTTTAGAACTTCTCTGAGTTTTAGGTCTCTGTAAAATGAGAATAATAATATTTGTATTTAAAGGATTGTAGTAAGAAATGTATGTGTATTAGATATCTCAAAATTTTGAAGAAAAGTGAGCTTTTATTACTATCTCAAGTCCTACCTTCTTCATAGCATCTTCCTTGATATCTCTACACACACACCTCCCCCCCAGTGATCTGTCCTCTTCCCATAGCATACTTTGGGAATATGACCCTAGCATAAAGAAACTATTCATACATCTCCTGGAGAAAACATTATCTTTCATATGCTCTTAAAAATGATATCCTAACATGAAGATAACATTAATAGACATTTGTAAAAGGGTTACATTTACATATACTCCATAGAAATACATGATGATAGACCTATGGAAGCTATTACAAAGAGTACTTACTAAGTCCATGGGGTCATTTTCAAAGATACATGTGCTCAGTCACATAGGACTTTATGCTTTGAGATGATGAAGCAATCCTGTGAACACTGGGTCAGGAAGAATCGTCTGCTTAGTATTCTTTAAGAGACAACTTCCACTCTCAATCTCTTCTTCCTCTCTTCAGAATCTCTATCTGAAATGTCCTATGCAATGGAAAAGGAATTTCTTTTCCCCTACCCACTTTGGTGGCAATGGTGACCACATGTACATTGCAGCTAGATCTCAAGTCTGCATCTCAATGCATTCTTTGGATCATGGAGAAAAGAAAGATTACTAAATATTTTAAATGGATGTTTCCAGTCACAGGGTCAATCCCATGAGTTTACAGGTCAGGGTTTTTTTGAACCTTTGATCTGTGCTGACTGTACTATGGGAAGTGTCCTGCAGCTACTACAATGCTTCTTGGAAGAGATGAAATCCAACAAACCCTGGGCTAGCTTGCTAGAAGACATGGAACTTGGAAAGAGTTGCTTATAATGCAGAGCCAAGGTGAAGGTGAAATCCCACTAAGGGTTCCCTGTTTTAATATTTTAAAGTATCCATCTTCCAGGAGGGGATAATAAAAATTATAAGCTATCATAACATGGTTTAAGTCTTTGTCAATAGGTATTTGTGAGTCTTGTATTTTATGTTTTTCTTTGTATGAAGGTAATAAATGACTATTCTATACTGAAATTTATTGAAAATAAAATATTATAAAGCACTATGTTAATACACAGTAGGTACTTAATAAATGCTCAATCCTTCCCCTGAACTAGTTCAGCATTTTACATGGAATAACTTTCTACTCCCTTTTGAGGAGACCCTAGACACAAGTCAAAGCTAAGTTTTATGTGACTTTCACAAGGTTTCTGGGTTGGAATGTAGAGATCAGAGACCATTGAGAAAGAATTGAATCCCTCTCCTTAATTGTCAGTTTTTCCCAAGACAGAACACCCTCCAAGCACAAATAGAGCTGGGTCCTTTAGTGGGAGAGGTGAGCACCCCACCTCCCTGGGTTTGGTGGATCTGAGGGTGCACATACAATATGCATATACACATGTTTCTCTCTCTCTCTCTCTCTCTCTCTCTCTCTCTCTCTCTCTCTCTCTCTCTCTCTCTCTCTCTCTCCCTCTCATTTTGCCTTGTAGACTCAGGCATGAGCAAACCTGAGGAATGTCAAAAGCTCACTGGAAATAGTGATGCTGACACTGAGCCCAGATAAACCAAGGTGCTATCCAGGTGGTAGGGGGTTGGAGTGATTGGGAGGCAGGAAAGGGGAGAGAGCTCTGAGGAATAGATTAGGAAAGGATTACTTTTTCTAGCAAGGAAAATAATATAAAATGGAATATAATAACTCAGGGAATTTGAACCAAGGAGCATGACTATAAAACATTGAGGAGTAACCACAAAAAAAATCAGGAAGAAATGGTCACTTACATTACTTTGAGTGTTAGTTACATTTGAGTTACTCAGAAGTCATGGCACTTCCAATTCCCAAAAATGAGAAGCAAGAATGGTGATAGAATCTGGGTCTCAAAACTCAAGAGAGAAAAATGGAATTATAAAATGGGGGGGGGGACTTAAAGGGAGCACTAAGAATATAAGCTCCCAGCAAGTTATTATGATTCATCCATCTCATATTCATTTCCCCAGTCCCTCTCATGATGCCTGACCCATTAGTGTTTATTAAATGATTGTTGATTGATTGTTTGGGAGGGAAGGATACAATTCCACTATCTGGGCCTCACTAAAGGAAAGTTCCATGGCACACATTGTAAAATAGATGACTAAGTAGGGGAAATTCAGTGAATTCTGAGACTTGGGCAAGATTAAGAAGAATGGTTGGGGAAGGCACAGATCTCCTCAGGTTCATTTTGGTGTTGAAAGGAAACTTTAAGGCCTTTGTTATGATGCATTAGAGGCCACATTCTCTCTTGAGAAGGCAATCAGATCTTGTGGCTATAATCCCATGGAGATAGTTGAAAAGAGGGAAAATCAATGCTACTCCACTCAGCACTTCTATGCAAGATCCCAGAGATACAAAGCACCCTCCCTCAAGAAGGCTGCATTCTATTAGAGTCAATTAATGAATCACTGCTAATGTCACTTTAAGGAGTAAAGTATGAGAAGGAACCAGCAGGCAAAGTGTCCTAAGAATATTTAAGGAGGAAGAGAACATGGATTCAGGGGTCCACTTTAGTGGCTCCCAGTGGTACTCTCTTGCCTACAGGATGAATTCTAGTAGCCTAATATGTAAGTTCCTCAATAAACTGGCTTTAGTGTGCCCACTGCTTCCTGGAAAGAACCCTTAAAGTCTCAACTTTGCAGGGACTAATTCCCTAATTCCCTATCTCTCATTCTTAGACCACTTCTCTCTACTTACTTGGTCACCACTCAGGTTCCCCTCCTTATCACCCTCTCACATGGACTAAAGAATTTCACTTTCTAACTATTGATTGAGAATGAAGGTTGCTACTGGAATTTAAAACTAGAAAATCATTCCTAAATCTTCTCTACAGTTACTATAAGTGATTTCGGTAATGAGGGTTGGCAGCTAGGACTGGTCTTTTGTAGGGTTGTAGATTAAGATCTAGAAGGGACCATAGTGTCAATTCAATCATGGACAGAAGAGGTCTTGGTAACTTGCTTTTCAAGGGATCTGGAAAAGTGTTTTGTGTGGGTCAGTACTTCATGAAGATTTTTTTGTTGACGTAACATAGACATTTCTAAAGTCAATGAGAGTGCTGTCTTATGTTTTTCAAGGTTATTTATTCCCATCAAAGGAAAGTTGACCTTTTCTCCCAACTCATGCATTCATTGTTTGTTGTTCTGACTCTTTGTGAACCCACTTGGGGTTTTCTTTCCAAAGACACTATAATGATACTATTTCCTTCTCCAGCTCATTTTCTAAATGAGGAAAATGATGTAAATGGGATGAAATGACTTGTCCAAGGTCACAAGCTTGGAAGTATCTGAGGGTGGGTTTGAACTCACAAAAATGAGTCTTCCTAACTTTAGGCCCAGCACTCTATCCACTGTGCCACCTAACTGTTCAAAACCATACATCTGTAGAATAGATGACTGGATAGGAGGAAGCAATATGTGATTATAGATATTATCAGATGACCTGAGTTTGAATCCTGAAATTTCTTCATATCATATGTGTGACCTTGACCAAGTGACTTAACCTCTGTGGGTGTCATTTTCCCTAATAATTCATTTTTCACAGTTACAAAAGTTATTTTTCTGACGATGTCATTCCTTATTCAATAAACTCTAGTGGCTCCCTATTACTTTAAATATAAATTCCTCCATTCAAAACCCTTCATAATCTTGTTTCAACCTATCTCTATAATATTATATATTACCCCTCCCCCTTTATTTGCTCTGTAGTCCTTTGACAGGTTGACCTTCCTGCTACTGACACACTACATTTTATTCATCTCTGGGCTTGGCACAAGCTGCCTACCATGTCTGAAATAAACTTCTTTCTCACCTCTGCCTCTTAGAATCCTTAGTTTCCTCCAATCTTCAGGTGAGATGCCAGCTTTTACATGAAGCCTCTTCTGATCACCACAAATGCTAATGTCCCCTAATTAACTCCTTCTTAATTTGCATATTCTTCTAGGTATGTACATTGTTAGCCCAATAAAAATGTAAGCTTCTTAAGAGAGGCAACTGCTTAATTTCTTCCTTTGTACCTCCAAAGCCTGGCATATCAGAGGCACTTAATAAATATCTGTTGGTTGATTAAATAAAAGTTGACCTACTCTGTAAAGAAGTCTATCACCTCCAACACTGTTGCAGAAATAAGTGGGAGGGACTGGAGAGAACAGCAATCTTTGGTTTTGTGTTTTAGGACTTCCAGTCATATGGACTGTTTGAAACCTTTGCACTTCATTTTGGGTTGCCTCGGTGCTAAAATCTGGAGTATTTAATGACTAAGATGAGTAATGTCTTAATGTGCAGCAATTCATGGGTAGCCCCTACTGCAATCCCTAAAAACAGTCTCTTAGCAGTTTATGGACATTGGTTTGACTTAACTCTTTCATGTTTTCCCAGTGGAAAGCTAGAAACAAGATCCACTTGGGGGATATAGAGCCAATAAGGGAGCTGTGAAACCAGAGATATGCAGAAACATTGGTTATTAAAACTTGCCCATTACCAACTACTTGACAGCAGGTGAGAGTTTGTCTTGGTATTTAGGGGAGCATTGGAAAATTAGTCCATATTGCCATGCTGGCTGCTCTACTGACTGATCTCATTTGGAAAAATTCATCCAATAAAATAAATATGACCCAGTTGTGTGAGCTAAACTTTAAAGAATTGTAGGTTATTCTTGGTGATGGAGTATATTTGGCTAAGTCTGGATTGTTCGCTCTACCTTCTGGTCCTGAGTAAGGACAGATTTGTCCTTTTTTTCAAGTGGGAAGTAGCCCCTTTTGTATTTGAGTCATATTCCATTGTGGTTCCTTCAAGAAATGACATATTGTGCCCTAGGAGAAAGCAATGCTCAGTCATAAAGTGGACTTGGGAGCTGCTGAAATACTATTTCCTTGGAAGAAAACATGTACCTTAGTCTTATTGCTGGTAGACAAGTAGAAACCGTGGAAGTTATTGGGGGGGATTAAATTGGGGGGGCCTGGAACTCTGGGGAGTTTCCCTTGGAGCAAATAATTTAATGAGCCGAAAAAACTCTTGCAATTTTTAGATTCAAGTTCAACAATTTCAGTCCTGTGACTGAGCCAATAATACAGCTACAGGTTTTGTATGGGTCATTGCTGAAGTTATTAATGCTTAATACAGATTGCTGCCATGATCTCCAAAGTTGAAGAAAGCCATAGCAACATTTTAAAACCAGTCCAGGTGGTGGGAAAAGGAGTGGATGAACTATTTTAACTAGAAACAGAGTATGTTTCATGGATTATGCAGTCATAACTCTGATTCAGGTTCTTGTCCTTAGTCCCTTTTTCTAGATTAAACTCTATACAGGCCAAAGCAACCTCATCAGCCTACATATATATCTACACTGATCTGTTGGGAACCATTTTGTGCACACAGATAATCTTATGTGAACATTCCACAAACTTTATAGTTTTGGATGCACCATAATTTTAAGATATGCAGTGGTCATATCTTTCAGTCTTATACGTTTTCCTATTAATCAATTTAGCAGTCATTTATAATCATATTCCAAACATTGATCCACAGGCGTGCATGAATACATATACCCACATATACCCACAAACACATACCATTCTCTCTCTCCTTTAGGCACTGTGGCCACCATAACTTCAATCCTGGTCAGAAATTGGCAGTGAGGAGAGAGAAAATGCAGAGCATCAACAAATGCCAAGATATTTTTTAAGTGCATGAAAACACCTTGTTGAGAACATTGCTATAGTAATAGCAATATTGTAAGAATTGTCAAATGTTGAAAGATAATGATGACAATTCCAAAGGACCCACTAGGAAAAATACTATCCATTTCTAGAGAGAGAATTCTGAAGACTAAAGCATATTTTTGTACTTTCTATCTTTTTCTTGTTTTTTTTGTCTTTGATTTATTTTCTTATATGGCTAATATGAAATGTGTTTTGCAAGATTTTGTATGCAAAATCAACATCAAATTTTTGACATTTTCAAGAAGAATGTGAAAGGTAGAAGGGAGGGAGAGAATTTGGAAATTAAAATTTTATAAAATGAATGTGAAAATTTTTCCATGTAACTGGAAATATTTAATGAAATAAATAAAATATATATGAAAGAGAAAAGAAGGATGAAAAGAAGGCATCCTGTTATCCTAGCTAGAAACCAAAATATCATTCAACTTAGTTTGATTCTAAGAAGCTACTGAATATATACCCTTTTGAAATGGACCCATTGAGTGAAAGAAGACAGATCCTCACTCCCATGGCTTACTGTGAATTTCATGTGTGTGAACATTTTATAGTGGAAGGATCATTAGACTGGAAACCAGAAGACCTGGGTTCAAGTTTTAGCTCTCTCTCTAATGAGCCATAGGAATTTTAGTATGTCACTTCCCTTTTGGACTCAATTTTCCAAATCTGCAAAAAGAGGGAACTGGACCACAGAATCTCTTTAGGCTCTACATTTCTATGATTCTACCAATTCAATAAGCTCTCACCTATTAAGTTCCTCCTATGGGTCAGGCATTGTGCTAGACCCCTAGGCTTAGACAAAATGAATCCAGTCACCATCCTCAAAGGAATCTATCAGAGAGCTAGATGCTTCTTGAGAAATGGGAATGGCTCCTCAGTCCTAATCCTCTGAGTATTTTACAGCTCTATCAGCATAGTAAATCTAATTTAAATCCATTTTGCTTTCAGTAGCCACCTCTTCTTTAGTCAGAAATCAATCTTTGTTTGGGATAATTCCAATCTCTGGACTGACTGGCTCCTGAGTACTAAGTGCAACCCCAGGCAGTCTGTGCTGAAGTTTCTGTTTGTCCTATGTTGGGGGCCTGTGAAGGTCTGTTCCTGGTTAAACCTGAGCTTGGCTTTTCCATTGAATTTCGGAGAAACCACCCAGCTTGATCTGCTCTTTGCATCTTGGCCTGGAAATGTTGGAAAACATATTTCACCCTTTCACATGATAACTGGCCCCAGCCTCGACAGCTGGTTAAACACAGGAGCACCAGGTGCCCCTCATCCCTTCATGGCAATTCTAAAATACTAGGAGGAGTAAATAGTCTTCTCACATGGGCTTGTTCCATGCCAAGATGTTTAAAATAGATAAGTTAGCTTGTTGTAGAACTTCATAGAAGCCAAAGATCAGGGAACTTTGGGAATCTCAGAGCTTCCTAGGGCATCTAAAAATCATCATATCATATTACATTTTATTCTACTTTTGCCAGGTAAGGAACTAAGTAGCAGGAGCCTTATTTCCACTCCTCCCCTATCAGAACTCTAATCTTTAATCAGCCAGATTGGTCTACTCAGTTTTTCTAAGTAGGTCTTGTGAAGTTACCTGACTAGCAAAACCCTTCTCTTTTTAATCTGTTGAAATCCTGCCCAGCCTTAAATGTCCAGCTCAAATTTCATTTCTTCCTTGTAATCTTAGAATAGAATAGAATTTTCAAGTTGGAAGGAACATGAGAGTCAGCTAGTCTAACTTCCCTCATTTTAGAAAAGAAGCTGAGAGCTACAGAGGAGAAGTGACTTGACCAGGGTCACATCATATATTAAAAGCAGAACTAGGACATGGACCTAGACTCCTAATACATAATGTAGAGTTGATCCCTCAGTACATCATTCCATTCAGAAGTGAACTTTCTCTCATCCTGAAGGATTTTGGTTGTCCTAGGGCAAAGTGATGATGTCTGTCCTTCATTTTTGAAGAAGACCATGACATCAGGAAGGTGATGCCATGACAAGCACATGATTTGGATTTGAGTGAGGGAGTGGGTACTGTGCTAAGTCACCAGTCTTACTTTCTCCCCCAGAGCCTTCTAGATCCAGTGACCAGATATGAATCAAGATAAATGGAGATGACCCTGGATGAGAGGCAATCAAGATTAAATGACTTGTTGAGGGTTACACAGCTAGTATGAGTCAAATGTCTGAGGCTGGATTCAAATTCCTGTCCTCCTGACATCATAACCAGTGCTCTATCCACTGTCACTACCTGCCTAGGTTTGCTCCTCGGGAAAAGTGGAGTCTCACTTTGCTCAAGTGAATTGAAACTTTGAACTCCCTACTTTGCAAGATTATTGTGAGGAAAACATCACATAAAATCTAAAAATACTGTATAAATATATTTTGGGAGGTAGTTAGGTAGTACAATGGTTAGAGCACCCGGTCTAGAGTCAGGGAAACCTAATTTCAAATCCAGTCTCAAATACTTACTAACTGAATGACCCTAGGCAAGTCATTTAACCCTATTTTCCTTAGTTTCCTCATCTGTAAAATGAACTGGAAAAAGAAATGACAAACTACTTCAGTATCTTTGCCAAGAAAATCCCAGATGGGATCATAAAAAGTCAGATATAAGTAAAGCATAAAAATAAATTTTGTTATTATTATTATTACCTAGAAGTTTATTTTTTATTAAACCTTTTGCACAATGTTATGAGGCAGGTAGGTAGCAACATTATCTTCCTTTTGCAGATAAAAAAAACTTAGACTCAGGAGATGAAATGTCTTGTTTCAAGGACATACAACCAGTAAATGGCAAAATCAGAATAACAAGAAGTCCATCATCCCAGATTTTTGACTCTCAATTCAGTCATCAATAACAATAATTAAAATCACTGACATTTAAAGTTTATCCATATTTGAAAGAGAAATAGGATCTTGTTGAAGGAGGTAATGCAGTGACTAGAGAGTAGCACCTGGAGTCAGGAAGACCTAGGTTTGAATCCTGCTCCAGAAACTTACTAGCTGTTTTTGTTCAGTTGTTTTTCAGTTGTCTCTGACTCTTCATAACCCGTTTGGAGTTTTCTTGGAAGAGATATTAAAATGGCTTGCCATTTCCTTCTCCAGCTCATTTTATAGATGAGGAAACTGAGGTAACAGGGACAACCCTGAGGTCAAATTGGAACTCAAGTCCTTTCTGACACCAGGATCAGCACTCTAGCCACTGTGATATTAAAAAACAGCCCAAAGCTGTTAAATTTGGACAAATAATTCAATCTTTTCTGAGCTTCAATTTCCTCATCTACACAATGAGAAACCTGGACTTGCTCACCTTCTGTCTTTTGATCTATGTCCATTAATTAGATTAGTTTTTGTTACCTGCTGTCTATCATGTTGTTGATGATGGTTAGACTACTGTTATCTTAATACATTTCAAAGAATATCATTGACCCAAGAATCATAATGCATGTCTAGGTATTAGTTAGCATTATGTCCCTTGTTCCAGTTTACCGTACACTGTGGATATTTATGACTTCTTTGGCAGGAATATGGGAAAGTGAGCACAAAGATAATATCCAACATTTTCTTTACAGTGGCAATATTCTTGCTAAGATAATGTATAAGGACACCATGACAACATTCAAATAAAAAAATAGGATGTATAGTCCCCCATCAATGATGAAAAATGAAGATTAAGACAGACCATTTGCAGAAATATACCCATTTATTGGGAAGAGATTGGAAATCTCCTGAAGGCTCTTTCCTATTATATTCTTTTCATCCTTAATACTCAGTATTAGAAAATTTTTGTAAACCAGTGTCATCCTACTTTTAAGAGAGATGCTTGCATAAAGGGCCAGTGAGCAAGGACATGTTCACCACAGATTTCTTCTAAAAAAGAGGTTTTCATTGGAGTGTTCCAGGGATCCATGTTTGGCCCCTGTTATATAACTTTTCCATAAATTATTTTGGCAAAGCTTAGAATATATGCATATAAAATTTTAAAATGATGCAAAGTTGGGAGAGATAATTGAAATACTGGTCTCAGAGTTAGGAATCAAAAAGATTTGGCAGGCTAGAACATTGAGCCAATCAAATAAGATGAAAAAGAATAGGGATAAATGTAAAGTCTTATCCTTGGGTTCAAAAAATCAACTTCACAACAAAGGAAGTAGGAATTAGGTATCTGTCTGAAAAGGGTTTGGATTTTTTTTTGTAGATTGCAAACTTAATATATGTCACCACATGATATGGCAGCTAAGAAAGCTACTATGTCTTTAGACTGCATTAAGAGGAACATGACATCCAGGAATAAGATGATTATATCATTGTATTCTGTTCTAGTTAGACCATAACTGGAACACTATGTTCTGTTTGGGGTGCTACTGTTTAGAAATGTCATTGATTAGCTGGAGAATTCCAGAAAAGAGCCAGGATGGTGAAGGGCCACAGTTTCACACTGTATAAGAATCAGTAGAAGATAATGGGGATGTTTTAGCTAAAGAGAAGACTTGGCAGGGAGGAAGAGGAGGAGGAACAAGAGCAGAAGTAAGAAAAAGGGAATAGATTCACTCTATTTTTGTTGCAAAGGGAAGGAGTAGGCACAGAAGTTATCAAAGGGTATGTTTAGCTTTAATGGAAGAAAAAACTTTCTAATATTAGAACTATCCAAAAGTGGAGCGGACAGCCCTGGGACAGTGGTTCTTTTATTCTAAGTCTTCAACATGGGTTGGATGACCACTTGCTGAGCATATTTTAGAGATGATTCTAATTCTGGTATGGCTTGATGACCACTGAAGTCTCTTCCAACTCTGAAATTTTTTTATCCCAAAAATAAGGATGTGGTTGGCCAATGAGTTTGAATTGGCTTATGATACCTTTAGCCTAGATGGGAGCTAGGCACTAAGTCTAGAATCATGAAATTAGGACTTTAAGAAAGGAACAGAGACTGAGTCATGACTATGTGACCTACCAAATGGACTCTAGTCCAGTTAAAACAGTTTCTATGGTTCCCTCCTTGATAACCCCTCCTTCCAGCTAATGGAATCCAGATGCTATAAGGCTTCTTTTCATATACACTCCCCCTCAGTATGGTTAGAGGTGATTTTCTGAGTATTTGCCTGGCACACTCTATGATGATAAACACATTTTAGTGTTTGATACTAAATGGATCTGAATGTTCTTTTAAACCTTCAGCAGATGGAAAGAGTGCAGGTTGAAAAATTAGGACTTATTAGAGTAATTCTTCCTTGTAATGAAGCACCCAGGTAATGATTCAGTTGATTTAACTGGTTTTTATTTCCTGGGCATCTGGACTTTAGTTTCAAAAAGTCTTTTATCTATATGCTACAGACTGTTCAAATATAATAAAAGCAAAAATCAAATTAATCATTATGATTTACTTTTCCATGCAAGGCAGAGGAAAATACTATTATATATGAAGTCAGAAGATCTGAGTTCAAATTCTTACACTACTAGATGTATGATATTGATTTGTTTGAGGTTCATGGGCAAAATAACAATGTTTTAGTCTCACATTCTTCATCTGTAAAATGGGGAAAAGGCTATTTTCTAGAATCCATTTCACAAGATTGTTGTAAGGAAAGCAACTTATTAACCTTAAAATACAACATAAATACACGTTATTATTCTTTTGTCATATAGCAGCTTATGATTCATAAAGCACTTCCTTAATGTAATATTGTGAGGTAAGGAGGACAACACCATTTTATATGTCCTCACTTTACATACAGGCAAACTAGGTCTTAGAGAGATCTAGTAAGTTGTTTGTAGTCATACAGCTTGAGCAAGTGGCAGAATCAGGATGGTAGAAGGTTCATGAAGAAGTTCCATTATCTGACTCCAAGTTCAGTGTTCAATGATTACTGATTACATGCATTTAACATCATATTACATGCATTTGAAAGGTGATTCAAATGAATTTGGTTCATTTATGACTTCTGTTGTTGATGACAATGAGATGATGATAACAACAATGATAATGATGGTGTAGATCAAAGTTTCTTTACTATTATTGGGTCATGAACTCCTTTGGCAATCTTTTGAAGCCTATGGAACCCTTCTCACAATAATATTTTTAAATGAATAAAGTAAAATATATTGAATTATACTGAATTAAAGGCAATGAATTAAGCCAAAATGTAATAGTCAAAATATATTTTCAAAAAGCAAGATCATGGACTCTAGGTAAAGACTTTCTGTCCTAGAGAAATTTTACTACATTTCATTTATAGAGCATCTTTGATCTTAACATCATTTGACATTGTCAAGGTATGATTTTCTTAGACTGCCTTTTGACCAAGTGAGTGCTACATGCCTTGATATGGAAGGAAACTTAAGAAGAAAAGATGGGGAAAAAGCCCAAGTTTATGTGCCTGCTAGACAGAAAAAGCTTGAGTCTTGTTATTGTAGAAGTCATGGGTTCTAGAACTGGAAATAATTTGAGATGATGTAGTACAATCCTTCATTTAATATAAAATAAATTGAGGCCCAAAAGGGAAAATGAATGGCCTAGGGCCACTGGACTAGTGATTTACAGACCTAGGACTCCAGCTCATAACTTCTGAATCCTAAGCCCGGAACTCTATCCACTGAACTAAAACCCCAAACCTATTTATTATTTAAACAGGTTTCCAATCATTCTCTCTTACCTGCCCCTGACCATAGAGGCATTATCCTTGAGAAACATATACAGTCCACCTTCCCTCAGTTAGATTTGAATCATGAAGTCAGCATCTGTTAAAACTGAAAATGACCTTATTTCTGGATAAGAAAAAAATGCAAAGGAATTTGTAGTGAAATTACATGAGGAAAGAATCACATATCCAGTAAATATTTCCAAAACTGTGCTTCACTGGGTGTGATGTTCCATTTGATGTGAATCAGAGGTTCCATGAAAAAAGATGATAATCATCATGAGATATATCCTTCTAAAACATTAAATAAAAATTATGTATATAAAATACCACGTGCAGCAAACTGTTAGTATAAAAATAGTTTAATTGTCCCTATTTTGCTCCAAAAGTCCTTTAACTCCTCCATATTCTATAGGTATCCCATATCCCCAGACTAGCATTTGTGGGTTATGTTAACATTTTTCTTATCCAAAAGTGTTCAGTGATAAAATTTGCTTGGAAAATACTGGTTAAGTCCAATTTCTTTTCCCATAGAACTAAACTGAAGCTTGAGGTAGAAAATACCATGTTTTAAGGCCATACAGTTTGTTGGCAGTAAAACCAAGACTAGACAGCAGGTTTCCTGATTCTCAAGGCAGCTCTTCTCACTCTTCTAACCTGCAGCTTAACTCCCACTGATTTTAACTGTCATGGTGATACATAATAGATGTTAAATTAATGCTTATTCACTTTCACTGAATTGGGATTTGGAATCTGAGGCAACACTTTTCCACAATCTCTGCCCACAAAAACTATCTATTCCTAAATCTGTCATTTAAGGGTTGGATGATAGAGGCAGGGAACATTGTTTGGGTTAAGTCCAGTAATTCTCTCTTATTAGCATAATAGCATCTTTATTAAGTTTTCTGGAGCCAATATAATGCAGTAGATTTGGAGCTGGAAGACATAAACTGGAATCCAGCTCTGTTCCTACTTGTGTCACCTTGGGCAAATAACTCCAGTGAGTCTCAGTTTCTTTGCCTGTAAAATAAATTGCTTGGATCAGGTGATCTCTGGTCTCCTCTGCTTCTAAACTTATGATTCTAGGATACCAATAGACACATTGGGTCTGAAGGGGGATGAAATTCAGGTACAAGAAATTTCAATATGGACAGACCCTCAGGTATAGGTGTCAGGGAATGGTCCGGAGTTTAAAAAAGTCTTGCCTAGGGAAATGGGGGAGGTGAGATGATGGACACTTGGAATGGAAGGAAGAAGTAGAGCCCTGAAAAGGCCAACCTCACAACTCTTTCGGGCACTAACATTTTGTCAAGGATTAGCTCTAGTCCTTGTTTCTCTATAGAAAATCTATGTGTGTGTCTGTTTATGTCAGGGAGTGGAGGTAGGAGGTAATGGGGGGGGAGTTATTATATGAAGTGATCATGTCCATCTCCATTTTTTCTCTTGATTTTTTTGAGCTTGGATATTCCTGGTACAGAATGTAAGAAAAACTTTTTCCTAAGTAGATAGGCAGTGGTTTTAATGGGGGGGGGGGGATAGTGTTGTGTGAGAGTGGAGGAGATTTAAACTAGATTCATTCATTCCATCATACACTATTTATATGCCTCTTGGGTGCAATGCACCAAACTAGACTTGGGAGAGGAACAAAATTTTAAAAAGATTCTGAACCCTGCCTTTGTGATGTTTGCAAGCTAAGAGAGGATGACAAACTTAGAAGTAATAGTATTTGATAATTTAATTGATATCAAACCTATATTAGAAATTGTTTCATCTCATTGTTTTATTAGTAGATTTCTTCCTTTCTTAGGTGGTCACTGCCTCTTTAATACAATTTTGTAGAATTTTCATAGGAGGCAAAGTCAGACATGAATTAGAACTTTTATCCTTCCACACTATGGTACTTCTATTGCTCTCCTTGATATTTCAAATATTGCATATACAATATTATTTGATAAATGAATGGAAAGGGTATAAAATGAAGTGCTGCAAGTGTTTAAAAAATGCAGTTGTCTTTACAATAACTTTTTAAAGTGTATGTTGCTTCCTTCATTTAATTCTCTAAAGTGTGTATTTTTATCTTCCTTTCCTGCAAGTAGGGTTCTAAAAGCATAATTGATTAGTCCAAGGTCATAGAAAGAGCATGTACAAAGTGTTATCTTCGAATCTAGAATTTGAACTTAGTTCCTCTGACTCGAGGTATAATGCCTTTTATTTTATATTCAGCTGCCATTCAAGTGGAGACCTGAATTCTCTCTACTCTAACACCAATCATATGACTTGGACAAACCTTAGAGATCAAAGATTTAGAATTAGAGACTCACAGAAGTTCAGAACTGAAAGGAAACTTAGAATCCATTTTTAATCTTACCCATACCTGAACAAAAGGTCTTTCTACAAGATATCCAAATGACCATCCAGTAGTTATTTAAGAATTCCAAGGAAAGGAAAACCACTGCTTTTCAAGGTAGCCCATTCATTGCTGATAATCTGAACGTTAGGAAATTTTCCTTTCCAGTTAAGCCTAAATTCGTCTCTCTGCAACTTCCACTCATTACTCTGACTTCTCCAGGACAAATCTATTTCCCTCCTCCACGTGCTAGCCTTTCTTAGGAAAGGGTAGTGTAGAGATAATCTGGGTTAAATGACTTGTCCAGGGTCACATAAGCTAGTAAGTATCTGAGGTCATAATTAAACTCAGGTCCTGCTGACTCTAGGACCAGTGCTCTATCTACTGTGCCACCTAGCTGGCCCTCATTGTGATAGCCTTTCAAATTCTTGTGTAAAAGTGTGGTTCCTATATCCAATTTATGTAGTTACAAAAGGCCCAGATGCCTCAATAAATCAAAGGTTTAAACTAAGTATGAATAATTCTTTAATCAGTCTGAGAAGATTATAGGGTTTGACCATTAGATGAAAGGCATTTGACACCTTATGATGACTGAAAAGATCAGCACAGCTCTTGGATTACCAAACAGCAATTCTCTTCAGATTTGACCAGTAAAGCAAATTAGTGGTGGAAGATTTCCAATTCCCAGGAATCCAATTCAAGCATTAGAGAACTAGAAATCCAGCCCCTAAGGATTACCCCTAGAATCCTGGGAATAGAATAGTCACCACCCTCTGGGGACATGGTTCTTGAAGGGGAGAAGGGATTAGAGAAACGACCTCAGAGAGAGTGGTATATTTGAAAACACACACACACACACACACACACACACACACACACACACACACACACACACACACACACACACACACACACACAGACCTGGCTTAAAATTTCAATTCTCCAGGCTAAGCAACTTCAGGTCCTTCAAATAATCCTAATAAAACATGAATGACTGTCTTTTCACTATCTTTGCTCCCCATTACCTGGGTGATTCAGGGAATCAGATCAGAATATTGATGTCTTTCCAAAAAATGATGCTGAGGACAGAACATAATATTTTTGATGTGATTTTACTAGTACAGGGGTCAGAGGAACCAACACCTTCCTCATTCTGAATAATGCCTCTCTTCCTATCATCTCAAATTGCATTTGTTTCCTTATCACATTCTTAACACATATAATGAGTTTGCAGCCCACTGAAATACACAGATCTTGTTCACACAGTAGAACTACAGCTGTACCTCTCATATCCCATACTTATAAAGATTTTTTTGAGCCCAAATAAGACTTTATAGTCATGTTCATTAAATTTCATTGTATTAGATTAAATCTGATGATCTAGCCCAGAGATTGGCAAACTACAGCCTGAAGACCAAATCCAGTCCTTCTTCTGTTTAGGTTTTTCCATTTTAAAATATAATAAAACTTTATCTTAAAATGTAAAACCCATTCTTAGCTCCAATGCCTGATGAGCAGTTTGAGGGCTGGATTTAATTCACTGGCAGCAGTTTGCTGACTCCTGGACTTGCACGGTGGTCTTTAACCTAAGGTCTATGAATTTTTAAAAATAAATTGATTAAGGTATTTCAATTTATTTAGTTTTCTCTATAATCCTGTCTTTTATATATTTAAAAGCATTATTCTGAGTAGTCCACAGGCTTCTTAAGTTGGCCAAAGGGTTCCATTATACAAACAAGTTAAGGATTCCTAGCTAAATGATTGAAATTTTTTGGGATGCTAATTGATGTTTTTGATGTATGTTGATAGCAACCAACATGTAATTATCCCTTTCAAATTTCTGTCATTAGCAAATTTGACAAGGATGCCTTGCTCAAGTCATTAATAAAAATATTAAACAGCCAAGACCCAGCTCAGATGCCTGAGAGAATCTTCTTTACATATTGACATTGAGCTATTAATGATCACTGTAGCCTTTCAAGCAACTTCAAATTACACCAACTTTCATATTGTCTAGAGTAGAATACGTTGTCTACATGATAGTGACAAAAATGGAGAGACTTTGTCAAATACTTTGCTAAAACCTAGATAAATTTCATTTCTAACACTTGTTTGCTCTAGCTAACCTTTTTTTATGAGATCATAATCTGTATTTTAAGTCAGACTGTCTCTGGAGTCCTGGAATCAGTTCAAATCATACCTCAGACACTTAACATTTACTAGCTGTGTGACTCTGGACAAGTCTCTTCCCCCCCCCCAATTTCTTTCAGTGCCCCAGGATACAGTTCATTTGGATCATATTATTTGAATTAATCAAGGATCAGATAAGTGTTTTCTTAATTTTTACTTCTTTCATTTTCCCTGTCAACCATTTTTGTTCAGTCTTTTCCCAGTTCAAAAAATTGTTCTTAGCTAAGAAAACAAGCAAAATAAGCATTGAACCTCTCCCTAATTAGTTTTCATTGTGTCATCCACCCTAATCAGATACTCCATTTCTCCCTCCTATTTCCTCCCCCCCCAATAAACTAAGCATGATTGATGACGATGATAGCTAATATTTATATAGTACTTGATGGTCATCTAATCACTTTATATTTGTTACCTCATTTGAGCCCCATATCAACCCTATGATATAGGTACTATTATTTTCTAATTTTATAAATGACATAACTGAGTCTGAGAGATTAAGTGAATTATTTAAGGTTACCTAGCCAGTGAGTATCTAAGGAAGGAATTGATCTCAAATATTCCTAACTCAAAGTCCAGTGTTAAACACTCAACCTTTTTGTTTCCTCCCTCTCTTCAGGTTTTTTGAGAAGTAATAGCTCATTCTAAGTTTTCATATTCCTGACAATATTCTTAAAGAATCATCCTACTCTGTATTCATTCTTTGGACAAGCTTCTTGTTTCCTCCTCCTTCTTCTTCTTCTTCTTCTTCTTCTTCTTTCTCCTTCTCCTTCCTTCCTTCTTCCTTCTTCTTTCCTTCCTTCCTTCTTCCTTCTTCTTTCTTCTTTCTTCTTCTTCTTCTTCTTTCTTCTTTCTTCTTCTTCTTCCTTCTTTCTTCCTCCTCCTCCATCTTCTTCTTCTTTCTTCTTTCTTCTCCTTCTTCCTTCTTCCTTCTTTCTTCCTCCTCCTCCTCCTTCTTTCTTCTTCTTTCTCTCCTTCTTCTTCCTTCTTTCTTCTTCTTCTTCCTTCTTTCACCTTTCTTTTTCTTGTCTTCTTGTCTTTTTCTCCTTTCTTCTTCTTTCATCATCATCTTCTATCTTCTTTCTTCTTCTGTTTTCTTCTCTCTTCTTCTTCTGTCTTCTTTTTTCCTTCTTCCTCTTCTTCTTTCATCATCATCTTCTTCTATCTTCTTCTTCTTCTTTCTTCCTTTGTTTTCACATTGAAACCCTTATTCTGATCACCATTTCTAGGTGTGAGACCAGTCCATATTTTGAGCACAGTTAACAGTCACATGTCCATGACAGCATGGAGTATGCTATAAAATTTATTCTTTCTTTCTGGATCCCCATCTTTTCTGGAAGCTAAGTGATTTAGTTTGACCTTCTCATTTTGGCAGAGACCATATGGAGAAGTTAAATGGTATCCAAGGTCACACAGGCAATTAGTGGTAGAGCTTTATCTGGAATATAAGACTCCTGACTCATGGTTCAGTAGACTTTCTGCTATATTACCCTGCCTTCTATTTAACCTCCTAGGCTCATTCTTTCATCTGTGAAATGAGGAGATTTAATTAGTGAGCTCTAAGGTTGCTTTTTGCTCTGACCTTTATGAGTTTAGGTATTTCCATTTCCTCTCCTCCCCATTCAATTCCTTTTAGTCAATTAATCTGCTCCTTTGATATCATATATGATACTACACTATGGTTCACCATATATTTATTGTCCAGAGTATTTTTTATTGATTATTTGACCTTTTTTTCCTGATAATATACTGTTTCCCCTATTAGAATGTAAACTCTTTTATAGTAGGGATTCAATACCTTAGGTATCTTTGTAGCTCCTATAATTCTCTGATAATTGTTCAAACAATATCTGTTCCTTTTTGACTAAATCACTTGAATGCTAAGGCCCTGATGCAGAAACCAATCCTTTTGCATAGTAACCTCTTGATCTCCTGCTCTCTTGGATGATAATGGATCATAGAGAGGTTATTTCTATATAGAAAAACATAAAAAAGCCAATACAAAGTTATTTGGAGTGAAATTTCATCAAAGCACACATGAGGACATGTGTACAAAGGGATACATGTCATTTGGTGAAAATGATTATTCAGGAAGAGGAAAAAGGGTATTTTATTTTAAAGTAATAAGTTGGTAAGGAAATGAATGAAAATAAGTTGGTACCTGTCTGGTATAGGGATTTATATGTAATCAATTAATAAATTATTTGTTAATTGATTGACTGAAAGAATAAAAAAATAAAGAGGCAAATTTTAAGATATAAATTCTGTTGTTTTTAGTCATTCTGTGAAAAAACTCCAATAGGTCACCAATCCTCACAGATCCCATTAAGAAAGTGAAACACAAGCCCCGTGCTTAGGGAAACAAACACTTGTGGGGCTAGGATGATCTCTTTGAGATGACCCTACCCCCAAAAGAGTCTACTGTATCTAATCTGAATCAGACAACTAAATATAAATGCCTATAGGAAGTCTTCTATGAATAGATTTCTTCTAAGACTCTATGAATTTGTTTTCATTTTTGGAAGTATGAATTTGCTTTTAAATACCTTTTACTGATCAGATATTTTGAGATAGTTTTATTACTAATTCAACAGATTCAGAAAATTCTCATTAAATGCCTTCTATGTCCACTGCATAGTAGCTAAGTTATGATGAAGTTCCAGTAATGGTTTATGTTAGAAAAGCTCCCCTTCCCCCAAGATATAATATTGAAGACATACAACTAGAAAAAAGAGATTATAGAGAGTATGGGGTATAGCAAGAGTAAAGGACACTAGAAAACAGCTCAAATGCATTACAGATATACATGAAACATTAAAAGAATCAAGGGAAGGGCTCTAGCATATGGAGTAGATCCTCTTCAAATAATTCAGGGAAACATGGACAGGTACCTTGAAGGATGAGAAGGCATTGTGTAGAAAAAAGGTATAATATGGATGGGTGAAAGGAAGGTCTACATCAGTGAAAACACAATTCCATTGAAAATATCGTACAACTGCTCTAGATGCTGAATGTAGAGATGATAAATATCATAGTCTTTTTCTGAAAAAACTTACATTCTAATACAACAATGAAACAATCGAAAATTTCCTATGTATTATATAGATAAAAATCCAAATATTTATGAATTAAATGCTTAAGATGTGACATACACTGTACTAAGCACTTGGAATATAAAAACACAGAAAAAAGGTAATTCTGCTCTCAAAAAGTTTACATTCTAATTGGGGAAGACAGTATTTAAAAGGAAGTTTAAAAGGGAAGAGTCAGGGCTCAGGGACATGGTAGAGAAAGTCTGGAGAGTCAGGAGTATATTTTAAAGAGGAATAACTGACTTGGGCATTTTCTTAAAATGGAGATTTTGTAAGAACCAATCAATCAAAGGTAGAGACTGCAGGGTGGAAGGTATTTCAAGTGGGTGAAATCCAAAGCTTCCAGTGAGTATCCAGGATATGACCTAGTAGAGAAAGTCCAGAGATTTAGGAGTCCAGTCAGAAAAGGAAAATAATTAAACATAAATTTGCACTTTAAACATAAAACTGAAAGCACTCGGGGATTTGCCAAAAACCAACTCCATTCAGTTCAGAAGAGCTGATGATCAGTGTTTAAGACATATGAAATTGGGGCAGCTAGGTGGTGCAATGGATAGAGCACCGGCCTTGAAGTCAGGAGCACCTGAGTTCAAATGCTTAATAATTACCTAGCTGTGTGGCCTTGGACAAGCCACTTAACCCTACTGCCTTGCTAAAAAGAAAAAAAAACAAACAAAAAAGACAGATGAAATTGATGGGAAAAATGTTAGTGATAGAAGTTAAACTGAAAATGTGGCATGAATACTTCTTTTTTGAGAACTAGTTGTTAAACATTTGTCTTTATTAATATATAAACTAAACTAAGAATTGTTTATTGTTACTGGGTAAAAATGGTAATGACGTGAAAGGTAGTTAGCTTGAGATTAAATATCTGTCTTATTACTGCCCATAGAAGCTTTTAGCACTTTGAGTTGGTGCCTAGTGCCCTTACGGTCAAAGTTAGAATCCCTATGTAAGATAATTAGAGTTATAGAATAATAACTGGAAGGGATATCATTGTTAATTTAGTCCAACATTCTCCTTTTGTAGGAGAGAAAACTGAAGCCTAAAGAAGTTCAAAAATTTGAACAAGGTCATGCAGATGATCCATAATTAATCCACTAAGGGTTCACTTGCTTCAAATCTAGTCCACTTTTCACTAGAATATGCTGCTTTTCTCAGGTAATAATCTCTTGTTTGATAGTCATAGATTATAGTCATCCCTTCAACCATTCTATCTTACCAATATATTGGAACCTGATATTATAATTAACTCAACTTGATCCATCTACATTACTAAACAAGCAATTTAAAGAACAAGTCCTATTGACAATAGATCAATAACATTATCTTCATATAAACAGAGGTCCTATTATGTTTTTTAGAGTTGTCATTTAAAAAATATAAACTTTTCAAACTCAAGTTTGAGTAATAAACTGTTATCAACACAAAATATTTCTGACATTTGGTCTTTTAGCCTAAGGAAATTCATTACCATTAGACAGTTTCCTTTTCTTCTCTTCCTTCTAAATTTTGTATAAATGGTTCTAAGTACAATAGGCGAATAAGAATCATAGATTATAAAAGAGGTCCTTGCTTTCACAGAGATTTTATTTTGTATTATTGCCCTGGCTTCAGATCCCTCT
Source organism: Macrotis lagotis (assembly GCF_037893015.1). NCBI lineage: Eukaryota > Metazoa > Chordata > Mammalia > Peramelemorphia > Peramelidae > Macrotis > Macrotis lagotis. The sequence goes on along the minus strand of NC_133658.1, from coordinate 263,531,669 downwards.
ACCTCATAGTCTGGGGCCTTAAAAAATAAGAATTACATGGTAAATGCTTGTTGATTTGTATTGGATTCAGAATTATTTTAACTTCAATAATCTTATCCCAAGCTAGAATTTTACCAATGGATGACATCTGGATTTTAGTACTTGATAAACCAATATTTTAGTAAAAATTGATTTCCTATTTAACAAAAACAACACAGACACACAGACACACACAGAAATCACTACCAAACTATGTCTAATGAAATTATACTGTCAGAAAATCTAGAGTTAGAGAATAAGAACTGGTCTTAAGATTTAAAGGCATCATGCTGTTGGCTTTGAGAAAATGTCTGTTTCTGGGGAATTAATAGTAGTAACAAATTCTGCAGTGTGAACAACTGAAAGAGCCCTCAGAAGTGCTGCAACATGAACCAAGGTCTATAGATGATAAAGAGGTTCCAAACACCACATTTCCTTTGTTAATCCCAAACAAATAGTAATTGGTCAGGCCAACATATCCAAAACCATGCTCTTTGACTAATAATCTCTATTTGACCAGAAATTAATCAACAGACCTTAATACTAAGACTTTGCATTCCAGGGAAGGAAGACTTGATTTTTCAATACTGTCTAACACTTAATCATATTCACATTTCTTGATGGGAGGACCAAATGTAAAAAATATTTCTCTAATAGAGATGACAGGAAGGTTCATGGGTTTCAATTTGGAAAATGGAAGGTACCCATCAAAGTTATTTCATCTTATAGTCTGAGAAACAAACTGATCTTGAATTATTGCCTCCAAGAGTGCTGAATTATTTGTTCATTCATTCAGAAATTTAAAAGGTGTCTCAATTAGGGTTAGCTAAGAGTTCAGTTTCCCCTTTTAAATTACTCACACGTATTCTTTATTGTTTATATATTGTTGTATATTCTTGTTATATGTTGATGGAAAAAGGAACTGTTGTTCTGTGTGCCATTTATTTAATGAAGCTAGCATTTTATATGCTGCAATTTGTTTTGATGTACAATTGGGGCAGCTGGGTGTCACATTGAATAGTGCTGAGTCTGGAGTAAGAAGGATCTGAGTTCAAATTTGACCTCTGACACAAGCTGTATGATCCTGGGTAAGTCATTTAACCCTTTTTGCCTCAGTTTCCTCATCTATAAAATAAGTTGGAGAAAGAAATGACAACCCACTCCAGTATTTTTGCCAAGAAAATACCAAATATAGATCCAAAGAGTCAGATATGATTGAATAACAAAAATTAGCTCCTACCTAGTGTCAAGATCTGTATGCTAGAAAAATAAACTCATCATAGTTTTAAATAGCTTGTGAAGTTTTGAGGGGCGGGGGAGAGGGAATATAATATTTCCAAGAGATGATTAATACAAATAACTAAGAATATAATTATAATATTTAGGTATAGCAAAGAAAGGAGGAGTTGAGAAAACTCAAAACAAAGCAATATAGATTAGAGAATACAAGATTAATTGAATTTTCTTATCTTGGGAATTTTTTCTTTAATGTCCTTTCTTATTATTGTTGTTGGGTACATCACATTATATTTGATTACTTAATAGATGTGATCTAAAGTTAGATAGTGTTGAGAGTAGACCTTCTAGGATGAAGTGAAGAAGTCATTTCTAAGAGCAAGCAGCATTTTTCATGTATTCCATCTGGAGGCTAGGAGAGAACAAGCACTATAAGTCCATTACCATTTTCTTAGTTTGAGAAAATCCGATGTTGCCCAGATAGTTTAATACTTCTATACACTGGTGAAACTGCTATCTCAGTGGCAAAGGTAATCCCTTCTCTAATGCAGATAATCATCCATCTACATGTTCTCTTTCACCTCTTTCTGTAATTCTCCATAATGGATCTGCTCAAAGTTCTGGATTCCTTTCTCTGGGTCTTTTAGTTTAAAGTCTAGGAATACATTGCAGCACAGTCCTAATGATATCTTGTATTCCAGGGAAGGAAACTTTGATAAAAAAAAGTATATCCCAAAGAGGAATGGAAAGAGGCATGGCTAAAGAGTGACTGACATAGAAATGAGCTCAAATTCAATTCAATTCAATAAGTAATGATTGCATATCTAATCTATTCAGGCTCTTTCCTCTCCTCCCCAAACCTTTCACCAAAAAAGGTAAAATTCTTCTCCCATGGAGAGTCTTATAACTAAAGAATTAATATGTATAAAACAAAGGCAATATATATATAGTCATTCATAATTCAATGCCCTTTTATGATTTCCAGCCCCAGAGGGTAGTAACAAAAGCATTCTTATTCCCATTTTATAGACAAGGAAAATGAAATTTGGAGAGATTATATTTATTAGATAGCTATCCAGTATTTCTTCTAAGGTGATACTTGACTCCAGATCTTCTAACTTGAAGCCTATTCTTTACTTCTTTACTCTACTACATATGTTAAATGAACTATGAACTATAAGTTTTAAAAGTGAGAGGGCCCATAAAATTCCACCGCTAGAAAGGAGTTGATATGGAGATGAAAGGGAGAGAAATAGGGAGAGAGAGAGAGAGAGAGAGAGAGAGAGAGAGAGAGAGATCTCATATCATTGAAGATCATTTCTAGAATGGAGGGGAGGTTATTGTTCATAAGTTCCTTGCACATCTGAAAGCAATAGCTAGCTTACAATTGGCATTATTAATAATTGTGGGGGCCTTTTGCCTTAAAAAAGTAGATGCTAATCCCATTTTGTGTTCACTTTCATAATTCATCAGGAAATGCCACACAATTATCCTTTTTCTCATTGTTTTTCAACTGGTTCACATCACAGCAATTACATTAACTCTCCTGTAATAGGGAGAAGTCAAATACCCAGCTGTTAGGTAATTTCCCTGTGATTAAAGCAGAGGGGCTGATCAGACAGCTGATGTTCAATAAATTAATCAAGAAATAAGGAATGAAAGCCAGCGTTTGATGTTTTTCAATGCACATGTGGTTCTCCAGATGTTTTGACTTAATTTCTGCTCTAATAAAAGTAAAAACTGGGAGTGATTCAAGAGTCAATAAGCAGTTCCCACTTTGGGAATGGCCAGTACTAAGCTGAAGCAACTGCCTGCACAGAAGAATCAAAAGCTCTCCATCACCTGGGTTTATATAATGGGCTTTGACTATGTGGCCAACAGAAAGGCCAGTTTGAACACTGAACATCCTATTCAAGTCTAAATCCTTCAGAGGCTATGAATTTGACATCCATCTCCCACCTCCCCCATGCCATGTTCTTGTTAGTCACCATGCTAAATATGCACCGTTACCTTGTCCGCCTGTTTTTCTAAACATGGGAGGCTCAAGTAAAGCCAAGAATTAATACAACTACAGTCCTTTGCCTCTATTCATAGATCCAAACATTCACTAAAGCTTAGTTTGAGTTCCAAAGGAGTAGTAATACCAGTAATCTTTGGCATTCGTGTTAAGGTTTAACAGCCAATCTGTTCACCACTACCACCACCCCCATTCAAGCTGAGCTACCAATTTTTGTGGCCTTTATATTTCCCTCCACCCAGTTATGGAGGGCAAGTTGGTAATTGAACGCCAGTGGCAGCGACTGCCCTTTAAATCAGCAAGTTAGTTGATTAACCATCTGGTCTGAAGAAAATGTTGGATGTTTGCACCTGTGGAACACATCACACTTGGTACTAAAATGGAGAACTCACCCACTAAGAAGAAAAAATCATATGGGGACCTGCTTTTATTTTGTAACCTCATCCTCATGGATCCATTCATGCTGCACAATAAGGAAACTGAGGCTGAGAGAAGCAAATGCTGATGGAATCATGACCAGCAGGGGTCCTGGCATGTCATGCAGACCACCACAGCCTGAATCCTAAATGGTCTTGCTTATGCGATTTATAACTCGAGAGGGCGAAAAAGCCTGGGAAGAAGGACCTCACAAATTCAATAAAAACAATATACCAGGTCTCAGGACTGTGGGAGACTGTGTGAGGTCTCTGAAGCTGTGGAAAACCCAATTTTTGGCAGCTCCTACAGCTGGACGTATTTTTGATTGAGTCAGACCCTAAACAAGGTCATGAATCACCAACTTTCAAGAAAGAACCCTCCATTTAGAGCCTATAAATTAAGGACTAGACCACTTATATCAGCCCTTTGTAGACCCCAAGCTCCAACTGTGCTATCCATACCTTTCTACTATTCCTGCTGTTCAAGAACCATGGTTTTCTTTCCCCTGGATTACCTTTTCTCCCATGTAGAGCTGAGTCAGTTTAGGGTGAGTTTTATATTGTTATTTTAAATTAAAAACATTAGAAGTGATTATTCATAAATCAGAAATGGAAAGAAATAAATCCCCATCTAGGACTATGTGATTTTATAATTGAAAAGGTCTTCCGAGATTGGCTAATGGCCTTATTTAACAGAGAAGAACCCCCCCCCCAAGGGTCTTAAGAGATGAGTAGGATTAGGATAGCTATGGGGAAATGGGGGAAAGGGAGCATATACCAAGTGTGTGATTGAATTAGAGTATTTTTAAGGGAATAGGGGAAAGTATATTTGAATAAGTATAGTAGGTCAAATCATGGAAAGACCCTGAATTTCATTCTCTGGAGTGGTTTCCTATAGGTGTCATTCATTAGTCACAACCACTCTTGACACTATGACACCATTGCTACTAGCTAGTTCTTCATAAAGACATTGGATTTGGAGTCAGAAAAGTCTGGATTCAAATCTTGCCAAAGATACTTAATATTCATGTGACCCAGGGAAAGTCATTTAACCTGTTTTTAACTCAATCTGTAAAATGAAAGATTTAGACTTAAGGATATCTAAGTTTTTCCAACTATGATCCTATGACACTTTCAGATATTCAAATGATCTGGAACCTTCAAATTAACTTTCCATTAATCAGGATAATCACTGTGAAAATGCTGATCAGCTCTGAAAGGATGAAATCAATTTTTTTTTTAAAAAGAAAGTTGAAATCCAAAAGATAAATTTTCCTAGATATGCAGCAAGTCCTCAGATACCAAGTCCAGTGTTCTTTTCCCAATACTCTTGGGCTCTACCATGGCCCTGTTTCTGTGTGTAGTATTTTCTGCTCTTGTTTTGAGGTTCTTTTACACTGCTTCATATGTTGAATTCAGTCACTGTAGGTCTGACAGCCTCTCCGATTTATGAATTAAACTGAAGCCACACAAGCATTAGCTTTAAGACATCATCATACTAACAGAGGAAATAGTGATAATAAATACTTTTCATCTGTGACATTATTATTGGTAACATTTTTAGTCCCATCATTGGTTTTGATTTGTTACTGGGGAAGTTCCAAATAAGCACTTTGAAAACACTGATCAACTCCTTTGCTATTATGAGTTCACTAGATATTAGCTCCATTTTTTTAAGGTTGAAAAACTGAAACAGAAAGTTTAGGGAATTTGTCCTAGGTCCCTAGGAAATCAAAGCTAGGCCCAAAAACCAGATCTCAGATGTTGCAAAGTGCACAAGAGATAAAACCTTAATCTATTTGATAAATTATGCCAAAACACTTATCCACTCTCCCTGCATCCATGCTGGGACACAGCACAGTACAATACAATCACTGATTCAAATGAAAGGAAGGAAGGAAGGAAGAGTGTGGGAGGGGGGGAGGCGAAAAGGATAAAGAGAGGGCATGGAGATAGATATGAAGGGGGATTATCCCCTAGCAGACAGAAGAATGTAGAAACAAACAATCAACCTTAAGTTTAGAATTTCTTCATGTTATGCTCCAGTTTTCATTTTTTTCCAGGGGGGGCATGGAGGTGGGGGTTGTTGTTGCAAATTTGGAAACTTTTTTGTTCAAACAGCAGAATTTGGACATGGGTGAATAATAGTTTGCAAACATAGAGTCTCACAGCTGCCTGTGAGATATATGAGAAAATACTTTAGAAGATAGATGATTATTACTTGTGAAAAACTGAGTTGGTTTTTTTAAGTTTTCTCCATTCCATAACTTTCCAGGAAATACCAAATGATTCTCTTTGCTTTCTTCTTGTTTTAAACTTAAAATAATTTTTTAAATTAGCCTTTTACATTGCCTCCTGTAGTAATACCCAGATACCACACAATTCTTTTTTGATTAAAATATAATTTTGTTTATAAAATGGATACTTGCTAAATTTGATTCAGAATTGAGTCCTGCCGATGTCTGATACTTCTTTTAAGACTATCCATTTCACTACATCTTTCCTAATAGAAAATTGTAGCTTTGTTATGAGGGTTTAGGTAGAAAAGTAGAAAAATCCAAATAAAAATGAGGGAAGGAGGATAGAAGTGGGAGAATGAGAAGAGAATGTAAAATAGCTTCAGGGGAGAAAATTGATTGTGGACACCTGGACTAAGTATATTCAAAAGAAACCAAACACCTACTCCTCTCTGGAGGGAAAGAATTCACTGCCTGTGTTTGGTAGACCAAAAATGAGTCCTTTTGATAGAAGTCCATGCCTAGTGGTAGAAACACAATGAATAATCAAAGGATCTTGGGAATGAGTTACTTTCTTTTGAGGAGGCCAAGAATGGGTAACCAAAGACAAAAAAAATCCTTTAGTGATAAGAGTCTCAGGAATTAAAGGATCCCCTTTGGGCTTTGATAAAGGCTAGAGAGGATACCAAGTAAGACCCTTGGGAGAAAGGACTGTGTCTTGCTCCTTATATGGGGTAAGTTCTCAGTAAATATTGATTTTTTTTCACCCTCAAACAGTCTGCTTATATATAGAGCTGCTTTGCTAAGCAATGTGATCAAGAAACTATCCAAGTGTCTTCCCATTTTTAAGCTGTCTAAAAACTGGGCTCTGATTCCTGGTCACAAAAATACTTAACTCCTAATATTAATTTTTCTTCTTAACCTGAAGATGCCACCCAGGCATCATTAATGGAATGATAGAAGAGAAGAAATAGCCATGTGAAGGCATGTCATGATATGAGTAGTGCTGGGTCAAAGGTGACTATAAATAGGATCAATAACATCTACCTTTAATTTCTGTTCTCACTTTCATGATAGAATTGATCTTTGAACCAATAAGCAGACACCATAAATTGGACAACCATGAAAGATTTGTGGTCATACTCATAAGAAGGATCCCTTTCCAATTCCCATGGTTGTTTAGTTGAGTTGCTCTAAACCAGGATCAAAGAGTAGTCAGGAACCAACTGGGAGATATTGTTTCATTATTTTAATAAATTAACCAGACAAACCGTGACTTGTGAAGATACTCCAGGAATAATTTGTCAGAACTTGGAGAGTCTATTCAACAGGATAATGTCAGTTGCTTAGGGGAAGGGGAAAAACACTGATAAAATGATAGTCACTGCACTCTTGATTATACATTGACATGGAACCAAATTTAGAGGAAACTAAAAGCTGCTCTTAAAATTTTCTTTTAGATAATAACACCCAGGTGTCCCGATAGATTTTGAGTAATCTTTTATATCCATTATTTCATTTGCAACTCTCCTCTGAATCTGAACCTAAGTAGCTGTATGACTTTGGATAAATTCCTTTCCTTTCAATTTCCTCATCTCTAAAATAAGGGGATTTAACCAAAATGTTCTCTAATATCCCTTGTTGCCCTAGTATTATATGATTCTATGACAACATTGAATGTCAAAAGTTGCTTAAAAGTATCTAATCATTTGAACCCTAGGCAATGTCTTTATGTGACACTGGGTCCAATATTATCATCAGTGTCAAAAGTGGTTGTTTTTTAATAAAGGGCAACTATAGCATACCACTTCAAGAAAACTTGACTCTACCATACATACATACATATTCAAATATACCTTCCTTCAGTGCATACATGAGTGTACCTTCATCCCCATTAACTATCCTAAACATAGCCATCTTTCCAACCCAATTTATGTCCTAACTCCTCTGTGAAGTCATCCCTAGTTTCTTAGGACTATAGTGATTTCTCCCCTTTACTGATAACCAATCCCTAAGCATTGTACCATGCTTTTTATTTTCTTCTTTTTTCCTTTCTTTCTAAAATTCATTTTTAAAAAAATTTTGAGGTCCAAATTATCTTCCTCCCTTTTCCCCCTCCATTAATAAGGCAAACAATATTATATCAATTATACAAATGTGAGACATAGTTCCATTTTATCCATATTGCAAAAAAAATAATAAGCAAGAAACTTAAAGTGAAAAAAGTATGCTTCAATTTGTATTGAATTCATCAAATCTCTCTCTCTATCTATCTATCTCTCTTTCTCTCCTACCCCCCAGAAATAAATAGTATTTTTAATCAAATTTTCATCAAAATTCCTTTGAAATTGTGTTTTATTATTGTATTGATAAAAGTAGTTAGATCTTTCATAGTTGATCATGATTATAATATTGCTATTATTGTTATACTCTCTTACATTATTTTCCTTATCTAGTCTGGAGTTTTCTAAAATTTAGTCAGAAATTATGCCTTGTCCTCTGGGAACTTGGAACATTGCAAGCTGCAACAAGACTATAAACTTTTCACAGTCATCAACTTATAGAATGTTAGAGCTAAAAGGCAACTTAGAATATGGAACATAGAATGCATAGAGTTTGCCTTAGGACTTAGTGGTATCAAAAACTCAACTAGAAATGAATCCCTGTGGCCATATATTAACTCAGAAAATCCCAAAGTAATATTATTTATATTGAATTGTATTTTTATTTGTTTTGTTAAACATTTGCTAAGATTTTTTTTATTTTAATCTGTTTTGAGAGCTTTGTATTTGATACCTCTCCTTTAGAACATAAGAATCAGAGGTAGAAGGAGGTTTAGAAAATAGAACACAGAATGACTAGAATTGGAAGGAGCCTTAGAACACAGAACGTAGATTTATAGAGCTAGAATGAGTTTTAGAACATAGAATGCTAAAGCTGGAAAAGTCCTTGGAGAACACCTAATCTAACATATGTGTTTTATAGATGAGGAAACTGAAGTCAAGGACTGCGGACCATGTTTTAAAAATGTATTTTGTTCTTTCCCACAGTATCTAGCACAGGACCAGACACATCATATTGACTTAATAATTCTTGTCTATTTAATGGGAGCTGCTGCTGTAATGAGGAATATTGGCTCTTCCTCCCACAGTGGGAATCACTCAAGGAATGGAAATGTGTTTAGGAACTCATGGATAATGAAGTGAGGGAGTGGGTTCATTTAAGCTCCTGCCACTGTAATGAATTTCATGTTGGCAGGTAATCTCTGCTCACATACCAGGATCTGGTTTCTAAGAAAGCTCTCTGATTTTCACCTAGGTTTGCAGGTGAGTCAGACAAGAAGCAAATAAGCCAACTGACTTCCCTCTGGGCTGAGAAGTTTGGGCCAAACCTGAACCAACATCCGTTCTGTTTCGTACCTCTGTGTTATAGAGCTGGCAGACCACAAATGTCTTTCCCACCAATTGATGTTAAGAAGGCAGCTTCAGTTTTCAAGATTTGAGAAATGTGGTGAACTTGGGGCAGGAAGAATCTGTCATAGGAGAGAAATGTATTCTGTAGCTTCAATATATTTGTTTTAATTTAATCTTTCTTGAGTATAGAAATTTAAGGGTTGGGAAAAGAGTTTTAAGTCTGAGAAGGCTGCTGCCATTTCCAGCTTTTGTTAGCATATTTGATTTTGGTTTGTTTAAATTGTATGTAAAAAGTGAATGACATGCTTCTTCATTTTCTTAATTAATAGCATGCTTCTCAATTGATTTCCTTACACTTTGAAAATAGACTTATGAGACCATGTTGACTCTGGTTCCTCTTTTCTCTCAAGTAAATAGGACTCCCAAATCAGTATAAATGACAGGTAAACATGAGTGGTTTAAATCAAACCTTTTTATGTTGAAATATGGCTAATTGTGAGAAATCCTGCAACTAGGGTCCTTTCAACAGTTTTAAAATGGGAAAAGTCAGGTTCTCATATCTTTTTCACCATCTTCTGTTGTTTTCTGACTACCAAGATGCAAGCAAGTTCTGCCTTCATCTGATTGTAACTATTTGCCACAATAAAGTCAAGTCCAAAGAAGGGTTCCAAGAGGAAAAAAATAACTTGTTAACCTTTTCTTTGAGTAGTTTTCTTTCCCCTCATTGAATTTACATTGGCCTTAAAGAATTGGGACATTTTACAGATGGATTAAGGTCTATAAACTCCTATTTAAGCCATCCTGAGCCAAGTATAACAGGTAGCAGTCCAGACTTGTCTAAAAAGGATAAACTCCAGCTAAGCATGTAAATAATACCCTAGTGCTTTTTATCATATAAGCACATACACAGAGCCAGGTACATTAAAAGGCTTCTCCACATTTCCCTATTGTTATCTATCTTATAAAGAATTAGATATGGAAATCAGGCCCTTGGTAGATTATTTTGCTTAAATCATCAGCAAATAGATTAAATGAAAATAATGGTATGGCCTTTAGTGGACCCCAAAATGTTTGAATTCATCATCAATACTTTCCCAAATTTTGAAAAATCAAAGTCATCATTAAGTTTCCTCTACTGAAACCCTGTCTGCCCAAATCACATTCCTCCCATTTGACATCAGGAGAATAAAGAGGGGACTCTCCACTGTGAAGAAGGGTCACACACTGGCTACCAGGAAATTACTGGGGGTGATCCAGGCCATCAAGGCAGAACTGTGAAGTTGCTTCTGGCAAATTGGAAAGAACCTATCAATTATTCATGCAACTGAATAAACAGGGATTTTATCTCCTGTAATGAATCAAGAGATAAAAATTCCATTTCTTGGAGGGAAAAAGATTAAACACTGAACATTAGCTGTATCCAAATTTGAAAAAAGCAAAGGATTGGTGGGGTTGGGGAGTGTTGGGGACCTGAAGAGGGAGAGAGGAAAAATTAGCGTTTCTGTTTGTTTTTCCCCTGAGTCGTTCCAGGATTTCCCAGCTCCCTTTATTCTTCCCTTGTTAGAGGAGGGTAATCTTGGCCACCAGCCTACAGAATTCTCAGTTCTCTTCTAGTGATGGGGCTTGAATTTTGCCTAGTCAACATCTTGCAGCATGACAATGTCACTCATTACTTGCTCAATGACTCTGGAGGATATGTGATTCACCACCAGGACTCTGTTCAAATGACTTTTCAAGCTCCCAAAAAGGATAAGCTAAAAGTATTTTTATATAAGATCAATTTGCCAATTTCAGTGACAAGTCTGTGACCCCAAAATAAAGCAGAGTTCATGGGCAAGTACATAATAATCTGATGTCTTCAAACTTAAAAAAGAGAAAAGAAGGCAAGTCAAACATGTAATATTTCATCTGTTTCCATAAAATACCATTAATCAATTGGATTCATCCTCTAACCTTAGCTGTCTACCGCAACAGCCTCCAAATGACTGGACAGCAGAAAGAAGAAAAGAAAATTGCAAAGAAGATGTCAAAATAACTAATGTATTAATAACTAATGTTATTAAATACAATCCCCACTCATTTTAATTATTTATTAGACTAAAAACAAAGATATCAGTCACAGAGATAGCTAAATTGGGCCAGCACCATTAATACTACTTCTATCCCCCTTACTTCCATTCACCTTGCTGGAATTGGCTATGGATGATTAATAGGTGTGGAAATGTCAAAGAAAAAGCTAAGCAAACCCCAGGTCAATTCACTGTAAGCAAAACTGACATTTTGTCAATAAAGTCATTTCTACTCAGTGCTCAAGTAGAATTACCAAAGATTACTAGGAAGTGAAACTACTGAACTAAGTTTTTTGTTATATAAAAAGCTTAAAAGGTTACAATTATGAAACCAATTTTTTTATCCAGGTAAAAATTGATCAAAGCATTTGATATAGTGATTCTTGTAGTAGACAAGACTTGATTTTTTCATTAAAAATGAATTTGCAAGTCCAATTCCATTCAAAATTTTATTAAGAATGTACTATGATTAAGGTACTCTACTTTAGCCTCCCATATGAAAGGTTACATAAATCCTAGAAGTCAGTTTACCCTGGCACCTAGCAATCTGATATTGATATCTGGTGTAATCTTTTTTTTTAGGTTTTTGCAAGGCAAGTGGGGTTAAGTGCTTGCCCAAGGCCACACAGCTAGGTAATTATTAAGTGTCTGAGGTCAGATCTGAATTCAGGTACTCCTGACTCTAGGGCCAGTGCTCTATGCACTGTGTTACCTAGCTGCCCCACTTTATTTTTTAGGGACATCAGGTACAATCTTACCTGAAAAGCTATATCACTTTGCTCTTCCCAAATATGTCTTGTTGGCATTTACTGTCATGATAGCTTAAGAAAGGAAAGGAGTAGGAGGGGAGAGAGGGATAGAAGAAGAAAGGAAGGAAAGAATCAACTTATTAATCAATAACCATTTAAGAAGGAAAAGAAGAAGGAAGAGGGAAGGAAAAAGGAAAAACTAAAAAAAGCAAGAAGAAAAGAAAAAGAAAAAAGAGCAAAAGAAAAAAGCTAAAAAAAGAAAATGGAAAGAAAGAGAGGAAGAAAGGAAAAAGAATGATAAGGAAGGAAAAGAAAAGAAAAGCAATATATAGCTTTAGATAATATCTCTTGGTGGGGGTAGAAGTGAGAGCGTTCCTGGGATCTCCATGGATTTCTGATAGCCACTATACCTGCAACAGAGACTCAAAGTTTATTCCCTTGGAGAATTCAAAGAAGGAAGACATGGTTTTGTGCTTTTTATTTTTTAAAGATGGGATGTGCAATGAGCTCTATCCACTAGGTCTACAACTTCTTCCATATATGATTTGGAATTCCCCTGGCTTTGGCTGTGTCTATATAATCAACCCAAGGATAAATATCCATCAAACTTGTTTAGAGGAAGAAAAAAAAAAAAGAAAATGTTTCTGTGACTGACTGTAAACATAACCAGAGAGAAATATATTCATATTCTCATATGATTTCAGAAATGGATTCTAATTATTGAATCCAGCTACCTCATTTTACAAGGAAGAAACTGAGTTCCAACAATATAAAGTGACTGGCCCCTGAAAGGCACTCCCTGCACTTCCTTTCCAGTATATTTGCAGCTTGTATCTGGAATTGGGGTGGAAGTTTCTATGGTTCTATGGTTCCAGTATATCTTAAGTTAACTGGAATTTCCACAAATTTAAATTAGGGGAGGACTCTCTTCAAAAGTATCCACAAATAGCATGGTCAAATATGACATTAATTTTTAAAGATCCTTTTACAAACCACTCTTTTGGAACATAGTTGGTATCATATTGACTTCTGTAAAAAGAAGCCAATTTATCCTTTCAGAGGCAGGTTATGCAGTGGTTAAATAGTAAACCTGGGGTGAGGACCTTCTGCTAATGCGTATGTATATTGTGAGGTTCCTTAACTTTTCAATGCTCCAGGAATCTTTCTAAGACTAGCAATTGCCAAGAAGATACTAGTCTTCCCTGGTGAAGGAAGTTGCTTCCTAGGAGCTCCCTTTGCCCATGAAATTCCAGGTCTTAATAACAAAACAAAACAAACAGAAGATCCTGTATACCTACCTCACAGGTTGTTGCAAGGAAAGTGCCTTGTAAACTTTAAGCACTAGAAAAATGTAAGTTACTTTTATTATTATCTTCTGAAGGATAATAAGCAGGTGTTCCAAAGTTCATTAAAAAAAAAACCACTCATTAAAGACCAAACCTGTTTTTCCCTGTTGATATTTGGAAAGCTATGAACAACACAGTCTACTAGTGCTTCAAGGAGAAGTAAAAATCTCTTCCCTGTTCTCATCTTCTTTTTAACAGGTCCTATAGAATCACTTGGCTACTACAATATCTCAGCCTCTGACTTCAGAGAAAGTTTGCTTTTCAGCCTCTCATTTTCATTGCTCATAATTATGGGCTTAGGAGTACAAGACACTAGAGAAAACCTAAGTGATGGTTGTATTTTATGACTCTGCCCTTGCCTTTGAGCAAAGCATTTCTTTTTACAGTTTGAGGTATCAACATTTACTGGTTTATTAGCTAACAAGAGGTCAACTCTTTGATTCCATCATAGAAGCATAGTATCATAGAGGTAGAAATGATCTTAGAGATCATCATTGGTCTGTCCCTTTATTTTTTTAAGATAAGAAAACAGAGACTGATTAATGAAGTGACTTTCCAGCCAATATATGGGCAAAGCTGAAACTGGAATCAAAGTTTCCTGGTCAAATGCCTCTTGCCACTAGGCTTCTCATCTTTATTCATAATATTATGAAACTCCTTTATCTACAGGAATTATATCATAAAACAGGAGAAACTATAAAAGAGAATAATATCATTTTGTAGAATTTTAACATTGATAAAGGTAAATATCAAATGAGAGAGAAGGGAGATGTTAGAACCTCATGTTAATTTTACACAACACTCCCACTTTGATTTTTGTTTGCCTGTAAACATAGCACATGAAATAAAATAGTCTTTTTTCATCTTTCAACATATGGAAAATCTTCTGACATGCCTCATTTATACCTTCCAAACCATTTTTCAGAAAGGCAGTGACCCCTGGGAACAACTCCAGCTTAACTGCTATGATTGAAAGAATAGACTTCCCAGAAAGGGAAATTTCAAATCATAATTTAGAAATTTCCAGTGACCTATATTAAAAATTATCCCTAGTGATTACCCCAACTATAGGGGTATTTTTCCATGAGCTCTCCTAAAATTCTAGCTCTAAGATTTTGACAATCTATTCTACCATCTTTATAACTGAAGCTACCAAAAAAAACAAAAAAAAAAACAGGGCCCATTGCCATTTACATCCTGATAACAGGGGTTGTGACTTTCAAGAAGTAGAGGATCACAAAGTAATGAGAAATTCTAGATTCTTATTCTCAACAACAAAGAAGAACTGATTACTGATGTGGAGAAATAATGGGAACCTGGAAGGCTTGGGGGAAATGACTAGAATTTATGATTAGAGAAGATGATAGCTGAGAATAGTCAGGCAGACACTCTAGATTGAGGGTGAACAGATTTCAAGGGGTTCAAAGAAAGGCTAAATTAGGCCCCCCCATGGACTAGAATTCTCTAGGGAAAAATCAGCCTAGGGGAAAGGAGTTCTCAAGAGTGAAATTCTAAATACACAAAGAAAAAAACAAACCTGATGAAGAAGAGTAAGTATAGCTGCGCAAAATAGGGGAGAGGGAAGAGAACTCATTAACCAATTTTGATTTTAAAAAGGCCAGTACATAAATGAAGTAAGGAACATGTAAACATAAGCATGACATTTTCATGGAAGAATAATGTCAAAAGTACCAAAGCTTAAAATGAAGAGACTTGTGAGAAAAGCAAAAGATAACCTTTTGGGTTTTTTTAAACTATATTGGGAAAAAGAGGCAGCATTCCTAATGAATAGAGAGTTCAGAGCCAAGAAGAACTAGATTCATGTCTATATGTCTTTGACATCATTTGGCTATGTGATCCTAGATAAAACACTTCATCTCTCAGTGCCTCAGGCAGCTAAGATTCTAAGTTGTAAGAAAGAATCTATCATTATTGTTAGAGGATGTTCATGACTAAGGACTCTTAGTATTTGATTCTTAGTAAAAATTCTAGAGCGATTACTATTATAAACAGTGAACTTCTAGAAAATGAAATCGTAATCAAAAAGAACCTATGCTACTTCCTCCAGAATAGGTTGAGCCATCCTAGCCTTATTCCATTTTTGACAGAATAATATAGATATAACTTTCCTAGATTTCAGTAGGGCATTTGATAATTAAGATGTAGTCTAAATGATGGTACAGTTTGGTAGAGTCTGAGATATTTGAATGGCTGCATCCAGAATAGTCATTAATGAATTTACATCAACTCTGATGGAGGTCTCCAGTTGAGTTCCCTAGAGTTCTGTGCATGACCCTATGCCAATTAATATGTTTTGTAAATGACTTAGATGAAGGCATAAATGGCATCCTTATCAAACTAGAAAAAAGATATAAAATTAGGAAAAAAGGTGAATATATTGAATACTAGATTCCAAGTCAAATGAAAAAAGATCTGGGGGCTTTATTAGATTATGAGCTCAACATAAGTCAATGTTATAATAGAGAAGCAAAAAAAAAGGAAAAGAAAAGAAAAAAAGAAAGAAAAGAAAAGAAAAAAGAAAAGAAAAGAAAAGAAAAGAAAAGAAAAGAAAAGAAAAGAAAAGAAAAGAAAAGAAAAGAAGCTACCATGAACTTAGACTACATTGAAGTCTAATATTTAGAAATAAGGAAGAGATAGTTCCCTGGTGCTCTTCTCTGGTCAGATGACATCTGAAGTACAGTGCTCAATTCCATACATTATATTTTAGAAATAACTTTGATATTCTGAAGAGTTTCCATACAAGAGCAAATTGGATGGTTGGAAGAAAGAGAGAGAACACTATGCTGAGGGTTTTTTTTTTCTTTTTTACACATAATATCACATTTGACCTTCAATGATCCTGAGAGTTAGTTGCTATTATTATCCCCATATTTATAGTTGAAGAAACTGAGGAATTCAGAGAGATTAAGTGACTTGTCCAGGATCACAAAGTTAGTAAGAGAGGTCAGATTTCAATTCAGACTTTTCCTGACTCCATGCCCAGCATTGTATCCTCTGTGTCATTAGCTGTTTCAAAGGCCTCAGAGTAATATCAAATGGGATTCTTTAAAGGAAATGTTGTTTATCCTGGAGAAAACATATGGAACATGCAGAAAAGGGAACATAAATATCTAAAGGACTGTTATACTGAGGAGGGCTTTGACAAATTCTACCTGGCCCAATAGTGCAGAACTTGGAACTTTACCTGAAAGTTCTAGACACACGAATTTCAGTCCTATATGAAGAAAAAATTTCCCAATAATCAGAGTATTCTGAAAATTGAATTGATTCTCCTTCATCTGAAGTCTTTAAGGCAAGTGCAGATGAATACTTATTGGATATGTTGTACAAGACATTTTTTTCCCCAGGAATAGATTCAGTTAGAAGCTCTTTAATGTCCTTTCCAACTCTTAGACTCTATAAATTTTTTATTACTAGTTTATTTAATAAAAACTTATACCTGCCCAACACTTCCATTTTCATCTATAACTGTAAAAGTAGACTGGATAATGACATGACCAGCATAAAGTACTATAAACAATGCTATCTAGATGTTCAGAAATTCCTGTCTAGGTGTTTCTCTGCCACTAACAAAATGTGCCTTTTAGGGCAAGTTTATTTTCCCTCTTTGGTCCCACTCTATCCTACATCTGCTCTTCTGCCTGGCCTCATCTCCACAGATCAAGATGTCTCCCAGTTTAAGTTCATCACTTCTAAACTCACAACCCTGCTTAACTTAAGCCTTGATTAACTCCTCCTCACTCAGTTTCCTCTCCCCTCTGATTGGAAACCTGGAGGACAGAATATCAAACTCTCCCCCACCCCCCAATCTTCCTTTATAGATGACTGGGTTCTCAGGCCATTTCACCTGGTTTCTGCTTCTCTGCCTGGTTTCAACTCCATAGAATAAGATGCCCCTCACCAAGTACCCTCTGGTGAACCATCTCTCCCTTCACTCTGCTTTCTTTCTGGGAATTGCCTTCCTCTTTAGATTGTAAGTTCATTGAGGGAAGGGACTGTCTTTTAATTAATTATAGTCCCAGAACTCAAGTGCCCAGCACTTATAAATGTTTGATGGATTATATTGGTCCTCAGTTCCCTTCTCTGGACGAGATGATTGCAAAATAAAGTAGTGATCATAAAAGGTATAATGGAGAAAGAATGCTTGCTTTTAGAGTCAAAAGATCTTCATTTGAATCCTAGTTCTCACCTTATTAATTGTTTCATCTTAGACAAGTCCTTTCACCTCTCTGGCCCTCATCTTTAAAATGAGGGAGCTGGACTAAATGAACTCTAAGGTTCCTTTCAACTCTAAATCTATGATCCTTTGACCTTTACAGAGGAAAATAATTCATTCCATCCAAAATGGTTCTCATCATCCTTTTTGTTATTGATAGTATTTGTGAATTCATTTAACAAGCATTCTTAGGTATATTCAACTCAGTAGGTGTCTAAACATCCATATTAAGCTATGGATATGAAGAATATGAAGATGGAAAGAAGATATGGAGATGGAAAAGCTACCCACATTACAGGGCTGTAAGGAAGGTGCTTTGTAAAATCTCAAGAGAAAATTTTGAGTTATAAATGCTACCATTAGTACAAATGTTAATAACAGAAAAACAAGGAATATAATATATATGTGCATAAACATAAAATGGGATAGATAGGAGCAAAGGAGAGATCCAGACAAAATACTCAAAAAATTATTATGCATTATCCATTGTTGGTTCTTGGGTCAGATCAGGAGACAGAGTCCCTTATGTCATTGATCCTGTAATTGTTTCTTTTCAACTTCTAAGAACAATGGCCAGGTGAAGAATAGGATGGTAGAGTCCATGAAGGCACTTAAAAATTATTAGGCAAAATAACTTATGGGTCAGTTTCTCCTTTTGATTTACTTATACAACAAAATTCGAAAAAACTGTTGTGACCAAATAACCAAAATTAATGTTTCTTTCCCTTCCAAGACATTAGTTGGTAATCTCCCTCAACAACTCTAAACCACAGACTGGCCACTAGGGCTCTTCTTGGAGCAGACAGTGACTGAAGAACAGCACACAGGTCTAGACCATTAAGTATATATTTATAGATTTTTTAAAATGCTTGGTTCTAGTCTCAAGAGTTATATAAATGCCACAAATAGCCTTGCTAATGTCTAGTTTCTGCTAAGAAAAGGGATCCTCTTTATCTGAATGGGCTTAATATGTGTGGTTTTGCATAATCTAAAAGGGAGAGCTCACACCAAATCCACTTTCAGCAAATCCCTGCTTTGCCTCACCCTGTTGCTAATAATCCACATGGGAAGGGAGTGGGGCAGGGTCATTTTCAGGAAGGAAATCGATCGTTTTCCTTACATGGATATACATTTCCATTTGGGTTTAAATTTCTGCTTTGGTCAAGCTCTGCTCTTTTGCCCCAGTAGAAAAACAAAGCCAAGGAAAATCCACATTCTCATGTTTTGACAGGTCTATTTTGTGTTTTTTTTTAAATTAGGAACCTCATTTAAGTTTTTGGAGAGGAACTCAAAGATGGGGGGGCATCTTTCAGCACTCGACATCCTGAACCTTTCAAGCAACAAAGGCGGACTTTAAGCATAAACTTTGGAGAACTACAAAGACTCCGGGGTATTTCCCTCCATCTCTGGCCAGATTACTATGAACAGTGAGCTAATTATCTAAAGAACTCAATCAAAATCCCCACTTTTACTTCAGTTATTTTGTGGATCCTCCATTTTTAAAAGGAACTTGTAAAGCAGATAACTGAGTTATTCATTTGTCTCTCCATTTAACCTCTCCATCAAAAATTGTCATTCAAATTCTCTGAGGGAATTAGTAAGTGGGAAAACCTATACGAGTATAGGTAAAAGCGTTATAGGTAAAAGGCAGACACTTATTGTTCTTTTTCCTTCCTTAAACCAGTCATTAGGTCTATTGGGAGCCAGAAACTAGAAAGAGAGGAGTGATGAGAGGAGGTGTTAGTGCATAGTGTGATGGAAAGAATTTTAGATTTGGAATCAGGAGACTTTGGTTTGAATCTGGACTCCCCCAGCTTGCTGTGTGATCTAAAGCAAGCCACTTCATAGCTTCGTGCCTCAGTTTCCTCAAATGTATATCAACAGGATCGGTATACAACATCAAGTTCCTTTCCAACTCTAGACCCTATGATTTCCATAATCATCTTCCACTTTCTGAGAGTTTTGTTTTGTTTTGTTTTGCTGAGGGCTGCTCCCGGTCTAAACAGATTATTCCAGTTTTTTTTTTTAAATCTGTCCAGGAAAAGCTGAAGTTTGAGAAAGGAAAAAGAGATGGGGGCTGGTTAACACACATCTGAGTACTGTTGACCATGGTTTCCTAGGTGGGAGGAGACTGGGAAAATTTACCCACAGAGGAAAATCTTTCTCTGATCAGTCTACCTCCTGGTGGGGCCCTATTTCTGGCACTACTTACAGGCACTGTGGATTCCTAATCAGGAAGAGCATCTCTTCCCTAGTTGCTTCTGCAAAGTTGGGCTGTATTGAGACCAGGGCGAAGCCCAGGGGACTGCAGAGAGTGGGGAAGGTGCCGAGGGAGCTTGCTGCCCAGGCTGTCCCCGAGGAAGGACGTGCAGAGGGTTAAGTTTGGTGGGAGATGCTCATTCGAAGAGTGGAAGGCTTGGACAGGAGAGTCTTCTTTTGGGGAGATGACCAGGGGAGCTGGGCCAGCTCTGTGTGATGCGAATTGTGCGTGTGTGTGTGTGTGTGTGTGTGTGTGTGTGTGTGTGTGTGAGCCCCACCGAAAGCAGTCTCCTCCTCTTCTGGCAACTTGAACCTATGACTGCAAAGCTCCCTTTACAACTATCAACAGGCTGCGAGTGCGTGTCTCTGTAGTGGAGGTGGGGGACAGAGTGGCGGGGGACACGCACGGGAGGCAGAATAGGAACCCTGGCGTCCTCTTCTCCCTCCCCCCCTTTCTCCGGCTGAACTGCTGCACGGAACTGGTGTGACCGGCTCGGAAGACACAACTCCGGCTGAGTGCCTTTCTTCCCACCGGCCCGCCCTTGGGGTCTCAGGACTGGAGCAGCAGGCGTGCAGAGCCCTGCGGAGCGGATGGACTTGTGGGCAGGGTGGAGAGCCCCGCGGGGGTCCTGCGGCCACCCGGGACGTCCCGAGGGTCAGCGGCAGTGAGGACGCGAGGGCGGATCCCACCTGTGCCGCGAGTCCGGACGAAGGAGAGGAAAAGGGGGCGGGGGGCCTTCGGGAGAGGATTGGAAGGTCGCGACCATGGTTCCCAAATTGTGGTTGCTCGTGTTCCTCGGAGGTAGGTCACGCTGCGGGAGTGGAGAGAGCTAGGGGAGGCCGTGGGGGGGGGGGGGCTGAATGATCTGGGGGGACTTGGGAAGGATGGAGGAGAGCCCCATCTCTCTCCCTTGAGGATGGGGTCGTTTTGCCAAAGCTTCTCCGGGGTACTGTCGCCTTCTGGGCTGCCGGGCAGGTGAAGCTGCCCCCTCCAAGGAGGCGCCCACATCGCTCCGCGCGCCCCTCGGCTCTCTCGCTTTCTTTCTCAGGCTCCCAGCGCCAGAGACGCGGCTCAGCTCCGGGCCAGGGCTCCGGCCCCAGCCCCCGCTGCCCGCCTCGGAGCTTCCTCAGGCACCTGCCGGCTCACGTGCGCCGGGAGAGCCGCGGGAACTGGATGCCCTGACCCGGGAGGGTACCCAGGGCGGGGCAGGCAGACGGAGCAACCCGGCCGCCTGGCCCGGAGCGGCCCGAGAGCTTGAACCCCCCCCCCCCCCCCCCGCTCCCCGACCAAGGAGTGAGCCCGCAGATTTCGTGAATCCTTTGATGTTTGGGACTTTCCAGGGCCAAGGTGCCTCCCTGGAGCCCAGATGTCCTGAAACTCGGGCGTGGGTGCGGGTGGATGGGAGACAGCCCCGGGGTACAGTGAGGAGACGGCCCAGAGGAAGCTGCCCTCGCGCCGCTTGGCCCAGCCGCAGGCTCCACCGGCAAATTCGCAGTCCCGAACACGCAACCTAGCCGTTTCCAGGTTTCTCCTGGGCTAGCCTGCAGGTCTAGCCTGCTGGCTCTAGAACCCGGGTGCACGCCCCTTCCCCAACACTTTCCTAAATTCAGGTGTCGGGAACGGAGACACAGCTTCGAGGATCTCTCCCTTTCTCTCTCTCTCTCTCTCTCTCTCTCTCTCTCTCTCTCTCTCTCTCTCTCGTCTCTCTCTGTCTCTCTGTCTCTCTGTCTCTTGTCTCTGTCTCTCTCTTGTCTCTTTGTCTCTCTCTGTCTCTGTCTCTGTCTCTGTCTCTCTCCACACACACACACACACACACACACACACACACATCTCTGTCTTTCTGGCAGGCCTGTCTGCCTCTGTCCTTCCTCTCCCGCTTCTATCTCGGTCTATATTCTCTCTCTCTCTCTCTCTCTCTCTCTCTCTCTCTCTCTCTCTCTCTCTCTCTCTCTCTCTCCTGTATTATTTACTCTTCCACATTTTCTCTTCCAGGAGTATAGATAATGAGCCAGAAATTAACTCTTCCTTCAGTGATATTTAAATCAACAGTATTTCTATAATCGAATCCGAGTGGGCTTAACAAAAAAACAAATCTATTGAGTTAAGTGGGGGAGATATGAAGGAAGGTCAAAGGGTTGGGCAATTTAGCGGTTTGAAGCCCTATAGGTACATTCATCAAAAAATGTCCATTCATCAAAAAAAGCACTTTCACTGTCAGGATTGGAGGTGAGAGTTCACATAGAACTGCCCTGCACGCCCTTCCCCACCCCGTTCACCTTTCAGTTCATTAGACAAAAGCAGGGGAAAGGTTCACTCTTTGAAGTAGGAAAAATAAGAAACAGTAAGTCCCTTCTATTTTAAGGGGGGTGGGGAGTGAAGAAAATCTAACATATTGGGGAGGAGAGGGGAGGAGTGCTATGAGGGAGATGGGAAAAGCAGCCTAGGGTAGCAGATGTTTCCACCACATAGGAGGGGGACAGTAATGAGAAATGGGGACACATTACTACTGGGAAACCTGCAGCTCCGGACACACAGATCCCCGGTATTGACTTTGGCAGTACTTGTACTCTTCCTGCCAATAAAATCATTGAAACTACAGCATCGAAGCTCAGACATTTGGAGTCTTGCAGCTCTCTCTCTTTCTCTCTCTTTGTGACCTCTTGCCACAACAAATCAGGCAGATTGAACCAGAGAGAAGCCAAGATTAATCGAATGTGGTGAGGGAGGACTGAGTAATGATATTAGCCGTGGCTATAAGGAGTCTTCCTGTGTTAAAATTTAGAGACAGATGACTGTAAATGGTGAATATTTCCTGCCTCCCCCCTTCGGGAGTCTTTGAAATTCATTGCTCTAAGCTGGACACTATTTTCCACTTAACACTTAGAAAGTTATTTTCACCAGAGATGATGAGGAGTCCTTTGCTTTATAAAAGGAAACAGAACACAGTTAATCCTTTTGATGCTTACATAATTTAGACTCATTAAGTAAAGGCACGTCTGAATTCTTTTTTCCCTTTAATTCTGGAGAAACTGTACATTGTAGTTTTTGAAATGAGTGAATTCAGATGGGCAGCACTTCAAAAATGAGCCAATTTGAAGGGTTATAGTTCAGAAGAATCTTTCTGAAATCACTAGGTTGGATGAATTTTTGTTATTCTTTTTCAAAAAGACCAGGAAATCAAAGAGTCAGTGTAGCCCCAAGAAAAACAGCATTGCTTAGGTAGTTTCTAATTTTGATGTTGATTTTTCCCATTTGTGCTAGATCACCCTTGTGTATGCAAACTCCATCATCATAAATGACATGTGCTAAGTTGTGGGGAAATACACTTTAAAGCAAAGCCTTCTTCCAAACTTTGTTCTGCCAGATGCATCTTGTTCTAGTTCTGGATTCCAGCTTTGGTTTTCTCCATAGCAATTTCTGGCTTTTGAAAATCTCCTTACTCAACAATTTATGCTTGAGGGGAAAATAAGAAACCACAAATTTTTTTCACTTAAAAAAATCAACCTCATTTTTATCTATATCCATATAGTTTGCAGCATGGCAAAGTTATCATTATGGAAACAGTAAATAGAGTAAAATCACGGCTTTATATTATGAATTAGTTGTTGATTTTTGGTTGGATATTGAAATATAAAGCTGAAAAGAAAATGTACATAAATAGGCTCATATAATAAATGTGTACCAAAATCAGATACTTTATTAATTATTATTATAAAATAAATTATTAGTCTATTTTTACCTACCTTTTCAAAAAACTACTCATCATAGACAAATCACCATGTCCAACTGCTGGGTTTATCTTCTGACAAAAACAATAGTCATCCAACTCAAAATAAGTATCTTCAGGAAAAATAGTTTTGTGGATTTTAAAACCATCTGGAGCACAAATTAGTTAGACCTCTATATGAATAAAATATTTGTATAATATATTGAAATTTAAACATGTTAATTAAAGTTTTAAGCAAAAGTGAATTCTGATATAATTTCCAAGATGCAATAGTTCTACACAAAAATAAGTTTTCAAAATTATGATCAATGGCCCAATTCAAAGGAATAAGAGCATTAAAAATGGTTCAGACTGCAATGTGTTTACTATACTTGGATTAGGTAACTGACAATGTAGGAAATGAATGCTTTGCTGAGATTGGCAATAGGGATACACAGTATATTCAGCTAAGAGTTGCAGGACAAGTTCTTCACAGAACCAGAAATTCCATAGGATCATTTTATGTAAGGCTGACAGACTTTAAGTTTTATAAGATCTCTTCTAAAAGAACCTGGAATAGGAAACTTCTGATATTCAGTTAATCAACTGCAAGCTGAAGGGGTTGAGTCCATATAGTAGAACTGAGGATCTTATTATTGACAAGATTGCTAGAATATCAGACCCTAGAGTTACAGTGAACATGTGAGTAGCAGAATTTGTATTAAGAATAGTGAGACAGTAGCATTCTCAAAGAGGAGTAGTAACTCTAGCACCTCACCTCCTAGAGTATCAATAATACGTACAGTAGGACCAGAAGGTGGTAGATGAAGGGTAGATTTTGTAATTGTAATCTTGCATCAGGATTGTTCTTGGTGATTTAAGTTTGAAAAAGTATCTCATTGCATATCTCTATGGAGTTTTAAGAGAATTTAAGGAAGAATTCTAGTATCATGGAGGATTGATGATAGGCATGGACAAAAGTCCCACTGAATGGGCAGAGGGATGGAGTGCAAAAAGCATCACTGGAAAGATTATTCACATCAGTGAGCTCACAGATCCATTGCATATTAGAGTATTAGCATTTGGACAATCATATTAGAATAGAACCGAGGGGTAGCTAGGTGGATAGAGCACCAGCCCTGGAGTTAGGAGGACCTGAATTCAAATTTGACCTCAGACACTTAATAATGACCTAGCTGTGTGGCCTTGGGTAAGCCACTTAACCTCATTTGCCTTGCAAAAATATAAAAGAAAAATACATCCAAAGTTGATCCAGTCTCTTATTTTCTGTAGTCAAGGGCTCTCTATGTCCTTTTAAGCAAGTCACTTTCTCTCTGGGGACCTAAGTTTCCTCAGCTGGAAAACATGGGGAGTTTTAAGGCTCTAATATTCTATGGTTTCAGAATTCTATAGACCAAATCTCTTTATTTCTTAGTTTCTGTGATTGTACTTTGACATTTCAAGAGTCCATGGTTTTTAATCTGTATGAATTCTCATTGCATTGATAGATAAAAATTCCTGCCATTCTTTAGTAGAAAGTGTTCTTGATTGCATTCTTTAAAAAAAAAAGTCACTTGGTGACCAACCTGCCTGGTGGTAAGCTTCAGTTATATGATGGGGCTAATACATTCTATCTCATAGGATTTTGTGAGGAAAAGAGTTTATAAAACATTATGTAACCTGTGAGTTGATTTAATTATTATTATTTATAAGAGAGCTTCTTAGAAAATAAGTGATTAAAGAATGAAAACTTCCATTTCCTCAGAGGTTCTCTAATGGCTTAAGAAGATGAAGGTTATCAACCAAATTAATGACCTATTTAACATAATTTCTTTCTCTTATAATTCTATCTCTTAAAGAATATAATTATCTTACTTTAGTTTGATCCATCTCAAAGATAAGAGTTGTGCTTTCCCTTCCCCAAACATTCTGGCCTTCTCTTTATACAATTTTATGGCTCAGAACTAAATGAATTTCCTTCTCCTTTCATGTATGTAGATATTGCCACTGATTCTCCCTTTGAATTTTCCAAAGAATGTCAAATGATTTTCCTTGTTAATATCTTTACTCTTTCTGTACCCCTTGTGACCAGGCCAGAATCCAATGTCCAGGGCCAAATTAACAAACTCAGATAAAAAAGAGGTCATAGCTTTGACCTCAAGAACACACCATGCTAATGAAGAGAACTAACAGGCCCAGAGAAAGAACATATTGCAAAGTGGAAGTTCATTCAAAATTGTAAATAAACTCCACTCTTCCTTCTACTGTCTACTCATCTTATCATTAAAGTCAGATTTCAATGACTATTATGAAACTTTTTCCTATTTGTTCTTATATTCTTCCTTCTTGTTGTATCTGATTCTTTGTGACCCCATTTGGAGTTTTCTTGGCAAGATACTAGAGTGATTTGCCATTTCTTCTCCATCACCATTTCTTTCTCTTATATTTTTCCTTACTGGTCCCTTACCTGACTTCACAATCTCCTTTTGTTTTCTTTAGCTAGCATAACAAAAGGCTTGTGACTCAAAAAGGAATCACTCTGGAGCTGGAGAATACTTCTGATAAATTGCTCAGTAAACATACAAATAAAATGCCATTACCAACCTCTTGAGTTCTCTTCTCTATCTTTTCTATTGTTTAAAACACACTAAGCCATTTCCAGTCATCTTGACTCTTATCTTACAACTGGACTCCAGTGACTCTGGAGAAGAGAGTGAGGCTGATGTTGCACACTTAAATTCAATTCACTCATAAGTCAAGATTTTACCCTCATGATGTCCTTTTACCTTCATGATGGTCCTCTTCAAGAACAAAAGATGAACAACAACAAATGATAACACATATTAGAGTCCCTAGCAATGCTGTTTATACAATTTCGGCTCTCAGGGTCCATTTTCCTTCCATTTTTACAATTATGTTTTAATTATTTAGACTGTTGAAAAGAAAAAGTGTGCATCATTTGTCATAATTTTGGATCCCCTCCCCCAGGGGTGTGCTGGAACCAACTTGTAAAGATCTGATTGTTAAATTTTTGAAGTGTACATTTACACTGGGAATTGCCAAAACTACAAATCAGGACTTGATTTATCATTCTGTTGATTGTCTAGACTCAAGAAAATTATGAAGAAAATGTTAATGATTCAGATTAAACCTTAAAATGTGTCATGTGAACTTTTTTTTTGGAAAGCCAGTTGTAAAACACTTACCCCACAAGACTATCCTTCCCTCATTTCTTTCAGAGTTCCACCTCCCTAGTCTGCTTCATAAATCACAATCCTTCACTATATCTGCTAACTCTTTTTACTTGTAAACATAGAGAGGCAGTGTGATGTAAAGGCTATAGCATTATGCTTAGAGTCAGGAAGATCCAAGTTCAAATCCTATCTCAGAGACTTATT